>NC_133148.1:1991902-2348152 GCF_048418815.1 Hemitrygon akajei
CAGCAGGCCAGGCACCCTGACGAAGGGTCTCGGCCCGAAACGTCGACAGCGCTTCTCCCTATAGATGCTGACTGGCCTGCTGCGTTCCACCAGTATTTGTGTGGGTGTTGCTTGAATTTCCAGCATCTGCAGATTTCCTCGTGTCTCCACTAGCCAGTGAGGGATTTTGCTCCAGGGCCTGAGGTTGAGTGGGTCAAGAAAAATCCAGGAAAATTTGAAATTAAAAACACAAAGTAACTTAGCAGGCAGAAGAGCTTCTAGTGAGGGAGAAATGGAATTAATGTTTCAGATCCTCCAAAAGAACCAGGACAGGTGGGGCACTCGCTCATCCCATTCTTTCTTCCTCTCTCTCTCTCTCTCTCTCTCTCTCTCTCTCTCTCTCTCTCTCTCTCTCTCTCTCTCTCTCTCTCTCTCTCTCTCTCTCTCTCTCTCTCTCTCTCTCTCTCTCTCTCTCTCTCTCTCTCTCTCTCTCTCTCTCTCATTAACCTCTGTTTCTGCAGTCCCCCTCTCTTACACTTCCTTCCACTTCTTTCCCTCCTTAGCGCATTTTCCCCTTTCCTCCCTTCATCACTCTCAACTACACTCTTCCTCTTCCACGCCTTCTTTCTCTCTCTGTTTCTGCCGTTACCTCCTCTCATTCAACATTCATTCTTTCCCCTTCATTCCACTCTGACCTCCAACACTCCAAGGTTCCCATTGCTTCCCCTTTCCCCAAGGAAAGCCCCGGAACGGAAACTGTACTCTCCACTGACATCAGCAGTCCTGCGACTCTTGCCCCTATCAAGGCGGTGCATTTTTGAGAGTTTTATTGCGAGTTGTAATGTTGGGGCAGGGTGTAGGGGAGGTGGATTTATTTCACTGGAGAAAACCAGTGTCCCTGAGAAACACGTAATGGATGTGGTGGAAGTTGGGGACATAACTCCTGTTGTCTGGAAGCCCCAGGAACGACTGGGCTGACTGAAAAGCGCACTTCTCCCAGTGACCTGCAGGAAGGGGTGTCAGACAGGTGTCTTACCACAACATCCTCAGAAGCAACCTGGTCTCCCACCTGTAGAATCACCGACCACCTGTGGGGATGGCAAAACAAAGGTAGTGCGCACATGCTGGCGGGTCGAAGGTCACGACCTCGGGGAGGGTGAATCGGGCCACCAACGATGTCGACCTTTCGCCCCAGTGTTTGGTTGGGGGTGCAAAGCCCCGGAGAAGGAGAGTGAGCACTGACCCTCTTCCTGTGCATTTAATTTTTCCTTTCTACCTCACATTCTCTTTATATTTTATTCTATTTCTTCCCGTATCTGTCTCGGCCAATTTCGCATCCCCCTCCATTTTTCTCTTACTCCTCCATTTCTCTCCCTTAGCCTTTTTTTATATTTTCTCCCCCTCGCACCATATCTCTCCCTCGCCATCTCTTCCTTCTATCTCTCTATCCATCCCCTTTTCTATTCCATTCTGTTCCGCCCCGTCGCTTCCATCCTCCCTATCTTTCTCTTCCCTACCTTCCTCTCTGCCTCCCTCCATTCTTCCATCTCTTTCCGTCCTTACTTCTCACCCTCTATCTCCCCGCACTTTTGCATTTTAACCCTCCATCTCCCTTTTCTCAGTCCAACTCCCCTTCCTTGTTTCTCCCATCTCTACCCCTCACTCTCACACTTACTCTGCCCTTTCACTTCCAACCACACATCTGTCCCTCCTTCTTCTCATATTTCTCCTTCCCCCCCCCCCCCATATATCCCTACCCCCATCTCTCATTTCACCTCTTCTCCATCCCCCCACCGTACCAGATCATACAATCTGATTTCAACCCAAACCATACAAGACCGAGCTGGTGGATGTGGAACAACACAAAGTCTCTACCGGCTCCATGTCCCTGCCCAGTCTCTTGTATCAATGCAGAAAGACGCAGGATGTCGGGGTAAGAGAAGGACGACACTGTGTCTGGGTAAGCGAGAAATCCCAAATAAACATCCTTACTTCAGAGACCCACCGCCCGCTTGATCGATGTCCAGGTCCTGCCATCTAAAGAGAATGGGAGAAGGGGGAGAAGGGATGGGTAGTATTTAGATGGGGGAGGGAAAGTTATGGAGGGGTAGAGAGTACTGAGGGAGAGGGTTGGGAGGAAAGATGGTGATGTGAAAGAGAGTGTAAGGAAAGGAAAGGAGTCTGGGAGGCAGATTGGGAGGAAAGGAATAGGAGAAGAGAGAGACGGGAAAAGGTAGTCAGAGACGAAGGGAGGAGAAAGGGGCGAGGCAGGGAAAGAGAGAGAGACGGGATGGGAAAGAGGCAGTGGCAGGAGAGAGCGACGGTGGAGGATGAGGGAGATGGGAAGGTAGAGAGCTGGGGAAGTAGAAAGGGGCACGATGTGAGATGGGAGTGAGAGAATAAAGTAACCCAAAAAGAGAGCAAACAGAAATAGGTAGTGAGATAGTGTATGTGGGTTCATTGTCCATTCAGAATTATGATGGTGAGGTATGGTCTGTGGGGAGGAGCTGCTTCATAAACAATCAGTGTGTTTCTTCAGTGTGTACCTCCTTCTTGATGGTAGCAATGAGAAGTGCGCATGTCCTGGGAGATGGGAGTCATTGATGATAGATGCTGCCTTTCTGAGGCATCGCCTTTTGAAGGCATATTCGATGCTATGGGCGCTTGTGCCCATGGTACAGCAGGCTGAGTTTCCAACTTTCTGCAGCTGTTTCTGATTCTGTGTAACAGTCTCTCCATACCAGGCAGCGAGGCAACCAGTTAAAATGTTCTCTACAGTACATCGATAGATATCCGCGAGAGTCCTTGGTGACATACCAAGTTTCCTCAAACTCCTGAGGAAATATAGTCGCTGTCGTGCCTCAGTTTTAATTGCATCAACCTGCTGGGCCCACGATAGATCTTCAGTGATGACTGGGTTTGATGCCTTGTAGGAAACTGAGAAATGTCCTCAGATAGATGTATGAAATCAAGAATGTCATTAAAAAGGTTGATGCATAGAATTATAATTACCAGGATTGGGGATCAAGAACTAAAGAGTACAGGTTTAATGGTTGCTTAAACAGAAGGGGAACTCTGGAACCCGCGGAGAGACACAGGGACGAAACGATCTGGCGTCTCGGGGGCAACGCGTTCCAATCAAAGTATCAAGGAAAACACTAAAGTGCAAAACCCCAATCCTGAAGGCTTAGCGGGGCCAAGCTCTAGTATATCCCTATGGATCGAGGGTAATTATGCTAGAGCCATATTCGACAGAGCTTCTCGGGTTACTCTGCGATACAGATCCTTCCACAACCGATATTTGACACATTTACCATTGTCGCCACTCGCTGCCTTGGAGCTCTGGGGTCTTCATACTGATGACTGCCTTATGATGGTCACCTGTCATTGAAGCTGGAGTTTTCCGAGGCAGACCTTAGAGTAGCTGAAGCCCTTGACATGTCCGTGTTGGTCTGTGCGGTCCCGGATGTGAAGGGTCAAACTTCAGTTCCTGTGGGAACAAATACTCCTATTGTGAGGAGGCACATAGGAGCATGCAAGGGCAGAATTAGAGAGAGATCTCTGAAAACATTGGGCATTCACCCAGTGTTCAGAACTGCTTTTGAAGAAGTGTAAGGCCATCTTACACCAGACGTTCATCAAATACGAGTGACTGTGTGGTACATCCAGTTTCAATTGGTGGTGTAATTGCCTGAGGAAGCAGTTAGAGCGACAGGAAACCTCAAAAATCCCAGATGCCTGACGCCGAGGACCTCCTGGTGGATGTTCTGGGAGACTATGAAGTGGAGTCACGCTTACCTGCTGGGGTACTGGTGAGGCCTGAACCGCAGAAACCATCGGCTGTACAGGCAAACAGGATGACAGTGATTGTCAGGTATAACTCGGAAAGAGAGGTCGCCCTCAGGCGGCGGATACCGATAGCACAACTTTTTCCAATGACTGTAGTGTCTAGTTTTCTTGTGAGAGAATCAGAAGGGAGGCAATCTTCTGTATTAGGAAAGTTAACACCCACGTTTGCTGCCCCACCCCCCAACCCCGGTGCCTGAAGGTTGGTAAAGGAGACTGGCGGAAAAGATTTTGAAGTTCGAAGATGTCTTTTTTTACTGACGAGTTGATGTGGGTCGTTCCTGGAATACTCGCCATAAGCTTCTTAGTGACAGAGGACACGCTCTTCAGAGAAAGGTCTTGGCAATTAGCACTCACAGAGCTGGAGGATGTTCGGCAGCATGTGATGAAACTGAAAGAAGCTGGGATTATCACTGAGTCACGGAGTTGTTATGCATCACCCATGATGGTCTCGAGGAAGAAGAATAGGAAGTATTGACTATCAGACACTAAACCAACATACAGTCCCTGACGAGTGTGCTGTTCCGCTGGCCTGCCTGAATGGGTATTATCAGATACACATGAGTGAAGCTGACAAAGAGAAGACCGCATTCATATGTCCTGAACGACTACTCCAAAAAAAACACTCTTTGAAATAAGTTTCTATGCGGTAAAAAGGGAGTAAAACGAAAGGAGAAGATAATAAAGTTTACCTAGGCCCTTCGAAGCCTTTTGGGGTAAGATGGATGCAAAATGTGAAGAGGCCTCCCATTTGCAGAAGCAGCTGCTGAGTAAAACACCTGTGTTGGTTTTTGCAAACCCCAGTTTGTCGTATGTGTTGCATACAGACGCCGGATGAGATGGTTTAGGGAGGGTTTTACATTAGGATGAGGTTTAAAACCTGTCACCCTCCAAGCGCAACTACATCACACACAAATTAGAGTTTCTGCATTCTGGCTGGGCTGGATAAGTTGAGTGATTGTCTCTATATGGTGCCACATTCCAGGTGAGGAATAACAACAATCCATTTACTTATATCTTGACGTCGGCGGAATTGGATGCCCCAGGCCATCGATGGCTGGCGGCGTTGTCGGCCTGTGATTTCAGCCAGAAGTATCGGCCAGGCAGCCGGAACATTCATGCGGATGTATTGTCCAGACGTTCGCAGGGAGCTGTGGAAATGGATGGAGCGTGGGAGAGTGTTCCTGCATTTGGAGATAAAGCAGTCCCAGTTTTCTGCCACGGGGAAATCAGAAGCAAGGACAGAGCAGGATAGAGTTGTGGATCATTTGGGAGCTTCTGGTTGCGGCATTCCGCGAGCTCACTGCAACTTGAAACCCCTGATTGCGAAACAATTGTCTGCGTTGAGGACTGGTGTCGAGATGTACCGTTTGGTCAGCTTTTGCCGAAGGGGTTATGGACCAAGTTGAAAAGACGAAACACCCTGCCATACCCACTACTGCTGGGAGAATGGAACAAGCTGGAGTTGAGGAACCAGGTTCTATACAGGTTAGGGTCTGCTCCAGACAGGCCTCGGCGTTCCCAGTTGGTTTTACCTGAGAAGCATCGGAGGATTGTGTTGAAGTTACTTCATAATGATTCAGGTCATTTGGGGTTTGAACAGTCCGAGGTCGGTTCTACTGACACCGAATGAAGCCTGGGGTCGAAGAGGACTGTAAACAGTGCATTCGATGTATTAGGGGGTTGAGTCAGCCAACCAGGGTTCTCCCTTGTCCCATTTACGGGGTGCGGAGCCACTTGAGTTACTAGTATGCAGAGCCTGAATCCAGTGACACTGCGAATGTTTTGATTAGTACTGATCACTACACCATGCTCAAACTTTCCCTACAAGGGATCAGGGGCGTCCACCGAAGCCAAAGTTTATTATGGACTTCCAAGTCGGATACACACGATCAGGAAGGTGTAGTCCACTAGGCTTGCCGCCAAGGTTCTGGGAATCTTATACAGGTGTTACTGGACTTGCTTGGAGTCGATAAGCAAAGGAGTACGCCTTATCACCCTCAGGAAGATCCCCGACCTGAGATGTTCAACCGGACATGCTCGGAAACCTGGATATCAGCAGGAAGAACAAATGGGGTGAGCATTTTGTGCATCTGTTCCACTGCTGCAACTGTCCATAACATGAAGCTGCTGGTTATCGCCATATTATTTAATGTTTGGGAGCGAACCGAGATTGCCTGTAGACCTCTGTTTGGGGAATGGCGGGGAAGATGTGTCACAGAAGGCCTGGCTTAAAAATGAGAAAGTAACTACAAAAGAATTATGAACTAGCAGAGGTTTCTGCTCCCAAGCAGAATCAAGGACACAAGAGGAGATATGTGTCATGGTGTTCACTGCCAATATCGTAGCCATAGACTTCAATGTAGAGACAGAAACAAGAGCGTTTACAGAGATAGTTCGACCAAGTAACACCGTGAGACGGATCATTCTCAAAATGAGGACCGTCTGATTGGAGCTAATCGGGTATCTGCTTCAAGAATAAAACTAACATAGAATCCCTGAGACAATCAAAATTAACTTAAACTTCAACAGAAAGCGCCAGGAAGCCGCATTACAAAGAGCCAGTCGCTCGACAAGAAAACACAAGGAACTCGGAAACCATTAATAACTGTTGTTAGTCAACAATTAACAAATTCAGGTGTTCTAAAATCTCAGAGTACAACGTTCTCTGATCCCCTGCACAGGCCTGAAGCAGCCACTACAGCTGGCACCTGATGGCCAAGGAAGACCTAAAAACTCGAGATCCAGGGATGACTCGAGAGACCTGGGGAACTCGAGAGGGAGTCATGGGGAACTCGAGAGGGAGTCATGGGGAACTCGAGAGGGAGACCTGGGGAATTCGAGAGGGCGTCATGGGGAACTCGAGAGGGAGTCATGGGGAACTCGAGAGGGAGTCATGGGGAACTTGAGAGGGAGTCATGGGGAACTCGAGAGGGAGTCATGGGGAATTTGAGAGGGAGTCATGGGAAATTCGAGAGGGAGTCATGGGGAACTTGAGAGGGAGTCATGGGAAATTCGAGAGGAAGTCATGGGGAACTCGAGAGGGAGTCATGGGGAACTTGAGAGGGAGTCATGGGGAACTCGAGAGGGAGTCATGGGGAACTTGAGAGGGAGTCATGGGAAATTCAAGAGGGAGTCATGGGGAACTTGAGAGGGAGTCAATGGAAATTCGAGAGGGAGTCATGGGGAACTCGAGAGGGAGTCATGGGGAACTTGCGAAGGAGTCATGGGGAACTCGAGAGGGAGTCATAGGGAACTTGAGAGGGAGTCATGGGGAACTTGAGAGGGAGTCATGGGAAATTCGAGAGGGAGTCATGGGGAACTTGAGAAGGAGTCATGGGGAACACGAGAGGGAGTCATAGGGAACTTGAGAGGGAGTCATGGGGAACTTGAGAGGGAGTCATGGGGAACTTGAGAGGGAGTCATGGGAAATTCGAGAGGGAGGCATGGGGAACTTGAGAGGGAGTCATGGGAAATTCGAGAGGGAGTCATGGGGAACTCGAGAGGGAGTCATGGGGAACTTGAGAAGGAGTCATGGGGAACTTTGATCAAGAGCTTTCAAGTGTTCTTGACAGGGGTTACTTTATAAATGTGATTTTTTAATAAATGACCTGCATGAAGAAGTGGAGGGATGGGTTAGTAAATTTTCTGATGACACAAAGGTTGGAGGTGCTGTGGATAGTGTGGAGGGCTGTCAAAGGTTACAGTGGGACATAATTAGGATGCAAAACTGGTCTGAGAAGTGGCAGATGGAGTTCGACCCAGGTAAGTGTGAGGTGGTTCTTCTTGGTAGGTCAAGTATGATGAGAGAATATACCATTCCGTATTCTTGGCATTGTGGAGGATCAGAGGGATCTTCAGGTCCGGGTCCATAGGATACGCAGAGTTGCTGCGCAGTTTGACTCTGTGGTTAAGAAAGCATCAATCTTAGTCTTCATCAATCGTGGGATTGAGTTTAGGGGCCGAAAGGTAATGTTGCAGCTATAAAGGACCCTGGTCAGACCCCACTTTGAGTCTTGGAGTACAGTGCTCAGTTCTGGTCGGTTCACTACAGAAAGGATGTGGAAACCATAGAAAGGGTGCAGAGGAGATTTACAACGCTGTTGCCTGGATTAGGGAGCATGACTTATGAGAATAGGTTGAGTGAACTCGGTCTTTTTTTTTCCTTGGAACGACGAAGAATGAAAAATGGCCTCATAGAGATGTATAAGATGATGAGAGGCATTGATCGTGTGGATAGCCAGAGCCATTTTCCCAAGGCTGAAATGGCTAGCAAGAGAGGACACAAGTTTATGGTGCTGGGGCGTAGGTACAGAGGAAATGTCAGGGGTAAGGTTTTTTACACAGAGAGTGGTGAGTGCGTGGAATGGGCTGCCGATGACGATGATGGAGGCGGATACTACAGGGTCTTAGAAGAGACTCCTGGACAAGTACATGGAGCTCAGAAAAATAAAGGGCTATGAGTAACGCTGGGTAATTTCTAAGGTAAGGACATGTTCGGAACAGCTTTGTGGGTCCAAGGGCCTGTATTGTGCTGTAGGTTTTCTATGTTTCTATGTTTTACTTGTGTGTTTGCACACTCCAGCCAGGAATCAGCTTTCGGAGTAGGGCTCTTCCAGAATTGACACTTTTGACTTGAATGATGACTTTTTGAATCAGTTGATAAGCTTGCTTGAAGCGCTCATTTGTTATGCAGACCTGAGTCACGGGGCCACAAAGCTGCGAACCTGGGGACATGTGACTTGAAAAGCTTGGAATGGATACGGGAGAAACTCAATGTAGACTAGAGAAGCCCAGTCAACCCGGAACTCTACATTCCAAGAGTCAGGACATACACTTTGAATAAAGGCACCGTCTCCTCAAGCCACCAATGTCAAAACGTCACTGTTCAAACTTCGCCGGGTCCATTACTTGGCAAGATCCTTCTGTCACGATGGAGGCAGAATCAAGTGTTTATAGAAGCATAAAAACATAGAAAACCTACACACTTTTCCACTGTCACACTTAATTCTATTCTCTGACGTCCTAGCCTCTTTCTGTTCAAGTACTTGTATAATGCCTTGTGGTTTTCCTTAATTCTCCCTGCCATGTCCTTCTCATGGCCCTTTCTGGCTCTCCTAAATTCTTTCTTAAGCTCCTTCCTAGTAACCTTATAATCTTCTAGATCTCTATCATTACCTAGTTTTTGAACCTTTAGTAAGATCTTCTTCTCTACTTGACTAGACTTAAAACAGCCTTTATCCTCTGCCTGTCTCACTGGAACGTACCTATGCAGAACTCCACGCAAATATGACCTAAACATTTGCCACATTTCTTCCATACATTTCCCTGAGAACATCTGTTCCCAATTTATGCTTCCAACTTCCTGCCTGATAGCCTCATATTTCCTATTACTCCAATTAAAAACTTTCCTAACTTGTCTGTTCCTATCCATCTCCAATTCTATGGTAAAGCAACAGAATTGTGATCACTATCTCCAAAATGCTCTCCTACTGAGAGATCTAACACCTGGTCACATTCATTTCCCAATACCAGATCAAGTAGAGCCTCTCCTCTTGCAGGCCTATCTACATATTGTGTCAAGAAACCTTCTTGAATCCGCCTAACAAACTCCACCCCATCTAAACCCCTCGCTCTAAGTACATGCCAATCGATATTTTGGGAAATTAAAACCTCCCACCATGACAACCCTGTTATTATTATACCTTTCCAGAATCTGTCTCCCTGTCTGCTTCAATATATCTCTGTTAATATTGGGTGATCTACAAAAAACGCACAGTAGAGGTATTGACCCCTTCCTAATCCTAGCTTCCACTCGTAGACAATCCCTCCATGTCTCCCTCCTTTTCTTCAGCGGTGACACTATCTCTGATCAACAGTGCCACCCTCCCTGTCCTTTCTGAAACATCTAAAGCCAGGCACTCGATGTAACCGTTACTCCCCCTGAACCATCCAAGTCTCTGTAATGGCCACAGCATCACATCCCCAAGTACTGATCCACGCTCTAAGCTCATCCGCTCTGTTCATAATACTCGTTGCATTAAAATAGACACATCTCAAACTATCGGTCTGAATGCGTCCCTTCTCTATCACCTGCCTATCCTCCCTCTCGCACTGTGTCCGAGCTTTCTCTATTTGTGAACTAACCGCCTCATCCTCCGTCTCTTCAGTTTGGTTCCCACCCCCCACCCCCAGCAATCCTAATTTACACTCTCCCCATTAGCAATTAGCAAACCACCCCGCCAGGATACTGGTCCCTCTGGGATTCAAGTGCAACCCTTCCTTTCTGCAGAGGTTACTCCTGCCCCAAGGGCGGTCCCAATAATCTAAAAAAAAACTGTATCCCCGCCCCCTGCTTCAATCCCTCAGCCACGTATTTATCCTCCACATCACCCTATTCCTATACTCACTGTCACGCGGCACAGGCAGTAATCCCGAGATTTCTACCTTTGTGGACCTGCTTCCTAGCTCTCCTGTAGTCTGCTTTCAAGACCTCCTCCCTTTTCCTGCCTATGTCGATGGTACCAATATGTACAACGACCTCTGGCTCCTTTCCCTCCCACTTCAAGATTTCGTGAACGCGATCAGAAACATCCCGGACCCCTGGCACCTGGTAGGCAAACCACCATCCTAGTTTCTTTCCTGCGTCCACAAAATCGCCTGTCTGATAGAGTCCCCTATCACTTCTGCCATCCTCTTCGTTTCCCTAACTTTCTGAGCCACAGGGGCAGACTCTGAGCATATATACATGGGATACATGGGAATTCCAAAGGAACATTGCTGCCCCGACTCTGACTAATGAATCTCATAGCCAAGGTCAGCTGCCTTCTCTCGGCTGGGTCCACCTTTGTGTGGTCGAGACTTACTGTCACCAGGTTCGGATATGGTCCAAGTGCGGAGTGGGAGACACTGAAGCGGATCGAAATTTCACAGACTTTAATGCGAACAGTGTTAAAGGGAAAAGAAAACAATAAACGCTCGGCAAACAGGACCGTTAACTAAAACTCTCAAATGGAAAACGAAACCTACACTGTGGCTGAAGAGAACAGCTAAATATTAAACGAATACCGCTAATTTTCAGAGTCAGTTGAATCGAAGTCCAATTCCTCAGGCAAGGCAGAATGCAAACAGGCAGCGAAGCTTTGCTGTGCTGTGTCCAAGTCTACGACAACAAGGATGGAGTTCAATACTATCGCAATGAATTAATAATTAGCTGATAGGTGCATATTCACAAGCGCAATTGCCGTATCTACCGCGCTGCCGAATCCGTAGTTGTGACAAAACTTCTTCCCCATCATCAGTTACGTCGTTCATTGACTGGATTATTTTTTATTTTATTTTATTTAAGATACAGCGCGGAATGGGCCCTACCAGAGCAACGAGACCCACCGCCCAGCAACCCACCTATTTCACCCAAGACAAAGAACAACGAGGTATTGACCTACTACACGGTAAGTCTTCAGACTGCTGGAGGAAACAGAAACCCTCATGCTGCCGGTGTTTGGTTTCAGGGGCTCTGACCACCTCTGGTCTCTGCGGCAGTCTACTCGCTGCAGGAGGAGGTAAGTCCCCCTCTCTCCACCCACCCCCTGTCTCACGGAGGACACCGGATCTGCTTCCCTAGCCCCACCCTCGCACAAAATTTCAATGTGGTTAAAACGTCAGCCTCGGGACCCGGGAAGGAGTTACACTGCTCACTCCCCACCCTGCATTCAGTATCCCAAACGGCAGGACCCACAGGCCAATAGATCGCCAGTGTCTCCGGAAGAGAGGGGCGTGTAAGGATGTTGAGTGGGAGAGGAAACTCCCGCTTCCTTCCAATTGCCGTTATCAATTAAAACACAGCTTTCCGGTACGATGTAGGGTCACTAATTTGTTGTGTATGTGACCAGTTACACTACAAAGCTATAAATAAAAACACTAGAATCTGGAGCTAAGTTAACAGTTTTTTTTTTCTACCTACGGAACCCGAACTGAACACATACTGTATATACAGATCAATACGCGCCTAATAGCGCATGCTCAATAACATTTTCAAAGGGGAAAGAAGAGAGAAGTCGGCTTTAAAGAGAGGAACGGTTCCATTTTGTGTATCTCGACGCCAAGGCGTGATCTTGTGTAATGGGGAACATTCTGCTTAATTTTACGATATCTTAATCTAGGGGAAACAAATCATAATTTACCAAAGCTGTTTTATCGCCCAATCTTTTGACGTGCAAAATCGTTGGATTTCTGTTATCAAGTTTCTGAAAAACAAACATGCTTCACATCACTGAAGATCTGATTAGTGATAAAGGGTATTTGATCACGTGGATCAGATCCTGTCTGAACTTTCCCTGGGTCGCGGTGTAAATGACCGTGTTTGTGCAGCAGCTGAGCATCTGAAGCATAATCGCAGATTGTTCAAATCTTGCAAACGTGTTCATTTAAATTCTGGACAGAAATGTCCCGTGTGCCCGAGAGTAAACAAAATATGCGACCCTTGTGACCCAGAGCAGAATAAAACTGCTGGAGATGGCGAGCAGCAAAATGATGGACCTCCTACGGTTCGCCATCTCGGGATCCCCGTTATTGCAGTCCCGGAGGGATTTGCGGACCCGATTAGCTATCAAAATGCGTCTGACGGTGAGCGCATTGAGCAATACAATTGAACAGAATGGAATCACTGGAGTTAACAGCTGGTCTATCCAAGAAAATGCAAGCCATGCCGGATGAAAAAATAATTTCGGCAATATTCGACAACCCCACGAAATATCTGTGATAATTCTGAAACCAGTGTAAGCAAAAGCCCAGGGAATGTTCTTAAAGCAGAAGATCGCGCTCAGCGTCACAAGAATCATCACCGCAATTCTCTCGGTGCAGTATTTTCTTGCCAGTTTCTGAGTGGAAATGGCCACAAATCGATCAAAGGTGAAAACGACCGTAAACCAAACAGAACAGTCGATAGTCAGGGCAGACAGGAAGAGAATTACCTTGCACACGGGAGTGTAGAACAAAAATGAATACGACCAATAAATATCGGCAATTTGGTGCAACGTCACCTTGCAGACAATCACCGAGAGGTCCGCCGTCGCCATAGCCACCAGGTAACGAGTGATACATCTGGAGAGACCGGACTTTCCACGGGACAGCGTCATAATCGTCACCAGATTCACTGCAAGAGAATGAAAGAAGCGACCATGAACAGGGCTGAGAAATGTTTTACTGGGAATGAAGTGACTGGGAGTGAAGTCAATTTAATTATTTTATTCCCACTGCCCCGACTCGAATGAGTATCCTGTTTCACTGTCGCTGCATTTGATTCTGCTCCCTGCTCTTTCAGACAAGCACAGATATTTCTCGCGAAACACCTATAATGTCGAATAGTGAGATTTAATCCCGGCCTTAAAAGCACAAAAAAAGAGAAGTACGGAGGATGAAAACCAGTCTTCAAAGAAAAACTGCAGGGAACTGCAGAAGGAAGGAAATGCTTCTCAGAACTGTTCAACCTCATAACGAACGTCAACATGCAACAGAACAAATTTGTAAATAAACAACAACGCACACAAAATGCTGGAGGAATTCAGCAGGCCAGGCAACATCGACTGAAATGAATGAACAGCCAAAACCCTTCATCAGGACTGGAAAGGAACGAGGAGATGCTGGGGTAAAAGGTGGGCGGCGGGGACGGAGGATAGCCCGGAAGTGACAAGTGAAGCCAGGTGGGTAGGAAAGATAAGGGTTGGAGAGGAACGAATCTGACAGGAAAGGAGAGTGGGCTGTAGGGGAAAAGGAAAGAGGACAGGACAATTGGGGGGGTGTGATAGGCAGGTGAGAAAAGTTAAGAGGCTTGAGTGTGGAATAATGGAAGCGGGCGTGGAATAAAAAGGAATTTCAACAACAACAGGAAACAGAAGTGACTGATGATGGTGTTTCTCCCCTAGCATCCGCAGAATTAGTTTTTGTGGTGCTGCAACAGCGCCAATCAAGTGAAGAATCTGGAAGTCATTCACCAATCAAGGGATGGGCTACGGGAGAGGAAAACATTCCACGAAAATACATCACGCCATATTTCACCACCCTGAACTTCATCGGCTATTAGTCCGCCCGATGCAAAAGCCTGCATATACCTGATACACGCCATTAATCTTCGATTCTCCGTTCCGCGTTCTAGTCATTGCACATGGCAAGAAATAGTGTATTTTATCTGGAGCATAACACTGCATGTTTTAAAATGTTTTGTACATTTCCAAGGGAGAAATAACACTTGCAAAGCATTTTCATCAGATTCAGCTAAACAGGCAAAGGTCCTCACTGCGAGTGTTTCGTTACTCGTTGCATTTCCAGCAGTGCGGGGTCATCTCTTTCATTCTATCCCAACGCACTTCAGAGCGAATTTCTTCTACTTTCAAATCACAACTTACAGCCCCGACAGCTCAGCACGGATTTCCGCTCCAAATACCCTGCACAGAATTTCCAACTTTAACCGGGCATTCACTTCTTGTTTCTATTTGCAAACTCAAGAGAGGAATTGGAGATTTCCGTCTCATCCAACTCACAACACATCGTGGACCTACCTGGGACTGCAAATGCCACAAGCATTGGGTAATAATAGTATTCCAATGGCAGGTGCGTATTCCGAGTCATTTTATGTCGAGCTGAGCACTACGCGCAGGCATACAAATTGGGTTACGCTGTTATATGAATTGCGCATCTGTGGGTGTGTATATTTATATTGGAAGTAAAAGCAATTTAAGAGTAGGACATCATCTCCCTGCGGATTTCTATTCCAAATAAGTTTTCAGCTCCGTGTTAAATCCAATAATCCCTCTCATTACACAAACACCAGCTGAGCATACGCGAAACAATCCAACTCGAAAATTGTATTTTAATTTACGTTTCAAAGGTCCATGCGTTCCAGGTTCTTTGCGAGTCCGGACCTGCGGTGGAAATACGAACATCAAGACCAAATGAATTGATGCAATGTACCCCCGGCCTCTTGAACTCCGGTGTCCTAGTACAATTCAAACTCCGTTCCTGTACAATCGCTTTCCATACTATTACCGAAGCGCGAAAAGCAAAGAATCTTTTTTACTGAAGTGATTGAGTTTATGTAAGTGAAAGAAAGATACACTTGGGGTAGAATCCGGTGTGATAGCACCAGAATCAAAATCAGAATCAGGTTTCACATGTCGTGAAATGTGTTGGTTTGCGACGGCGCTGCATTGCAATACCCAAGAATGAAAAATATATATTACGGTAAGAAGTATATATATAAATATAAAATAATAAATTAATTATGCATTGCAAAAAGGGAGGAAAAATACTGAGGGAGTGTTCATGGGTTCTTTGTCAATTCAGAAATCTTACGTCGGAGGGGGGTGAAGAAGCTGAGAAGTTGAGCGTGTGTCATCCGACTGTTACTTGATGATAGCAATGAGAAGAGGACAAGACACGAGCGACGGGGATTCTTAATGATGGGGCTGCCTTTCAGTCAAATCGGCTTTTGAAAGTCTCCAGGATGCTGAAGAGAGCATTGCGCATGATGAATCGGGCAGCGTTTACACATTTCTGCAGCATGTTCTGATCCTGTGCATTGGCCCCTTCGCACCAGATGTAATGCATCCAGCCGAGGTGACACTCTGGGCAGAATGCTCTCCACATAACAACCAATATGTCATCATATCACTCTTCATTATCCTCTTAGTTTCAATCAGTAATGGAGAGATATGCGGCCATTTCAAGGGTAAGGTCCTGAACTGCGGCAGAGCAAATCTGAGATCCATTGCGCGAGATGCGGCTCTGCTTGTTTTGGTGAGTTTGTTTACTGCGGAAGTGGCTTCTGGAAGGTCAGGAAATGGGTAATATGAAGAACTGAGGACCTACACCTGCGAAAGGAGCCTCACGAAAGATATTGCTACTTCCTTAACAATAGTTAACACTGCGCATATACAGTTAGGAACTGGTGAATCCCTTGATGACCAGATGAAGGGAAGGAGTGCATGTAAAACTTAAGTAGGGGAGGGAAATGGGAATGTTAGACATTTCAGCCATGATGGAGAAGGAAAATCCTAAAGGATTCTGAGGTATATGCACAGTGAACGGTCACGTGCGTCTGGAAGACAAACTAAAAGGGTGAAATTTTTAATGAATATTTATCTTCAGATTTTACACTGGAGAAAACAATAGAAATTTTTAATAATTGATTAAATAATTCTTGGTTACCTCGAAGACATGCTTGCTTCATCTCTGGTCAGCAAGTAAGGTTCGGGGACGAACGCTACGTCATTGTTTTTTAAAAATCGCGAAAATAAGCAAGGGCCTACAGTCCAGGGAGTATGGCATCAGAGAATCTTAAAACGCTGTAAAGTGTCTGAGTAATGTTCGGATGTATCGCCACTTGGAGAGCTAGAGTCTATTTTGGGCCCTTCCGTACGGAAATTATGATTGTCTGAACTATTGAAGTAACCAAGGGTATAAATGAATGTAGGCCCGTGGATGCTGTCTTGATAAACTTCCCCAAATCATCTGACAAGCGCCCCGTTGCTGCCTTGATAAGAAGGCTAGATTTCGTGGAATCAGGGGCTGATGGAGGATTGAATTCCAATTAGCCCAGTTGTAAGAAGCAGAGGGTGATGGATGAGGTCTCCTTCTCAAAAAAGAATCCTCTTTCTGCTGGTGTGCTCTGGGTCGATGCAGGAACGTTCAGTGTTCGTATATTCGAGAACTAATTTGGATGCGAATGCATTTCATTATTTTTCTGTACATTCCAGTTTTATCGAATCTCAAGATAATAACAAGTAACATATATGCACTTTGATAATACATTTGCTTTGAACTTTGAACATTCTCTCTATGCTACATCCATCGTCATAAAGTTGGAGTTTCTTAATTCCACGGAGCCCACGCTTTCTATACCTTCCAACAGTGGCATTTTCCTCGTTGTTTCCCCATTCACCATGTGTATTGCATCCATCCATGTTACACTAGTTACCGCAACTACGATCAAAGCAGCAATTCTGTGGTGATCTCCATAGCCGGAATACATTATGCGCAATGGAGAATTAACCATTTGCCTTCAGTTACCGAAGCCGTTTGAGCACGTGCCAGCTTAACGATTACAGCTGGCGCACTGTTACCCTCCAATTTACCTGTCGTATATTTTGCTTGTATAACTGTAGTATTTAAATAACAATGGCATCAGACTTTATTCAAACTACGTTTGATTCCTCCAAGAGAAGATGTGTGAAGGTTTCGACTTTGGTTCGGGAGTCAGATGACTGACGGGTAATAACTGTTCCTGAACTTGGCGGCGTGAGTCCTGTGGCTCCTGTTCCTTCTTCCCGACAGCATCAGAGAGAAAGGAATATGACCTGAGTTGTGGCGGTCCCTGATGATGGATGCTGCTTTTCTAATGAGCTCTTTGGACCCATGTGGGGAGCAAGAGAGTGTTGGGCTCCAGGATTTTTAGAGCACCTGAATTGGTTAATTCTTGTTTAACGAGAGCCATTAATCCTTGGTGCTTTCCGTTTCACCTTATCATATTTATTTTCGGGGATTCCTTGCCACTTAAATTATTTTAAGTGGATGTTCCCTTAACACAATGACGTGGTCCACGTTTTGAGAATGACACATGTCGCGGTGTGGTTCGGCCGAGCCACCAATGTGCTGTTGGAATCCGTATGTATCAACTCGTGTCGCGTTCTCCGCCTGGGTGTCAGTCTGTCCTCTGCACTTCCGTCCCGTCATTGCCAGCGCACATCGGGATAGCTATCCAGCCACAACGGTTCACGCAGATGTGTTTAATGGCAGGAAGAGCTTTACCGGTGATGGGCTGGGTCATATCCATTAACTTTTGTAGAACTTTCCGTTCGGAAGACCAGAAGCCATAGGAGCAGAATCAGGCCATTCGGTCCGTCGAGTCTGTTCCGCCATTCCATCAGGGCTGATCCAGGATCCCACCCAACCCCGTAAACGTGCCTTCTTGCCACAGCCTTTGATGCCCTGTCCAATCAGGAGACTATCAACTTCCGCCTTAAATATCCATGGATTTGACCTCCACCGCAGTCTGTGTACACCACAGTCTGACTAAAAAAAAATTCCTCCTCAGCTCCTTTCTAAAAGGTTTCCCCTCAATTGTGAGGCTGTGCATTTTAGATCTGGATAATCCCACGATAGGAATCATCCTCTCAACAGCCACCCTACTTACTCCTTCCAACATTCGGCAGGTTTCAATGAGCTCCCTCCGTTTTCTTCTAATCCAGTGAGTACAGACCCGAAGCTGCCAAACATTCCTCATATGTTAACCTCTTCAGTCCGGAATCATCCTCGTGAACCACCTCTGGACTCTCTCCAGTGACAACACATACTTCTGAGATATGGGGCCCGAAGCTGCTGACGGGTGTCTCGTGCAAGGGCGTTGGTGTGCTCATAACAGGCTGTAATGCAACCAGTCAATGCGACAGATCTCTGGAAAGTTTGGTAAAGCTTTAGATTTCATGTCGAATCTTCACAAACTCATCAGGAAGTGTAAGTGAATACAATACGTGCCGGGCACAGGACATGCCTTCTGAAACGCTAACACCGAGGAATTTAAATTTGCTGACCCTGTCTACCAGTGATCCTCCGATGAGGACTGGCTCAAAGATCACTGGTTTCCGCCTCCAAAAGTTATTAATTAGTTCCTTGGTCTTGCTGACATTCAATAAGAGGTTGTTGCTGTGGCACCATTCAGCCGGATATTCACTTTCCCCCCTATATGCACAGTCGTCAGCAACCTTGATTTGGCCAAGACGGTGGTGGCGTTAGCAAGCATAAATATGGTGTCCGGAATGTGCCTAGCCACACGGTCATCAGTGTAAAGTGTAAAGTGTTTTTACTGACCACACAGTTTTGTGGTCAACCTGTACTGATGAATATTGCGGAGGAGATGTTGTTACCAACCCGACCTGACTGGGGCCTGCAAGTGAGGAATTAGATGACCCTATTGCAACTGGAGTTAAAGAGGGCAAAGTCTTGAAGCTTATTAACAGGATACACACACTGAAACTCATTGATTATTTTTGAGCTGATGATATATTGAATGGCCAGATGTACTCGATCAGGAGGATGTATGCATCTTTTCTGTTCAGATGTTCCAGGGTTGAGTGAGGAGCCAATAAGATGGCATCTGTTGTGACCTGTTGCTCTGGTAGGCAAATTGGAAAGTATCCAAGTTGCTTCTCAGACAGAAGTTGATAGGCTTTATCACCAACAACTCAGAACACCGTATCACTGTGTATGTAAGTTTGACTGGACAATAGACTTTGAGACAGGTTTCTACGTGCAAGTGATGTCTGCTTGAAGACGGTAGTATCTGAAATTACTGAAGCCAACGGTTAAATGTCTCAGTGAACACTGCAGCACAGATCTTTAGAACTTGGACTGGTACCAGTTTTAGCCAGATGATTTCCTGGGTTCACCCTTCTGAGGGCTGTTTTCCAGGCTACAATCAGCACCAATGCACTATTCGAGATATAATAATTGTTCGCACGACAAGAGAAATCCATTTCAACTTCTGTTTATTCCATGGTCTAATGTTTATATTCTCGTCACAGGGACGTTCAACACAGAAAATGGGCCTTCAGACATTTAAGCAACCTTAATCTTCAGTAACCCCATTGATAAAAATAAATTCCTCTCCCATTGTGCCGCTCATCTGATTTTCTTCTTGTGTTTCCTTGACGCTCCGAGGGGTCGTTCGATGTGGAGACCCATGATCGCCCAAGCGCGCAACGCGCAGGCACAGGAAGAAGAAGAAGTTCCTTTGCATTTCATGTGCTGCTCAAACGTCTCATTTCTTCATCGGTGCCTGTATTTGCTAGGCAGCCCTTATTCATCTTAACCAGGACCCTAATGCCCCTCGTAAACCAATATTCCCTAAACCAACTAGTCATGACTTTCATTCTAACCGGAACTTACAGTACTATCGCTGTGCTTTCAGCATTTTCCTTTTGAAAACCTCCCCCTTGTTAGTCACCCGCTTGCCAGAAAATAATCTACTCAAATCCACACCTGTTTGATTCTTTCTGGTGTTAGCAAAGTTGGCATTTTTCCAATTTGGAATGTTAACGCGAGGTCTAACCCTATCCCCCTCCATAATTATCTAGAAACTAATGGAACTCTGATCATTCGATATAAAGTCTTCCCCTGCACACGCCTCCACACCTGCCCTCTCTCTTTTCGTAACAGGGGGTCCAATATCGAACCCTCTTCAGCAGGAGTCATTATATACTGATTAAGGAAACTTTCCTGAGCATATGTAACAAACTCCATACCATCCGGTCCTTCTACATCATGAGACTCTCATTCAATATTTGGAAAGTTAGAAGTACCTACGTTTGCATCCTTACTCTTTTTACAACTAGCTGGTCTCTCCTTCTATAATCTTTTCCTCTATATCTTGCCGACGAACACCAGTAACGTGATCAGACATTTCTTGTTCCTCCGTTTCCCCAATGTAGCTATCGTAGATGCGCCCTCCAGTCTCTCTTGTATGAGCACTGCCATGACAGTTCGCTGACTGGCAATGACACTCTTACCCCTTAAGTACGTTTGCGTCTGGGTAGCCTACAAGCAATTGGCATGAGCATCGATTTCTCAAACTTCCAGTCTCCTTCACCGCTCCCCATTCCCGGTTCCCTCTCTCACCTTAACTCCCTACATGCTCATGATCTCACTCTAGTTCTCCTTCCCATTTCCTTTCGTCCATGGTCTCTGTCCTCTCCAGACACATTCTGGCATTTTCAGCACTATATTTCTTTCACCAAATAAATTCCCAGCTCTTTACTCCACCGCCTCACCCCCTATCACCTGCCACCTTGTACTTCTTCCTCCCCTCCCCTGAAAAAGCTGACTTCTCCCACTCCATTGCCGTCCTGAAGAAGAGTTTCGGCCCGAAACGTCGACTGATTTCACTTTTCCATCGACTGAATTCACAGGGTTTCAAATTAAGCAGTATACAGAAGGAGGTAGATGATCACGTAGCGCGGCTAGACAGAGGCAGGTCTGATGTTGTGGGCATCTCTGTGTTGTGGCTGAAAGATCATAGTTGGAAGCTTAATATCCATGGATAAGCCTTGTATCTAAAAGATAGTCACGGGGGCATAGGTGTTGGGGAGACTGTTGGAAAAAAGAAAATTATTAAATTAAATCCTAAGAAAGAGATGACATAGGATCAAAAGATGTAGAATCCTTGCGTGCAGAGATCGGAAACTACAAGGTTAAAAATGCTCTGATATACAGACCCCCGAACAGAAGCCAGGATGTGAGATATAAATATAACCCGGAAATAGAAAATGCATGCAATAAGGGCAATGTTATGACAGTCTTGGGCTTTTCAATCTGCAGATTAATTGGGAAAATCAGGTTAGTGCTGGATCCCAAGAGAGGGAATATTTAGAATGCCTTCAAAATGGCCCTTTAGACCAGCTTTTGTTTGTATCCACTCGGTAAAAGGCCATTCTGAATTGTGTATTATGTAATAAACCAGGTTTCGTTTTGGAACTTAAGGTAAAGGAATCCTCAGGACCCAGTGATCATAATTTGATAGAACTCTGCCTGCAGTCTGAGAGAATGAAAGCTAAAATCAGATATTTCAGTATGACAGCAGAGCAAAGTCATGAAAGAGGAGCTGGCCAACGTTGATTGGAAAGTGACGCTATCGGAAATGATGGCAGAAGAGCAAGAGCTGGAGTTTCTGGGAGCAATTCGGAAGATGCATGATAGATACATCCCAAAGATGAAGAGGAATTCGAAATGGAAGATCAGACAACTGTGACTGATAAGGGAAATCAGACAGCGTAAAAAGAAAAGAGAGTGTACGGGGTGAGGGGATGAGAGTTGAGTTCCGAGAGATAATAAATCAGCCATAACACCATACTATATTGGAGTAGAATTCGGACATTCGACATATCGAGTCTACTACACCATTTCATCTAGGCAGATCCATTTCCCTCTCGGCCCCATTATCCTGCCTTCTCCTCAAAACAATTCACGCCCTGACTATTCAAGAAACTATCAAACTCCGACTTAAATGCACTCAATAACCTGGCCTACTCATCCACACGTGGCAATGAATTGCACAGATAAACCATTCACTGGCTGAAGAAATTCCTCCTCCTCTCCGTTTTAAATGGACGTCCCTCTATTCTGAGACTGTGCCCCCTGGTCCTAGGCTCCCACACCCATAGGAAACATTGTCTCGACATCGGCTCTGTCGAGGCCTTTCAACATCCGATAGGTTTCAATAAAATCCCTCCTCATTTTTCTAAATTCCAACGAGTTATGACCCAGAGCCATCAATCGTCGAAGGTAATCATCAGACGGCTTTTAATAGAACCACAGAACACTACAGCACAGTACAGGCCCTTCAGCCCTCCATGCTGTGCCGACCCATATAATCCTTAAAATAAAGTACGAAACCCACACTACCCCATAACCCTGCATTTTTAATGTTTTAATCCCGGAATATTTCTCATGAACCTCCTCCGTACCTTCTCCAATGTCAGCACATTCTCTCTCAAACAAGAGGCCCAAAACTGCTCACAATGTTCCAGGACTCACTAGTGTCTTAAAAGGAATTCGTGTTACATCCACAAAATGCCGCAGGAACTCAGCAGGCCAGGCAGCATTTATGGAAAATGAGGTTCAGTCAAGGTTTCGGGCCCAGACCCTTCGGCAGGACTGCAGAAAGAATAAGATGAGGAGTAAATTTAAAAGGTGGGGGGAGGGGGCAGAGAAATACAAGGTGATACGTGAAACCGGGAGGAGGGGAACAAGAAAAGAGCTGGGAAGTTGATTGGTGAAAGAGATACAGGGCTGGAGAAGGGGGTTGTAACAAAACACACAGATGACGGTAGAGTGGTGGATGTAGTGTATATGGATTTCAGTAAGGAATTTGATAACGTTCCCCATGTAAAGCTCATTCAGAAAGTAAGGAGGCATGGTATCCAAGGAGACCCTGCTTTGTGGATCTAAAATTAACTTGCCCACAGACGGCAAACGGTAATTGTACATGATTCATACTCTGCGTGGAGGTTGGTGACCAGCGGTGTTCCGCAGGGATCTATTCCGGGACCCCTCCTCTTTCTGATTTTTATAAATGACCTGGATGAGGAAGTAGAAGGGTGGGTTGAGAAGTGTGCTGATGACACAGAAGTTGAGGGTGTTGTGGATAGTCTGGAAGGTTACAGCGGGACATCGATAGATACAGAACTGGACTGAAACGCGGCAGATGGCGTTCAACCCAAATAAGCGTGAAGTGCCTCATTTTAGTAGGACAAATTTAAAGACAGAATATACTATTAATGGTAAGACTCTTGGCAGAGTGAAGGATCAGAGAGATCTTGGGGTCCGTGTCCACAGGACACTCAAAGCTGTTGCGCAGGGTGACAGTATAGTTCAGAAGGCGTATGGTGTGCTCGCCTTCATTAACCGTGGGACTGAGTTCAAGAGCCGTGAAGTAATGTTACAGCTGTATAAGACTACAGTTAGGTCGCGCTTGCAGTACTGTGCTCAGCTCTGGTTAGACCCCACGTGGAGTACTGTGCTCAGTTCTGGTTAGACCCCACGTGGAGTACTGTGCTCAGTTCTGGTTAGACCCCACGTGGAGTACTGTGCTCAGTTCTGGTTAGACCCCACGTGGAGTACTGTGCTCAGTTCTGGTTAGACCCCACGTGGAGTACTGTGCTCAGTTCTGGTTAGACCCCACGTGGAGTACTGTGCTCAGTTCTGGTTAGACCCCACGTGGAGTACTGTGCTCAGTTCTGGTAAGACCCCACGTGGAGTACTGTACTCAGATCTGGTCACCTCTCTACAGAAAGGATGTGGAGACTATAGAAAGGCTGCGGAGGAGATTTACAATGATGTTGCCTGGATTGGGGAGCATGACTTATGAGAATAGGTTGAGTGAATTGGCCTTTACTCCCTGGAGCGACGGAGGATGAGAGGCGACCTAATGGAGGTGTATAAGAGTATGGGAGGCAGGCATTGATCGTCAGGATAGCCAGAGACTTTTCCCAGGGCTGAAATGGCTAACACGAGGAGACATAGTAACACATACAAACAAGCTGGATGAACTCAGCGGGTCGGGCAGCATCCCAACCTGCCGAGTTCATCCATCTTGTTTGTATGTGTTGATCTGACCACAGCATCTGCAGTATACTTTGTGTTTACGAGGGGACGTAGTTTCAAGCTGCTTGGAAATAGGTGGTGAGGGGGGGGGGGATGTCAGAAGTACGTTCTTCACACAGAGAATAGTGGGTGCATGGAATGCACTGACAGCGACGGTAGGGAACTTCTAGGCCGTTTCTAGAGTAGGTTACATGGTCGGCACAACTTTGTGGGCCGAAGGGTCTGTAATGTCTTGTAACTTTCTATGTTCTGTATTCTATTTTCTGTGTTCTCCCGATTTCTTGTGTTTCTCTCTCCCCTCTCCCCACCTTGTAAATCTATTCCTCATCTTCTTTTCTCCAGTCCTGCCGAAGGGTCTCGGCGTGAAACGACGACTGTATTTATTTCCATAGATGCTTCCTGGCCGGCTGAGTTCCTCCAGCATTTTGTCTTTTCTTGTTATATTTCCAACATCTACAGATTTTCTCTTATCGGTGTTACACCCTTGTTTTCATATTGCAGTCCTATCCGCGATATTGGAGAGGGTTCAAAGGAGGTTCACGAGAATGATTCTGAAATCGAAAAGCTTTTCATATGAGAAACGATTGATGGCTCAAGGATATTACTCCGTGGAATTTGGAAGAATAGGTGGTGGGGAGGTGTCTCGTTGAAACCTTTGGAATGTTGAAAGACACAGATAGGATGGATGTGGAGAGCTTGTTTCCTGTGGTGGCTGAGTCTAGAACGATAGGGCACTGTCTCAGAGTGGAGATGCGTCTATTTAGAATGGCGTGGTGGAGGAATTTCCTGAGCCAATGGTTCATAGTCACATTAATTGAATAGTAAACATAGAATTTGGCCCTTCGGCCCATCTAGTCCATGCCAACACCATTTAGACTACCTGTTCCTATCGACCTTCACCAGGACCATAGCCCCCACCCATACTCCTACCATTCATGTACTTATCCAAACTTCTCTTTATCGTTCAAATCGAGCTCGCATGCACCACCTGTGCTGGCAGCCCGTTCCACATTATCATGGCCTTCTGAGTGAAGTCTCCACTCATGGTCCCCTTAAACCTTTCACATTTCACCCTTAACCCATGACCTCTGATTGTAGTCCCACCCTGCTTCAGTGGAAAAAGCCAGCTTGCATTTACCCCATCTATTACCCTCTTATTTTAATATTCCTCCATCAAATCTCCTCTCAAACTTCCACGTTCCAAGGAATAAAGTTCAACCTATTCAATGTTTTCTTACAATTCAGGTCTTCATTGTCAATTTTCTGTGTATTCTTTCAGCATCTTTCCTGTAGGTAGGTGACCTAAACTGCACACAATACGCCAAATTAGGCATCACTACTGTCTTATTCAAATTCAATATAACATCTCATCTCCTATACTCAATACTTTGATATATGAAGGCCAATGTGACAAAAAGCTTTAAGTACGACCCTATCTACCTGTGACGGCACTTTCATTGAATAATTTACACGTCATCCCGGATCCATTAGTCCTACCGCAATCCTCACTGCCGTACTGCTCACTGCATAACACCTACCGTGATTGGTCCTAGTGAAGTAAACACGTCGTATTTGTCTGCATTAATTTCCATCTGCCATTTTCCAGCGCATTTCCCAGCTAGATCGGAACACCTTATAACCTCTGATAGCCATTCTCGGTGTCCAGCACACCCGAAATCTTACTGTTGTCTGCAAATATGCTAATCCGGTTAACCGCATTATCATCTAAATCGTTGATTTTGATGATAAACAGCAATGGGCCGAGGAAGAATCCCTGCAGCACTCCACTATTCAAAGGCATCCGGTAAGAGGTAGAGGTAGAACTGTCACACTCTGACTTCTACCACCAAGCCATTGTCCAACGCGATTTACTACCTCATCTTGAACGCCGAGAAACTGAAGTTCTGTGACTAAGCTCCAATGGGGGACTTTGTCAAATTCCTTGCTAAAGTCCATATAGACGACATCTACTGCCTTACCTTCATCCACGTTCCTAGGAACTTTCTCGAAAAACTCTAACATTGGTTAGACGTGACGTACCAGGCACAAAGCCATCCTTAATCAATGTCCATTCAAATACATGTCTTGCCCCTTAATAAACCTTCCAGTAACTTTCCTACTACTGACGATGGACTCACCGGCCTATAATTTCCTGGTTTATTTTAGAACTTTCCTTTAACAGCAGAACAACGTTGGATATCCTCCAATCCTTTGGTACCTCACCTGTCGCTAAGGATGATTTAAACATCACTTTTAGGTGTCCCTGCAATTTCTTCATTTGCTTCCATCGGGGTCCAAGGGAAAACCTTGTCATGGCCTGGGGATTCATTCACCATCTTTGTCATCACAGCGAACACCTCCTCCTTTGTAAATCAGAAAAGAGTCTTTAAAGTTGGTGCCTCTTTGCCTCATTTCTTTTGGCTCTGTCAGTCCCCTCAGTAAATGCAGATGGAAAACATTCATTTGAAATCTCCTCCATCTCTTATATCTCCGCACCTTGCAACCCTAATACTAATAAAGTTAGTGGTTTTAACATCAAAACTAGACTCCATGTGTAATCTGCTGCTGCTGGTTCGTTTCTAAAACGTTACAGTTCGTAACACTATCCTCACAATAGGTCAACGGCAGACGCAATCTCAATGGCTCTCCACACGGCTTTAGACCACCTGGACAACACAAACACTTACGTCAGGATGCTGCTCATCGACCATAGCTCAGCATTTAATACCATCATTCCCACAGTCCTGATTGAGAAGTTGCAGAACCTGGGCCTCTGTACCTACATCTGTAATTGCATCCTCGACTTCCTAAGCGGAGGACCACAGTCTGTGCCGATTGGTGATAACATATCCTCTTCGCTGACGATCAACACTGGCGCACCCCATGGGTTTGTGCTTAGCCCACTGCTCTACTCTCTGTATACACATGACAGTGTGGCTAGGCATTGCTTAAATACCATCTACAAATTTGCTGACAATACAACCATTGTTGGTAGAATCTCAGGTGGTGACGAGAGGGCGTACAGGAATGAGATATGCCAATTAGTGGAATGGTGCCGCAGCTACAACCTGGGTCACCTACCTGAGTCACCTTCTTACTGGTCATTGTACAGGGATACCACCAAAACTGTATCATGGCTCTGCCCACCCCAGCTTTGTGTATTTGAGTCTTACAACTCTGACTGATTCAAACTAGTTCAATCAGGCAACCTAAACAGAGTCTAACGAGATTAAAGATTGCTTCTTTGGTAAGTCTGGCATTCATGTTCTCAGATTTATTGCTCTGATTAGATTGTCTCGGAGTCAAAAATCAGTTCAGAGCTCACGTCCTCTACATGACAAATAACTACTTGTTTGAGGATGGTCTCAGATTTATCAGATCATTACCTGAAGCTTTTTGTGTCCACATTCACTTGCTCTGCTTAGATTATCCAAGAGCAAGAATCAGTTCAGAGTCCACAAAATGAGAGGAAACAAAGAGAAACTTTGCCTGCTTCTCCTGCCCTTGATTAGACTGTAGCTTTTTCTGGCCAACATCTCCCTCTTCTTGATCCAAAGATATTTATCTTAAGATCATTTTCCTCCTCTCATTCAGTTGACTGCCCATAGGACTGCAATGGAAACCCAGTAGGTGTGCAACACTTAAATTCTATAAATGCTATTTAACTAAACTACTTAAGAACTTTTTAAAAGCTATTATACATGCTTTGTGAGAGAGTGATTTAGATGCATATCATATTTTTACTGAGTTAAGTATTGTATGTAATTAGTTTTGCTACAACAAGTGTATGGGACATTGAAAAAAATGTTGAATTTCCCCATGGGGATGAATAAAGTATCTATCTATCTATCTATCTATCTATCTATCTATCTATCTATCTATCTATCTATCTATCTATCTATTAACATTTACTAATTTAATTCACCCACTTTATACTGACGATCGTCTCTGTTGCTTCATGAAAGCATTAACTACGTTTATTCCCATTATTTCAGCCTTCCAACTTCTTAGTTGATATACTTTGAGCAATACAATTATCAGGGTGCATAAAATTAGTATGACAGAAGAATGTGATACTGTTATTATCTCCGGATGTATTTTAACTTTCGTCCCTCAATTAGAAAGTTTACTCCAAAAGCCTGGATCTCTCAATATTTCATTTGCCTTACCAGAGTGTGTTTTAATTACTTTAGGGTGTTTAGTCCATTGATGGTTTATCTCCCTTGCCTCCTCCACAACACCTGTCCAGTCTGCAGTCAAGTGAGGAAATAGCGGAAACTCAGTAACAACGTAGTCCCACAGATATTCATCCGTATCAGTGTGTTGGATCTTGAAGTTCTCCTTCATTACTGTGTATAATACAAATTTGAGTCTTCCATTTCTCCTTTGTTAGACCGTAGTGCCCGTGTCCATATATTTTCTTTTTTTTTGTTCACTCAGTGGTTTCCAAGCAATGTTATCATTGTTGACATGTTTGTCTGCTGTACTGCCACTGGAACCATCAAAATTTGATTTCTCTAATTTAGAATCTCAGCCCACAGACCAGACCTATCTTTTTGAATCCGCACTTTGAAACTAATCTGATCTACATTGCACTTGCCGTCTCACCACGGAATCAACCTACACGTTGAGCTTTACGGCACCGTGCGCAAAGACTCCCATGTCCATTTCTATCTCCGGTTTTTGAATTTTCTTCTCAATTAGAAAGTGCTTACCATACACTTCCCGACTCTGAATTCCATTTACCACCTCTCTGCTCATTCTCCAAGTCTGTCTCAGTCCTCCTGCAGTCTTCCTGCTTCCTCAACACTAGCTGCCCTCGAGCTCCCTTTGTATCATCAGCAATACAGGCTTAGTTCTTTCCGAGCGCCTTGTTGGTCTAGCGTTTATTGGTTTTCCATTATCCAGCACAGATCTTATTAAAATTCGGGGAACGGTTCATCCACTTCAGTGATTTCCCTCTTTACTTGAGCCATTACCGTCGTTTGCCTCCCTTCACTTCTCACCATCACACATACGCACATCCGTCCATAAACGTACCTTTCTGCTAGTACTGAGTTAGAACACCCAGGCTGCACGGAAAGTGTGGTGCTGCCGTTTCTTTTCACCTTATTCTGTGCTACAACACCCCCTCATTTCCCTGCAGCATCTTATCCCTCCTCCATCAAATTTCTGAACGGTCCATGAAACCATAAAGTATGACCGCGCTGTTCCTCTCCCGCGCCGATTATTTATCTTATTCTCCATAGCAACTTTGCCTCATTGAGCTTCAATCTTGTTGCAAAGTTACAAAGGTCCCGTCATACAAGACGAATAATGTTTGTTCCTCTTACCTCCCGTTAATTGCACTTGCTGCTGAATAGCTTAGTGTACACCAATGGAACCTTTAATGGCAATGACTAAGTTATTTAATATATCAGAGGTCAGATGAAATAAAGCTACCACTTCTGTAAGTCGTGCACTGGAAACGGAATAATCTCTTACAATTAGGTCATCAGATAAACTGACTTTCTGGTCACAATAATGGATTATCAAGGAAACAAGCAATGACATTATCGTGGATTTCGCATCATGAATGCTGTCAAAGAAACAGGAACGGCTATGGTGAGATCCTCGAAACGAATTACAGTATTTTCAGATTTTACGCTGAAGAAGTGACAATTAATAAGTGATTTAAGACTGCAAGCGGGTCAAGTGCCACACCTGCCCCAACACCTCCTCCCCTACTACAATTCAGGGCCCCAAACTGTCCTTCCAGGTGAGGCGATATTCCATCTGTGAGTCCCGATGCTCCCGGTGTGCCCTCCTGCATATCGGTGTGACCCCACGTAGACTGGGACTCCACTTTGCCAATCACCTACTCTTCACCAGAAAAGGTGGGATCTCCTGGTGGCCATCCATTTCACTTCTATTTCCCATTCCCCCTCCGACATGTCTGTCCATGGTCTCCTCCACTGCCGCGATGAGGCTACACTCAGGTTGTTGGAGCAATACATTAAATTCCGGCAAGGTAGCCTCCAAACTGATGGCATGAACATCGATTTCTCAAATTTCCGGTAAATGCCTCTCCTTCCGCTTCGCCATTCTGCAGTCCGATTTCGCTCTCTCACCTTATCTCCTTGCAAGCCCATCACTTCCATTTGTTGCTCCCCCCCCCTTCCTTTTTTCAGTGGTTTTCCGTACTCTCCCATAAAATTCCTCCTTCTTCATCCCTTTATCTTTCACCAATCCAATTTCCAACTCTTTGCTGCACCTCCTCCTCGCCAGTACCCCCAACCACCCACTACCTTCTACTTCATCTTCTCTCTCCGCCTTTTCACACTGACTTCTAATCTTTTTCACAGACTGATGAAGGATCTCGACCGGAAACGTCGACTGTTTCCGCTTTTCCATAGGTGTTGACTGGCCTTCCGTCTTCCTCCATCATTTCAGAAGCATGTTGTGTATAAGTGAGAATAGATTTTCAAGAACTTTCCGCGCGCAATGAAGAAAATACGTCGACTTTAGTGAGGCCAGAGCGTATACAACCACGTGTGATGTGTGGTCTTGTGGAATGGGAAAGTCTCTGTTTTGGTTTTTACTATTTTTTAATATATGGAAAATTAATCGTTTTATCCAAAGCTGTTTTTCCACCCAACGTTCCCACAGTCACTATCGTTGGATTTCCGCCATCATGTTTCTGAAAAACAAATTTACTTTACTTCACTAAGGATCTAATTAGAGTTAAAGGGTATTTCAGCACGTGGAACAGTTCCTCCCTGAACTTTGTCTGGGTCGCGGTGTAAATGACCGTGTTTGTGCAGCAGCTGAGCATCTGAAGTATAATCGCAGGTTTTTCAAACCTTGCAAAAGGTTTCATGGGAGCTTTGGACAGAAATCCCGTGTTCGTGCGAGAGAAAACAAAATATATGACACTTGTGACCCAGAGCAGAAGAAAACTGCTGGATATTGCAAGAAGCAAAATGATGGACCTCCTACGTTTCTCCATCTCGGGATCCCCGGGGCTGCAGTCCCGGAGAGATCTGCGGACTCGATTAGCTGCCAAAATTCGTCTGACCGTGAGCGCATTGAGTAATACAATTAAACAGAATGGAACGACTGGAGTTAACAGCTGGTCTGTCCAAGAAAACGCAACCCATCCCGGATAAAAATATAATGTCGGCAACAGCAGACAATGCCACGAAATACTTGGGGTAGTTATAACACCAGTGTAAGCAAAAGGCCAGGGAATGTTCTCAAAACTGAAGATCGCGCTCAGCGTCAGAAGAACCACCAGCGCTGTTCTCTCGGTGCAGTACTTCGTTGCCAGCTTCTGAGTGGAAATGGCCACAAATCGATCAAAAGTGAAAGCGACCGTGAACCAAACCGAACAGTCGACAGTCACGGCAGATAGGAAGAGAATTAACTTGCACACCGGAGTGTAGAACAAGAATGAATACGACCAATAAAGATCGGCAATCTGGTGCAACGTCACCTTGCAGACAATCACCGAGAGGTCCGCCGTCGCCATAGCCACCAGGTAACGAGTGATACATCTGGAGAGACCGGACTTTCCACGGGACAGCGTCATAATCGTCAACAGGTTCACTGGGAGATAATGAAAGAAGAGACCTTGAACTGGGCTGAGAAATGTTGCGCTCTGAATGATGTGATTAGAGGGAGATGAATTTAGTTATTTTATAGGCTCACTCCGGCTGCAAGTTAGCATCTTTTATGAGGTTTCCTGCATTTAATTCTTCTCTCTGATCTTTTATACAAACACGTATCTTTCACGTAAAACTTCCATAATGTCGAATAATTAATTTTAATCCAGTTTTGAAAGTGCAAAAAACAGTCACGATGTACGAAGGATGAAACCTAGTACTTAAAGGAATACCCCATGGGAACTGCAGAATGAACGCACTGCTATCTAGACATAAGCGCTTCTCAGCATTGTCCGGCTTCCTAGAAAACGTCAAAATGCAACTAAACAAGTTTTGAATAGACAGAAACACACGCAACATGCTGGAGGAACTCAGGTGTCCAAGCAACATCTATAGAAATGAATAAACAGACGATACCTTTCTTCAGGACTGGGAAGAAGGGGGAAGACGCCAGAGTAAAAAGATTGGGGAAGTGGAAGGAGGATGGCCTGAATGTGGCAGGTGAAGCCAGGTCGGTAGGAAATGCAAGCGCTGGAGAGAAAGAAACCTGACAGGACAGAATGGACCAGCAGAAAGGGGAAGAGGAGCGGATCCAGTGGGAGGTGATAGGCAGGTGAGGAGAAGTATGAAGCCAGAGTAGAGAATAGAAGAAGCGGGTCGGGAGTCCTACAGAAAGGAAGCTCAGCAACACCAGCATCAGTACAATCTCTTGAGTTCTTTGTGATACGGAAATAGCGCCATCCAGTGATGGATGGGGGAATTCTCGAGAGATCAAGGCATGACTTCGGAGAGGAAAGTCCAAATATCCATGATTCCGAATATAATAGAATCAATCGGATTGTCTTTCCCTGGGAATGGTCTGTATATGAGAAAAATAGATACGATAGACTGGCCAATCGTCGATCAGCAAATGAATTATGCGATCATCTTCCATGTAAAGCACTGGAAATGATTTCCTCCAATTGCCAGACATTAGTAGCTCTGCCAGAAGCCCGAAAAGAGGGAAAGAGATTAGCGTTCGAGTGCAGATGCCGCACCGTACCTACCCAATGTGACACGGTCTCATTCGTTCTATAATCCCCATATGCTGCCATTCACACTGGCAAAAGCTCGATCTTTCTCTCTCATTATCTTAAACGTTCTTAAAGTTCACAATCGTCAAATATTCACAGCTTGAAAAGTGGGCATGTACTTAGAGGTGTATAAGATGATGGGAAGCATTGATCGTGTGGATATTCAGATGCTTTGTCCAAGGGCTGAAATAGCTGCCACAAGAGGACACATGTTTAAGGCGCTGGGGAATAGGTACAGAAGAGATGTCAGAGTTAGATTTTTTACGCAGAGAATAGTGAGTGCGTGGAATGCGCTACCAGCAACGGTGATGGAAGCAGTTACGATAGGGTCTTTTAAGAGACATTTCGATGGGTACATGGAGCTTAGAAAAATAGAGGGCTATGGGTAGCCCTAGTAATTTCTAAGGTAGGGGCTATTTCGGCACCACTTTTTGGGTCGAAGTACCTGTATTGTGCTATAGGGTTTCTATGTTTTTCTATGTTTCTATGTATCAAAATGCAGAGGGAATTCTCTTGTCTGTTGGATAGTAACTCCGCATTGGCTGAATTCTCTCTCATTTCTGTCAAAATTAAGCAAAGTAATAGTTATTGCAATACGAAAATACTCAATCCACGGTCATTAAAGGAAAACTCATCCGCAGATACGTGCCGGAGAGAATGGTTAACACCAGGCTGCAATGCTATAGACACAAAGCGCATTTCTTCCCATCATGTCCACAAACACTTGGTCCGAGCGAAATCTTCTAAATCAAGACCGGGCGCCTCCTCACTCTTCACCGTTTTTTTAAAATCTACCACCTGTTATGCAACTGCCTCTTTCCAGACCAATCAAATCTGGCTCGTCCACTTTTTCAGGCGGTTCGTTCCAGATTCCACCCACCACCATGCAAAGAAATAACTTTATTTCTCATAAATGTTCTTCATTTATATTTCGAACTCTGGTCGGTGATTCCATCAAAAAGAGCGACATAAAAAGAAACTTCTGTCTATTCGGTCTAGGCTGCACATAATACCAATCAGATCTCAATTTAGTCGCCTGTTATCCAACATAACATATTTAGATCATCATATATTACCACAGGAACAATTCACCTAAATCTCCCGTAGATCCGTTTTACTGCAATATTCAGCCGACGGGAATTTAACACGGTGCTACAAAGCAGAATTTATTGACGCGTTTGCAAGTTTAAACGTGACATTTTTCCATCTATTAAGGAATACGTTCCGACAGAATGGAAATCTGGGTGTGATTTCTTTCTCGGCTTGTGCAGCCACTTTCAGTGGCGCGTCCTCGTACGCCTCCGCCCGTTTGCAAAAACATTCAAACTGTAGTTCCGCTTTTCGATCTTCCACGAAAATACATTATCCTGCATTTCACCACCCTGAGCTTCATGGTCTGTAAGTCCACCCGATGAAAAACCCGTCTACAAGCGACCACTCTTCCATTCTCATTCCACAACTTTCCCCTTCAGGTTCTTGTACGTGGCAAGAAATTGTGTGTTTTATCCATTCGCAGCATGAGATTGGACGTTTTAAATTGTTTTGTACAGATCCATGTGAATATTCACCGGATTTATCTGAACAGACAAACGTCCTCACCGTGAGTGTTTGTTACTCGCCGTTTACTACAGTGCGGTGTCGTTTCTTTCATTCTATCCGAAAGCATTTAGGAGTAAATGTCTTCCATTTCCAAATAACAACACATAGCCCCGACAGATGAGTACTGATTTCCGCTCCAAATATCCTAAAGAGAGTTTCCAAATTTATTTTACTCTTTTTACAAACTCAGAGAGGACCTGGTGCATCATGGAGATGTCAGTCTGATCACACTTACCCGGTATCGTTGACTCACCTGGGACCGCAAAAGCCGCTAAAATTGGGTAATAATAGTATTCGTATGGCAAGTGCGTATTGTGAATCATTTCATATCGAGGTGACCACCATGCGCAGGCATACAAATTGGACTACTATGTGAATTAGGCACCTGTGGACGTGCATATTTATACTGTAGGTTAAAACGATTTGGGAATAGGAGATCATCTCCCTGCGGATTTCTATTCCAAATAAGTGTTCAGCTCCGTGTTGTGTATTGTAATCATTTTCATGATTACAACCTTTAATTACACAAACACCAGCTGAACACAAGCGAAACAATGCAACTCCGAATTTGCATTTTTATTTACGTTTCAAAAGTCCATGCGTTACGGCTTCTTTGGGTGTACAGAACTGTCGTGGAAATATGGAGATGAAAATCAAGACCAAATTCATTGATGCAACGTATCCCCGACCTCTTGTACCCCAGTGCCCTAGTATAATTCAAACTCTATTCATGCAATCGCTTTCCATACCAATACCAAAAGACCAAAAGCAAACAATCGGTTTTATTGCAATGACTGAGCTTGTGTAAATGCAGGCAAGCTGCTTTTGGGGTCGAATCCGATGTGATAACATGAGAATCAACATCAGAAACAGGTTCAATGTGTCGCGAAATTAATGTTTTTGATGATGTACAAGGACTGTATGGCATCGGCTGTATGTGGAAAGTTAAAATTACCCACGTTCACAACATTTTTTTTTTGCAAATATCTGGTCTCTCTCAACAAATTCGCTACTCTGTATCTTGTCGACTAACTCTAGTAACGTGATCAACCATTTCCTATTCTTCAGTTACACCGTGTAGCTACAGTTGTTAAGCCAACCTGTCCGTCCTGTCTGAGCATTGCAAGGCATTTCGCTCACTGTCACCCTTACCCCTTAGGTACTTTGCCTCTTCAAGTCTTAAACAAATGGAAGGCCGGAACACTGAGCTGCCTGCCCTGCCCCTCCTGCAACCAAGTGTCAATAATTGCTATAATATCACAATACGTGCTCGAAGCTCCCTTCAATACTTTGCTTTAATAGGCACAACTCTGAACATTCGCCCCGCAATGCTCAGACAGGCTGGGAAAAGTCTCGAGATAGAGAGAGGCCTCAACTATTCAGAAGGCCCTCTTGTTCTCTTATTTTGCACCTTCTTGCAAGTCGGGCAGTTTCTCTGCTGCCATGCATTCTGGGATCCGCGCCTCTCCATTGGCCGGATCTGAGCTCTTCTGGCAGAGGGCTGCTTGAGCTCGCTGCAATCGTCCCGCACCCCGAACAGAAACTCCACTAACCAGCACAAAATGCTGGTGGAACGCAGCAGGCCAGGCACCCTGACGAAGGGTCTCGGCCCGAAACGTCGACAGCGCTTCTCCCTATAGATGCTGACTGGCCTGCTGCGTTCCAACAGTATTTTGCGTGAATTTCCAGCATCTGCAGATTTCCTCGTGACTTCACTAACCAGTGAGGGATTTTGCTCCAGGGCCTGAGGTTGATTGGGTCAAGAAAAATCCAGGAAAATTTGAAATTAAAAACACAAAGTAACTTAGCAGGCAGAAGAGCTTCTAGTGACGGAGAAATGGAATTAATGTTTCAGATCCTCCAACAGAACCAGGACAGGTGGGGCACTCGCTCATTCCATTCTTTCTTCCTCTCTCTCTCTCTCTCTCTCTCTCTCTCTCTCTCTCTCTCTCTCTCTCTCTCTCTCTCTCTCTCTCTCTCTCTCTCTCTCTCTCTCTCTCTCTCTCTCTCTCTCTCTCTCTCTCTCTCTCTCTCTCTCTCTCTCTCTCTCTCTCTCTCTCCCCAGGAACGACTGGGCTGACTGAAAAGCGCACTTCTCCCAGTGACCTGCAGGAAGGGGTGTCAGACAGGTATCTTACCACAACATCCTCAAAAGGAACCTGGTCTCCCACCTGTAGAATCACCGACCACCTGTGGGGATGGCAAAACAAAGGTAGTGCGCACATGCTGGCGGGTCGAAGGTCACGACCTCGAGGAGGGTGAATCGGGCCACCAACGATGTCGACCTTTCGCCCCAGTGTTGGTTGGGGGTGCAAAGCCCCGGAGAAGGAGAGTGAGCACTGACCCTCTTCCTGTGCATTTAATTTTTCCTTTCTACCTCACATTCTCTTTATATTTTATTCTATTTCTTCCCGTATCTGTCTCGGCCCATTTTGCATCACCCTCCATTTTTCTCTTACTCCTCCATTTCTCTCCCTTAGCCTTTTTTTATATTTTCTCCCCCTCGCACCATATCTCTCCCTCGCCATCTCTTCCTTCTATCTCTCTATCCATCCCCTTTTCTATTCCATTCTGTTCCGCCCCGTCGCTTCCATCCTCCCTATCTTTCTCTTCCCTACCTTCCTCTCTGCCTCCCTCCATTCTTACATCTCTTTCCGTCCTTACTTCTCACCCTCTATCTCCCCGCACTTTTGCATTTTAACCCTCCATCTCCCTTTTCTCTGTCCAACTCCCCTTCCTTGTTTCTCCCATCTCTACCACTCACTCTCACACTTACTCTGCCCTTTCACTTCCAACCACACATCTGTCCCTCCTTCTTCTCATATTTCTCCTTTCCCCTCCCCCATATCTCCCTACCCCCATCTCTCATTTCACCTCTTCTCCATCCCCCCACCATACCAGATCATACAATCTGATTTCAACGCAAACCATAGAAGACCGAGCTGGTGGATGTGGAACAACACAAAGTCTCTACTGGCTCCATGTCCCAGCCCAGTCTCTTGTATCAATGCAGAAAGACGCAGGATGTGGGGGTGAGAGAAGGACGACAGTGTGTCTGGGTAAGCGAGAAATCCCAAATAAACATCCTTACTTCAGAGACCCACCGCCCGCTTGATCGATGTCCAGGTCCTGGCATCTAAAGAGAATGGAAGAAGGGGCAGAAGGCCTGGGTAGTATTTAGATGGGGGGGAGGAATGTTATGGAGGGGTAGAGAGTACTGAGGGAGAGGGTTGGGAGGAAAGATGGTGATGTGAAAGAGAGTGTAAGGGAAGGAAAGGAGTCTGGGAGGCAGATGGGGAGGAAAGGAATAGGAGAAGAGAGAGACGGGAAAAGGTAGTCAGAGACGGAGGGAGGAGAAAGAGGCGAGGCAGGGAAAGAGAGAGAGACGGGATGGGAAAGAGGCAGTGGCAGGAGACAGCGAAGGTGGAGGATGAGGGAGATGGGAAGGTAGAGAGATGGGGAAGTAGAAAGGGGCACGGTGAGATGGGAGTGAGAGAATAAAGTAGCCCAAAAAGAGAGCAAACAGAAATAGGTAGTGAGATAGTGTATGTGGGTACATTGTCCATTCAGAATTATGATGGTGAGGTATGGTCTGTGGGGAGGAGCTGCTTCATAAACATTCAGTGTGTTTCTTCAGTGTGTACCTCCTTCTTGACGGTAGCAATGAGAAGAGCGCATGTCCTGGGAGATGGGAGTCATTGATGATAGATGCTGCCTTTCTGAGGCATCGCCTTTTCGATGCTACGGGCGCTTGTGCCCATGGTACAGCAGGCTGAGTTTCCAACTTTCTGCAGCTGTTTCTGATTCTGTGTAACAGTCTCTCCATACCAGGCAGCGAGGCAACCAGTTAAAATGTTCTCTACAGTACATCGATAGATATCCGCGAGAGTCTTTGGTGACATACCAAGTTTCCTCAAACTCCTGAGGAAATATAGTCGCTGTCGTGCCTCAGTTTTAATTGCATCAACCTGCTGGGCCCACGATAGATCTTCAGTGATGACTGGGTTTGATGCCTTGTAGGAAACTGAGAAATGTCCTCAGATAGATGTATGAAATCAAGAATGTCATTAAAAAGGTTGATGCATAGAATAATAATTTCCAGGACTGGGGATCAAGAACTAAAGAGTACAGGTTTAATGGTTGCTTAAACAGAAGGGGAACTCTGGAACCCGCGGAGAGACACAGGGACGAAACGATCTGGCGTCTCGGGGGCAACGCGTTCCAATCAAAGTATCAAGGTAAACACTAAAGTGCAAAACCCCAATCCTGAAGGCTTAGTGGGGCCAAGCTCTAGTATATCCCTATGGATCGAGGGTAATATTCGACAGAGGTTCTCGGGTTACTCTGCGATACAGATCCTTCCACAACCGATATGTGACACATTTACCATTGTCGCCACTCGCTGTCTTGGAGCTCTGGGGTCTTCATACTGATGACTGCCTTATGATGGTCACCTGTCATTGAAGCTGGAGTTTTCCGAGGCAGACCTTAGAGTAGCTGAAGCCCTTGACATGTCCGTGTTGGTCTGTGTGGACCCGGATGAGAAGGGTCAAACTTCAGTTCCTGTGGGAACAAATACTCCTATTGTGAGGAGGCACATAGGAGCATGAAAGGGCAGAATTAGAGAGAGATCTCTGAAAACATTGGGCATTCACCCAGTGTTCAGAACTGCTTTTGAAGAAGTGTAAGGCCATCTTACATCCGACGTTCATCAAATACGAGTGACTGTGTGGTACATCCAGTTTCAATCAGTGGTGTAATTGCCTGAGGAAGCCGTTAGAGCGACAGGAAACCCCAAAAGTCCCAGAATGCCTGACGCCGAGGTCCTCCAGGTGGATGTTCTGGGAGACTATGAAGTGGAGTCACGCTTACCTGCTGGGGTACTGGTGAGGCCTGAACCGCAGAAACCATCGGCTGTACAGGCAAACAGGATGACAGTGATTGTCAGGTACAACTCGGAAAGAGAGGTCGCCCTCAGGCGGCGGATACCGATAGCACAACTTTTTCCAATGACTGTAGTGTCCAGTTTTCTTGTGAGAGAATCAGAAGGGGGGCAATCTTCTGGATTAGGAAAGTTAACACCCACGTTTGCTGCCCCACTCCCCAACCCCGGTGCCTGAAGGTTGGAAAAGGGCACTGGCGGAAAAGATTTTGAAGTTCGAAGATATCTTTTTTACTGACGAGTTGATGTGGGTCGTTCCTGGAATACTCGCTATAAGCTTCTTAGTGACAGAGGACACGCTCTTCAGAGGAGGGTCTTGGCAATTAGCACTCACAGAGGTGGAGGATGTTCAGCAGCATCTGATGAAACTGAAAGAAGCTGGGATTATCACTGAGTCACGGAGTTGTTATGCATCACCCATGATGGTCTCGAGGAAGAAGAATGGGAAGTATCGACTATCGGACAATAAACCAACGTACAGTCCCTGACCAGTGTGCTGTTCCGCTGGCCTGCCTGAATGGGTATTATCAGATACACATGAGTGAAGCTGGCAAAGAGAAGACCGCATTCATATGTCCTGAACGACTACTCCAAAAAAAAACACTCTCTGCCACGGGGAAATCAGAAGCAAGCCCAGAGCAGGATAGAGCTGTGGATCATTTGGGAGCTTCTGGTTGCGGCATTCCGCGAGCTCACTGCAACTTGAACCCCGTGAATGCGAAACAATTATCTGCGTTGAGTACCGGTGTCGAGATGTACCGTTTGGTCAGCTTTTGCGGAAGGGGTTATGGACCAAGTTTAAAAGACGAAACACCCTGCCATACCCACTACTGCTGGGAGATTGGGACAAGCTGGAGTTGAGGAACCAGGTTCTATACAGGTTAGGGTCTGCTCCAGACAGGCTTCGGCGTTCCCAGTTGGTTTTACCTGAGAATCATCGGAGGATTGTGTTGAAGTTACTTCATAATGATTCAGGTCATTTGGGGTTTGAACAGTCCGAGATCGGTTCTACTGGCCCCGAATGAAGCCTGGGGTCGAAGAGGACTGTAGACAGTGCATTCGATGTATTCGGGGGTTGAGGCAGCCAACTAGGGTTCTCCTTTGTCCCATTTACGGGGTGCGGAGCCACTTGAGCTACTAGTATGCAGAGCCTGAATCCAGTGACACTGCGAATGTTTTGATTAGTACTGATCACTACACCATGCTCAAACTTTCCCGACAAAGGATCAGGGGCGTCCACCGAAGCCAAAGTTTATTATGGACTTCCAAGTCGGATACACGCGATCAGGAAGGTGTAGTCCACTAGGCTTGCCGCCAAGGTTCTGGGAATCTTATACAGGTGTTACTGGACATGCTTGGAGTCGATAAGCAAAGGGGTACGCCTTATCACCCTCAGGGAGATCCCCGACCTGAGATGTTCAACCGGACATGCTCGGAAACCTGGATATCAGCAGGAAGAACAAATGGGGTGAGTATTTTGGGCATCAGTTCCACTGCTGCAACTGTTCATAACATGAATCTGCTGGTTATCGCCATATTATTTAATGTTTGGGAGCGAGGCGAGATTTCCTGTAGACTTCTGTTTCGGGGATGGCGGGGAAGATGTGTCACAGAAGGCCTGGCTTAAAAATGAGAAAGTAACTACAAAAGGATTATGAACTAGCAGAGGTTTCTGCTCCCAAGCAGAATCAAGGACACAAGAGGAGATATGTGTCATGGTGTGCACTGCCAATATCGTAGCCATAGACTTCAATGTAGAGACAGAAACAAGAGCGTTTACAGAGACAGTTCGACCAAGTAACACCGTGAGACGGATCATTCTCAAAATGAGGACCCTCTGATTGGAGCTAATCGGGTATCTGCTTCAAGAATAAAACTAACATAGAATCCCTGAGACATTCAAAATTAACCTAAAATTCAACAGAAAGCGCCAGGAAACCCCATTACAAAAAGCGAGTCGCTCGAGAAGAAAACACAAGGAACTCGAAGACCATTAATAACTGTTGTTAGTCAACAATTAACAAATTCAGGTGTTCTAAAATCTCAGAGTACAACGTTCTCTGATCCCCTGCACAGGCCTGAAGCAGTCACTACAGCGCCCCCTCCCTACAGCTGGCACCTGATGGCCAAGGAAGACCTGAAAACTCGAGATCCAGGGATGACTCGAGAGGGAGTCATGGGGAACTTCAGAGGGAGTCATGGGGAACACGAGAGGGCGTCATGGGGAACTCGAGAGGGCGTCATGGGGAACGCGAGAGGGAGTCATGGAGAAATGAGAGGGAGGCATGGGGACCTCGAGAGGGAGTCATGGGGAACTTGAGAGGGAGTCATGCTGAACTTGAGAGGGAGTCATGGGGAACTCGAGAGGGAGTCATGGGGAACTTGAGAGGGAGTCATGGGGAACTCGAGAGGGAGTCATGGGGAACACGAGAGGGAGGCATGGGGAACACGAGAGGGAGGCATGGGGAACGAGAGGGAGTCATGGGGAACTCGAGAGGGAGTCATGGGGAAATCGAGAGGGAGTCATGGGGAACTTGAGAGGGAGTCATGGGAAATTCGAGAGGGAGTCATGGGGAACTCGAGAGGGAGTCATGTGGAACTTGAGAGGGAGTCATGGGAAATTCGAGAAGGAGTCATGGGGAACACGAGAGGGGGGCGTGGGGAACTCGAGAGGGAGACCTGGGGAACTCGAGAGGGAGTCATGGGGAACTCGAGTCATGGGGAACGCGAGAGGGAGTCATGGGGAACTCGAGAGGGAGTCATGCTGAACTTGAGAGGGAGTCATGGGGAACTCGAGAGGGAGTCATTTGAACTTGAGAGTGAGTCCTGGGGAACTCGAGAGGGAGTCATGCTGAACTTGAGAGGGAGTCATGGGGAACTCGAGAGGGAGACATGGGGAACTTGAGAGGGAGTGATGGGGAACTCGAGAGGGAGTCATGGGGAACTCGAGAGGGAGTCATGGGAAATTCGAGAGGGAGTCATGGGGAACTCGAGAGGGAGTCATGGGGAACTCGAGAGGGAGTCATGGGGAAATGAGAGAGAGTCATGGGGAACTTGAGAGGGAGGAATGGGGAACTCGAGAGGGAGGAATGGGGAACTCGAGAGGGAGTCATGGGGAACTCGAGAGGGAGACATGGGGAACTCGAGAGGGAGGAATGGGGAACTTGAGAGGGAGTCATGGGGAACTCGAGAGGGAGTCATGGGGAACTTGAGAGGGAGTCATGGGGAACTCGAGAGGGAGACATGGGGAACTTGAGAGGGAGTCATGGGGAACTTGAGAGGGAATCATGGGGAACTCCAGAGGGAGTCATGGGGAACTCGAGAGGGAGTCATGGGAAATTCGAGAGGGAGACCTGGGGAACTCGAGAGGGAGTCATGGGGAACTCGAGAGGGAGTCATGGGGAACTTGAGAGTGAGTCATGGAGAACTCGAGACGGAGTCATGGGGAACTCGAGAGGGAGTCATGGGGAACTTGAGAGGGAGTCATGGGGAACTCAAGAGGGAGTCATGGGGAACTTGAGAGGGAGTCATGGGGAATTCTAGAGGCAGGGAGACTTGTGGATCCAGAGAGATAGAGAGACCTGGGAACCCCAACTGACTGAGATCAAGAAACATCGGACGGGGCCGAGAGGGAGGCTTGGGACTCCTGGAGATGCGGAAGACATTGACAACTCCTAAACATGTTGATAAAGCCTTGGAAACAATCAGAAAAATGAAAACCTTGGGAACATAGAGAAAGGTCCTTGGGAATCCTTCAAAACATGAAACTTGAAAGCTAAAGACTGTCTTGCTGACATTTTCAACATTTTCAAAGGGGAAAGAAGTCGGCTTTAAAGAGAGGAACGGTTCCATTTTGTGTATCTCGACGCTAATGCGTGATCATGTGTAATGGGGAACATTCTGCTTAATTTTACGATATCTTAATCTAGGGGAAACAAATCATAATTTATCCAAAGCTGTTTTATCGCCCAATCTTTTGACGTGCAAAATCGTTGGATTTCTGTTATCAAGTTTCTGAAAAACAAACATACTTCACATCACTGAAGATCTGATTAGTGTTAAAGGGTATTTGATCACGTGGATCAGATCCTGTCTGAACTTTCCCTGGGTCGCGGTGTAAATGACCGTGTTTGTGCAACAGCTGAGCATCTGAAGCATAATCGCAGATTGTTCAAACGTTGCAAACGTGTTCATGTAAATTCTGGACAGAAATGTCCCGTGTGCCCGAGAGTAAACAAAATATGCGACCCTTGTGACCCAGAGCAGAATAAAACTGCTGGAGATGGCGAGCAGCAAAATGATGGACCTCCTACGGTTCGCCATCTCGGGATCCCCGTTATTGCAGTCCCGGAGAGATTTGCGGACCCGATTAGCTATCAAAATGCGTCTGACGGTGAGCGCATTGAGCAATACAATTGAACAGAATGGAATCACTGGAGTTAACAGCTGGTCTATCCAAGAAAATGCGAGCCATGCCGGATGAAAAAATAATTTCGGCAATATTCGACAACCCCACGAAATATCTGTGATAATTCTGAAACCAGTGTGAGCAAAAGCCCAGGGAATGTTCTTAAAGCAGAAGATCGCGCTCAGCGTCACAAGAATCATCACCGCAATTCTCTCGGTGCAGTATTTCGTTGCCAGTTTCTGAGTGGAAATGGCCACAAATCGATCAAAGGTGAAAACGACCGTAAACCAAACAGAACAGTCGATAGTCAGGGCAGACAGGAAGAGAATTACCTTGCACACGGGAGTGTAGAACAGGAATGAATACGACCAATAAATATCGGCAATTTGGTGCAACGTCACCTTGCAGACAATCACCGAGAGGTCCGCCGTCGCCATAGCCACCAGGTAACGAGTGATACATCTGGAGAGACCGGACTTTCCACGGGACAGCGTCATAATCGTCACCAGATTCACTGCGAGAGAATGAAAGAAGAGACCGTGAACATGGCTGAGAAATGTTTTACTGGGAATGAAGTGACTGGGAGTGAAGTCAATTTAATTATTTTAAATTTGTAAATAAACAACGCACACAAAATGCTGGAGGAATTCAGCAGGCCAGGCAACATCGACTGAAATGAATGAACAGCCAAAACCCTTCATCAGGACTGGAAAGGAACGAGGAGATGCTGGGGTAAAAGGTTGGCGGCGGGGACGGAGGATAGCCCGGAAGTGACAAGTGAAGCCAGGTGGGTAGGAAAGATAAGGGTTGGAGAGGAACGAATCTGACAGGAAAGGAGAGTGGGCTGTAGGAGAAAAGGAAAGAGGAGAGGACACTTGGTGGGTGTGTGATAGGCAGGTGAGAAAAGTTAAGAGGCTTGAGTGTGGAATAATGGAAGCGGGCGTGGAATAAAAAGGAATTTCAACAAGAACAGGAAACAGAAGTGACTGATGATGGTGTTTCTCCCCTAGCATCCGCAGAATTAGTTTTTGCGGTGCTGCAACAGCGCCAATCAAGTGAAGAATCTGGAAGTCATTCGCCTATCAAGGGATGGGCTACGGGAGAGAAAAACATTCCACGAAAATACATCACGCCATATTTCACCACCCTGAACTTCATCGGCTATTAGTCCGCCCGATGCAAAAGCCTGCATATACCTGATACACGCCATTAATCTTCGATTCTCCGTTCCGCGTTCTAGTCATTGCACATGGCAAGAAATAGTGTATTTTATCTGGAGCATAACACTGCATGTTTTAAAATGTTTTGTACATTTCCAAGGGAGAAATAACACTTGCAAAGCATTTTCATCAGATTCAGCTAAACTGGCAAAGGTCCTCACTGCGAGTGTTTCGTTACTCGTTGCATTTCCAGCAGTGCGGGGCCATCTCTTTCATTCTATCCCAACGCACTTCGGAGCGAATTTCTTCTACTTCCAAATCACAACTTACAGCCCCGACAGCTCAGCACGGATTTCCGCTCCAAATACCCTGCACAGAATTTCCAACTTTAACCGGACATTCACTTCTTGTTTCTATTTGCAAACTCAAGAGAGGAATTGGAGATTTCCGTCTCATCCAACTCACAACACATCGTGGACCTACCTGGGACTGCAAATGCCACAAGCATTGGGTAATAATAGTACTCCAATGGCAGGTGCGTATTCCGAGTCATTTTATGTCGAGCTGAGCACTACGCGCAGGCATACAAATTGGGTTACGCTGTTATATGAATTGCGCATCTGTGGATGTGTATATTTATATTGTAAGTAAAAGCAATTTAAGAGTAGGACATCATCTCCCTGCGGATTTCTATTCTAAATAAGTTTTCAGCTCCGTGTTAAATCCAATAATCCCTCTCATGACACAAACACCAGCTGAGCACACGCGAAACAATCCAACTCGAAAATTGCATTTTAACTTACGTTTCAAAGGTCCATGCGTTCCAGGTTCTTTGCGAGTCCGGACCTGCGGTGGAAATACGAACATCAAGACCAAATGAATTGATGCAATGTACCCCCGGCCTCTTGAACTCCGGTGTCCTAGTACAATTCAAACTCCGTTCCTGTACAATCGCTTTCCATACGATTACCAAAGCGCGAAAAGCAAAGAATCGGTTTTACTGAAGTGATTGAGTTTATGTAAATGAAAGAAAGATACACTTGGGGAAGAATCCGGTGTGATAGCACCACAATCAAAATCAGAATCAGGTTTCACAATGTCTTGAAATGTGTTGGTTTGCGACGGCGCTGCATTGCAATACCCAAGAAAGAAAAATATATATTACGGTAAGATGTATATATATGTAAAATAATAAATTAATTATGCATTGCAAAAAGGGAGGAAAAATACTGAGGGAGTGTTCATGGGTTCTTTGTCAATTCAGAAATCTTACGTCGGAGGGGAAGAAGCTGAGAAGTTGAGCGTGTGTCATCCGACTGCTACTTGATGATAGCAATGAGAAGAGGACAAGACACGAGCGACGGGGATTCTTAATGATGGGGCTGCCTTTCAGTCAAATCGTCTTTTGAAAGTGTCCAGGATGCTGAAGAGAGCATTGCGCATGATTTATCTTCAGATTTTACACTGGAGAAAACAATAGAAATTTTTAATAATGTATTAAATAATTCTTGGTTACCTCGAAGACATGCTTGCTTCATCTCTGGCCAGCAAGTAAGGTTCGGGGACGAACGCTACGTCATTGTTTTAAAAAAAAATCGCGAAAATAAGCACGGGCCTACAGTCCAGGGAGTATGGCATCAGAGAATCTTAAAACGCAGTAAAGTGTCTGAATAATGTTCAGATGTATCGCCATTTGGAGAGCTAGAGTCTATTTTGGGCCCTTCCGTACGGAAATTATGATTGTCTGAACTATTGAAGTAACCAAGGGTATAAATGAATGTAGGCCCATGGATGCTGTCTTGATAAACTTCCCCAAATCATCTGACAAGCGCCCCGTTGCTGCCTTGATAAGAAGGCTAGATTTCGTGGAATCAGGGGGCTGATGGAGGATTAAATTCCAATTAGCCCAGTTGTAAGAAGCAGAGGGTGATGGATGAGGTCTCCTTCTCAAACAAGAATCCTCTTTCTGCTGGTGTGCTCTGGGTCGATGCAGGAACGTTCAGTGTTCGTATATTCGAGAACTAATTTGGATGCGAATGCATTTCATTATTTTCCTGTACATTCCTGTTTTATCGAATCACAAGATAATAAAAGGTAACATATATGCACTTTGATAATAAATTTGCTTTGAACATTTTCTCTGTGCTGCATCCATCGTCATAAAATTGGACTTTCTCGATTTCACGGAGCCCACGCTTTCTATACCTTCCAACAGTGGCATTTTCCTCGTTGTTTCCCCATTTACCATGTGTCTTGCATCCATCCATTTAACACTAGTTACCGCAACTACCATCAAAGCAGCAATTCTGCGGTGATCTCCATAGCCGGAATACATTATGCGCAATGCAGAATTAACCATTTGCCTTCAGTTACCGAAGCCGTTTGAGCACGTGCCAGCTTAACGATTACAGCTGGCGCACTGTTACCCTCCAGTTTAATTGTCATATATTTTGCTTATATAACTGTAGTATTTAAATAACAATGGCATCAGACTTTATCTAAACTACGTTTGACTCCTCCAGGCTTGGCCATTGAATGCATTAATCCCTTTCAGAAAGGATTGGCCAAGATGATATTTGATAATGCCACAGCAGCACTCACTGGAGTCTTTAGTGCAACGGTCAAAGCTCAAAGTCAATTTATTTTCAAAGTACATATATGTCACAATATACAACCATGAGATTGAATTTCTTACGGGCATTCACAATAAATCCATAATAGAATAATCTCTTTAATAGAATAACTGAAAGACCGCACCGACATGGCCGTTCAACCAGTCTGCAAACGACAAAAGTCTGTGCAAGTACAAAAAAGGAAACAATAATAATAAATAAATAAGCTATAAATACCGGGAACATGAGACGAATAGTCCTTGAAAGTGAGTCCATAGGTTGTGAGAGCATTTCAATGATGAGGCAAGAGAAGATGTGTGAAGGTTTCGACTTTGGTTCGGGAGTCAGATGACTGACGAGTAATAACTGTTCCTGAACTTGGCGGCGTGAGTCCTGTGGCTCCTGTTCCTTCTTCCCGACAGCATCAGAGAGAAAGGAATATGACCTGAGTTGTGGCGGTCCCTGATGATGGATGCTGCTTTTCTAATGAGCTCTTTGGACCCATGTGGGGAGCAAGAGAGTGTTGGGCTCCAGGATTTTTAGAGCACCTGAATTGGTTAATTCTTGTTTAACGAGAGCCATTAATCCTTGGTGCTTTCCGTTTAACCTTATCATATTTATTTTCGGGGATTCCTTGCCACTTAAATTATTTTAAGTGGATGTTCCCTTAACACAATGACGTGGTCCACGTTTTGAGAATGACACATGTCGCGGTGCGATTCGGCCGAGCCACCAATGTGCTGTTGGAATCCTTATGTATCAACTCTTGTCGCGTTCTCCGCCTGGGTGTCAGTCTGTCCTCTGCACTTCCGTCCCGTCATTGCCAACGCACATCGTGATAGCTATCGAGCCACAACGGTTCACGCAGATGTGTTTAATGGTAGGAAGAGCTTTACCGGTGATGGGCTGGGTCATATCCATTAACTTTTGTAGGACTTTCCGTTCGGAAGACCAAAAGCCATAGGAGCAGAATCAGGCCATTTGGTCCGTCGAGTCTGTTCCGCCATTCCATCGGGGCTGATCCAGGATCCCACCCAACCCCGTAAACGTGCCTTCTTGCCACAGCCTTTGATGCCCTGTCCAATCAGGAGACTATTAACTTCCGCCTTAAATATCCATGGATTTGACCTCCACCCCAGTCTGTGTACACCACTGACTGACTAAAAAAAATTCCTCCTCAACTCCTTTCTAAAAGGTTTCCCCTCAATTTTGAGGCTGTGCATTTTAGATCTGGATAATCCCACGATAGGAATCATCCTCTCAACAGCCACCCTACTTACTCCTTCCAACATTCGGCAGGTTTCAATGAGCTCCCTCCGTTTTCTTCTAATCCAGTGAGTACAGACCCAAAGCTGCCAAACACTCCTCATATGTTAACCTCTTCAGTCCGGAATCATCCTCGTGAACCACCTCTGGACTCTTTCCAGTGACAACACATACTTCTGAGATATGGGGCCCGAAGCTGCTGACGGGTGTCTCGTGCAAGGGCGTTGGTGTGTTCATAACAGGCTGTAATGCAACCAGTCAATGCGACAGATCTCTGGAAAGTTTGGTAAAGCTTTAGATTTCATGTCGAATCTTCACAAACTCATCAGGAAGTGTAAGTGAATACAATACGTGCCGGGCCCAGGACATGTCTTCTGAAACGCTAACACCGAGGAATTTAAATTTGCTGACCCTGTCCACCAGTGATCCTCCGAATAGGACTGGCTCACAGATCACTGGTTTCCGCCTCCAAAAGTCATTAATTAGTTCCTTGGTCTTGCTGACATTCAATAAGAGGTTGTTGCTGTGGCACCATTCAGCCGGATATTCACTTTCCCTCCGATATGCACAGTCGTCAGCAACCTTGATTCGGCCAAGACGGTGGTGGCGTTAGCAAGCATAAACATGGTGTCCGGAATGTGCATAGCCACACGGTCATCAGTGTAAAGTGAGTCGTGTTTTTGCTGACCACACAGTTTTGTGGTCAACCTGTACTGATGGATATTGCGGAGGAGATGTTGTTACCAACCCGACCTGACTGGGGCCTGCAAGTGAGGAATTAGATGACCCTATTGCAACAGGAGTTAACGAGGGCAAAGTCTTGAAGCCTATTAACAGGATACACACACTGAAACTCATTGATTATTTTTGAGCTGATGATATATTGAATGGTCAGATGTACTCGATCAGGAGGATGTATGCATCTTTTCTGTTCAGATGTTCCAGGGTTGAGTGAAGAGCCAATGAGATGCCATCTGTTGTGACCTGTTGCTCTGGTAGGCAAATTGGAAAGTATCCAAGTTGCTTCTCAGACAGAAGTTGATAGGTTTTATCACCAACAACTCAGAACACCGTATCACTGTGTACGTAAGTTTGACTGGACAATAGACTTTGAGACAGGTTTCTACGTGCAAGTGATGTCTTCTTGAAGACGGTAGAATCTGAGATTACTGAAGCCAACGGTTAAAAGTCCCAGTGAACACTGCAGCACAGATCTTTAGAACTTGGACTGGTACCAGTTTTAGCCAGATGATTTCCTGGGTTCACCCTCCTGAGGGATGTTTTCCAGGCTACAATCAGGACCAATGCACTATTCGAGATATAATAATTGTTCGCACGACAAGAGAAATCAATTTCAACTTCTGTTTATTCCATGGTCTAATGTTTATATTCTCGTCACAGGGACGTTCAACACAGAAAATGGGCCTTCAGACATTTAAGCAACCTTAATCTTCAGTAACCCCATTGATAAAAATAAATTCCCCTCCCATTGTGCCGCTCATCTGATTTTCTTCTTGTGTTTCCTTGACGCTCCGAGGGGTCGATCGATGTGGAGACCCATGATCGCCCAAGCGCGCAACGCGCAGGCACAGGAAGAAGAAGAAGTTCCTTTGCATTTCATGTGCTGCTCAAACGTCTCATTTCTTCATCGGTGCCTGTATTTGCTAGGCAGCCCTTATTCATCTTAACCAGGACCCTAATGCACCTCGTAAACCAATATCCCCTTAACCAACTAGTCATGACTTTCATTCTAACCGGATCTTACAGTACTATCGCTGTGCTTTCAGCATTTTCCTTTTGAAAACCTACCCCTTGTTAGTCACCCGCTTGCCAGAAAATAATCTATTCAAATCCACACCTGTTTGATTCTTTCTGGTGTTAGCAAATTTGGCCTTTTTCCAATTTGGAATGTTAACGCGAGGTCTAACCCTATCCCCCTCCATAATTATCTAGAAACTAATGGAACTCAGATCATTCGATATGAAGTCTTCCCCTGCACACGCTTCCACACCTGCCCTCTCTCTTTTCGTAACAGGGGGTCCAATATCGAACCCTCTTCAGCAGGAGCCATTATATATTGATTAAGGAAACTTTCCTAAGCATATGTAACAAACTCCATACCATCCGGTCCTTCTACATCATGAGACTCTCATTCAATATTTGGAAAGTTAGAAGTACATACGTTTGCATCCTTACTCTTTTTACAACTAGCTGGTCTCTCTTTCTATAATCTTTTCCTCTATATCTTGCCGGCGAACACCAGTAACGTGATCAGACATTTCTTGTTCTTCCGTTTCCGCAATGTAGCTATCGCAGATGCGCCCTCCAGTCTCTCTTGTCTGAGCACTGCCATGACAGTTCGCTGACTGGCAATGACACTCTTACCCCTTACGTACGTTAGCGTCTGGGTAGCCTACAAGCAATTGGCATGAGCATCGATTTCTCAAACTTCCAGTCTCCTTCACCGCTCCCCATTCCCGGTTCCCTCTCTCACCTTATCTCCCTACATGCTCATGATCTCACTCTAGTTCTCCTTCCCATTTCCTTTCGTCCATGGTCTCTGTCCACTCCTGACACAGTCTGGCATTTTCAGCACTATATTTCTTTCACCAAATAAATTCCCAGCTCTTTACTTCACCCCCTCACCCCCTATCACCTGCCACCTTGTACTTCTTCCTCCCCTCCCCTGAAAAAGCTGACTTCTCCCACTCCATTGCCGTCCTAAAGAAGAGTTTCGGCCCGAAACGTCGACTGATTTCACTTTTCCATTGACTGAATTCACAGGGTTTCAAAAGCAGTATACAGAAGGAGGTAGATGATCACGTAGCGCAGCTAGACAGAGGCAGGTCTGATGTTGTGGGCATCTCTGAGCTGTGGCTGAAAGATCATAGTTGGAAGCTTAATATCCATGGATAAGCCTTGTATCTAAAAGATAGTCACGGGGGCATAGGTGTTGGGGAGACTGTTGGGAAAAAAATAAATTAAATTAAATCCTAAGAAAGAGATGACATAGGATCAAAAGATGCAGAATCCTTGCGTGCAGAGATCGGAAACTACAAGGTTAAAAATGCTCTGATATACAGACCCCCGAACAGAAGCCAGGATGTGAGATATAAATATAACCCGGAAATAGAAAATGCATGCAATAAGGGCAATGTTATGACAGTCTTGGGCTTTTCAATCTGCAGATTAATTGGGAAAATCAGGTTAGTGCTGGATCCCAAGAGAGGGAATATTTAGAATGCCATCCAAATTGCCCTTTAGACCAGCTTTTGTTTGTATCCACTCGGTAAAAGGCCATTCTGAATTGTGTATTATGTAATAAACCAGGTTTCGTTTTGGAACTTAAGGTAAAGGAATCCTCAGGACCCAGTGATCATAATTTGATAGAACTCTGCCTGCAGTCTGAGAGAATGAAGCTAATATCAGATATTTCAGTATGACAGCAGAGCAAAGTCATGAAAGAGGAGCTGGCCAACGTTGATTGGAAAGTGACGCTATCGGAAATGATGGCAGAAGAGCAAGGGCTGGAGTTTCTGGGAGCAATTCGGAAGATGCATGATAGATACATCCCAAAGATGAAGAGGAATTCGAAATGGAAGATCAGACAACTGTGACTGATAAGGGAAATCAGACAGCGTAAAAAGAAAAGAGAGTGTACGGGGTGGGGGGATGAGAGTTGAGTTCAGAGAGATAATAAATCAGCCATAACACCATACTATATTGGAGTAGGATTCGGACATTCGACATATCGAGTCTACTACACCATTTCATCTAGGCAGATCCATTTCCCTCTCGGCCCCATTATCCTGCCTTCTCCCCAAAACAATTCACGCCCTGACTATTCAAGAAACTATCAACCTCCGACTTAAATGCACTCAATAACCTGGCCTACTCATCCACACGTGGCAATGAATTGCACAGATAAACCATTCTCTGGCTGAAGAAATTCCTGCTCCTCTCCGTTTTAAATGGACGTCCCTCTATTCTGAGACTGTGCCCCCTGGTCCTAGGCTCCCACACCCATAGGAAACATTGTCTCGACATCGGCTCTGTCGAGGCCTTTCAACATCTGATAGGTTTCAATAAAATCCCTCCTCATTTTTCTAAATTCCAACGAGTTATGACCCAGAGCCATCAATCGTCGAAGGTAATCATCAGACGGCTTTTAATAGAACCACAGAACACTACAGCACAGTACAGGCCCTTCAGCCCTCCATGCTGTGCCGACCCATATAATCCTTAAAATAAAGTACGAAACCCACACTACCCCATAACCCTCCATTTTTAATGTTTTAATCCCGGAATATTTCTCATGAACCTCCTCCGAACCTTCTCCAATGTCAGCACATTCTCTCTCAAACAAGAGGCCCAAAACTGCTCACAATGTTCCAGGACTCACTAGTGTCTTAAAAGGAATTCGTGTTACATCCACAAAATGCCGCAGGAACTCAGCAGGCCAGGCAGCATTTATGGAAAATGAGGTTCAGTCAAGGTTTCGGGCCCAGACCCTTCGGCAGGACTGCAGAAAGAATAAGATGAGGAGTAAATTTAAAAGGTGGGGGGAGGGGGCAGAGAAATACAAGGTGATACGTGAAACCGGGAGGAGGGGAACAAGAAAAGAGCTGGGAAGTTGATTGGTGAAAGAGATACAGGGCTGGAGAAGGGGGTTGTAACAAAACACACAGATGACGGTAGAGTGGTGGATGTAGTGTATATGGATTTCAGTAAGGAATTTGATAACGTTCCCCATGTAAAGCTCATTCAGAAAGTAAGGAGGCATGGTATCCAAGGAGACCTTGCTTTGTGGATCTAAAATTAAATTGCCCACAGAAGGCAAACGGTAATTGTACATGATTCATACTCTGCGTGGAGGTTGGTGACCAGCGGTGTTCCGCAGGGATCTATTCCGGGACCCCTCCTCTCTGATTTTTATAAATGACCTGGATGAGGAAGTAGAAGGGTGGGTTGAGAAGTGTGCTGATGACACAGAAGTTGAGGGTGTTGTGGATAGTCTGGAAGGTTACAGCGGGACATCGATAGATACAGAACTGGACTGAAACGCGGCAGATGGCGTTCAACCCAAATAAGCGTGAAGTGCCTCATTTTAGTAGGACAAATTTGAAGACAGAATATACTATTAATGGTAAGACTCTTGGCAGAGTGAAGGATCAGAGAGATCTTGGGGTCCGTGTCCACAGGACACTCAAAGCTGTTGCGCAGGGTGACAGTATAGTTCAGAAGGCGTATGGTGTGCTCGCCTTCATTAACCGTGGGACTGAGTTCAAGAGCCGTGAAGTAATGTTACAGCTGTATAAGACTACAGTTAGGTCGCGCTTGCAGTACTGTGCTCAGCTCTGGTTAGACCCCACGTGGAGTACTGTGCTCAGTTCTGGTTAGACCCCCCGTGGAGTACTGTGCTCATTTCTGGTTAGACCCCACGTGGAGTACTGTGCTCAGGTCTGGTTAGACCCCACGTGGAGTACTGTGCTCATTTCTGGTTAGACCCCACGTGGAGTACTGTGCTCAGGTCTGGTTAGACCCACGTGTAGTACTGTGTTCAGTTCTGGTTAGACCCCACGTGGAGTACTGTGCTCAGTTCTGGTTAGACCCCACGTGGAGTACTGTGCTCAGTTCTGGTTAGACCCCACGTGGAGTACTGTGCTCAGTTCTGGTTAGACCCCACGTGGAGTACTGTGCTCAGTTCTGGTCACCTCGCTACAGAAAGGATGTGGAGACTATAGAAAGGCTGCAGAGGAGATTTACAATGATGTTGCCTGGATTGGGGAGCATGACTTATGAGAATAGGTTGATTGAATTGGCCTTTACTCCCTGGAGCGACGGAGGATGAGAGGCGACCTAATGGAGGTGTATAAGAGTATGGGAGGCAGGCATTGATCGTCAGGATAGCCAGAGACTTTTCCCAGGGCTGAAATGGCTAACACGAGGAGACATAGCAACACATACAAACAAGCTGGATGAACTCGGCGGGTCCGGCAGCATCCCAACCTGCCGAGTTCATCCATCTTGTTTGTATGTGTTGATCTGACCACAGCATCTGCAGTGTACTTTGTATTTACGAGGGGACGTAGTTTCAAGCTGCTTGGAAATAGGTGGTGGGGGGGGGAGAATGTCAGAAGTACGTTCTTCACACAGAGAATAGTGGTTGCATGGAATGCACTGACAGCGACGGTAGGGAACTTCTAGGCCGTTTCTAGAGCAGGTTACATGGTCGGCACAACTTTGTGGGCCGAAGGGACTGTAATGTCTTGTAACTTTCTATGTTCTGTATTCTACTTTCTGTGTTCTCCCGATTTCTTGTGTTTCTCTCTCCGCTCTCCCCACCTTGTAAATCTATTCCTCATCTTCTTTTCTCCAGTCCTGCCGAAGGGACTCGGCCTGAAACGTCGACTGTACTTATTTCCATAGATGCTTCCTGGCCGGCTGAGTTCCTCCAGCATTTTGTGTTTTCTGCTTATATTTCCAACATCTACAGATTTTCTCTAATCGGTGTTACATCCTTGTTTTCATATTGCAGTCCTATCCGCGATATTGGAGAGGGTTCAAAGGAGGTTCACGAGAATGATTTCGAAATCGAAAAGCTTTTCATATGAGAAACGATTGATGGCTCAAGGATATTACTCCGTGGAATTTGGAAGAATAGGTGGTGGGGAGGTGTCTCGTTGAAACCTTTGCAATGTTGAAAGACCCAGATAGGATGGATGTAGAGAGCTTGTTTCCTGCGGTGGTTGAGTCTACAACGATAGGGCACTGTCTCAGAGTGGAGATGCGTCTATTTAGAATGGCGTGGTGGAGGAATTTCCTGAGCCAATGGTTCATAGTCACATTAATTGAATAGTAAACATAGAATTTGGCCCTTCGGCCCATCTAGTCCATGCCAAAACCATTTAGACTACCTGTTCCTATCGACCTGCACCAGGACCATAGCCCCCACCCATACTCCTACCATTCATGTACTTATCCAAACTTCTCTTTATCGTTCAAATCGAGCTCGCATGCACCACTTGTGCTGGCAGCCCGTTCCACATTATCATGGCTTTCTGCGTGACGTTTCCACTCATGTTCCCCTTAAACCTTTCACATTTCACCCTTAACCCATGACCTCTGGTTGTAGTCCCACCCTGCTTCAGTGGAAAAAGCCAGCTTGCATTTACCCCATCTATTACCCTCTTATTTTAATATTCCTCCATCAAATCTCCTCTCAATCTTCCACGTTCCAAGGAATAAAGTTCAACCTATTCAATGTTTTCTTACAATTCAGGTCTTCATTGTAACTTTTCTGTGTATTCTTTCAGCATCTTTCCTGTAGGTATGTGACCTAAACTGCACACAATACGCCAAATTAGGCATCACTACTGTCTTATTCAAATTCAATATAACATCTCATCTCCTATACTCAATACTTTGATATATGAAGGCCAATGTGACAAAAAGCTTTAAGTACGACCCTATCTACCTGTGACGGCACTTTCATTGAATAATTTACACGTCATCCCGGATCCATTAGTCCTACCGCAATCCTCACTGCCTTCCTGCTCACTGCATAACACCTACCGTGATTGGTCCTAGTGAAGTAAACACGTCGTATTTGTCTGCATTAATTTCTATCTGCCATTTTCCAGCGCATTTCCCAGCTAGATCGGAACACCTTATAACCTCTGATAGCCATTCTCGGTGTCCAGCACACCCGAAATCTTACTGTTGTCTGCAAATATGCTAATCCGGTTAACCTCATTATCATCTAAATCGTTGATTTTGATGATAAACAGCAATGGGCCGAGGAAGAATCCCTGCAGCACTCCACTATTCAAAGGCATCCGATAAGAGGTAGAGGTAGAACTGTCACACTCTGACTTCTACCACCAAGCCATTGTCCAACGCGATTTACTACCTCATCTTGAACGCCGAGAAACTGAAGTTCTGTAACTAAGCTCCAATGGGGGACTTTGTCAAATTCCTTGCTAAAGTCCATATAGACGACATCTACTGCCTTACCTTCATCCACGTTCCTAGGAACTTTCTCGAAAAACTCTAACATTGGTTAGACATGACGTACCAGGGACAAAGCCATCCTTAATCAATGTCCATTCAAATACATATCTTGCCCCTTAATAAACCTTCCAGTAACTTTCCTACTACTGACGATGGACTCACCGGCCTATAATTTCCTGGTTTATTTTAGAACTTTCCTTTAACAGCAGAACAACGTTGGATATCCTCCAATCCTTTGGTACCTCACCTGTCGCTAAGGATGATTTAAACATCACTTTTAGGTGTCCCTGCAATTTCTTCATTTGCTTCCATCGGGGTCCAAGGGAAAACCTTGTCATGGCCTGGGGATTCATTCACCATCTTTGTCATGACAGCGAACACCTCCTCCTTTGTAAATCAGAAAAGAGTCTTTAAAGTTGGTGCCTCTTTGCCTCATTTCTTTTGGCTCTGTCAGTCCCCTCAGTAAATGCAGATGGAAAACATTCATTTGAAATCTCCTCCATCTCTTATATCTCCGCACCTTGCAACCCTAATACTAATAAAGTTAGTGGTTTTAACATCAAAACTAGACTCCATGTGTAATCTGCTGCTGCTGGTTCGTTTCTGAAACGTTACAGTTCGTAACACTATCCTCACAATAGGTCAACGGCAGACGCAATCTCAATGGCTCTCCACACGGCTTTAGACCACCTGGACAACACAAACACTTACGTCAGGATGCTGCTCATCGACCATAGATCAGCATTTAATACCATCATTCCCACAATCCTGATTGAGAAGTTGCAGAACCTGGGCCTCTGTACCTTCATCTGTAATTGCATCCTCGTCTTCCTAACCGGAAGACCACAGTCTGTGCCGATTGCTGATAACATATCCTCTTCGCTGACGATCAACACTGGCGCACCCCATGGGTTTGTGCTTAGCCCACTGCTCTACTCTCTGTATACACATGACAGTGTGGCTAGGCATTGCTTAAATACCATCTACAAATTTGCTGACAATACAACCATTGTTGGTAGAATCTCAGGTGGTGACGAGAGGGCGTACAGGAATGAGATATGCCAATTAGTGGAATGGTGCCGCAGCTACAATCTGGGTCACCTACCTGAGTCACCTTCTTACTGGTTATTGTACAGGGATACCACCAAAACTGTATCATGGCTCTGCCCACCCTAGCTTTGTGTATTTGAGTCTTACAACTCTGACTGATTCCATCTAGTTCAATCAGGCAACCCAAACAGAGTCTAACGAGATTAAAGATTGCTTCTTTGGTAAGTCTGGCATTCATGTTCTCAGATTTATTGCTCTGATTAGATTGTCTCGGATTCAAAAATCAGTTCAGAGCTCACGTCCTCTACATGACAAATAACTACTTGTTTGAGGATGGTCTCAGATTTAGCAGATCATTGCCTGAAGCTTTTTGTGTCCACATTCACTTGCTCTGCTTAGATTATCCAAGAGCAAGAATCAGTTCAGAGTCCACAAAATGAGAGGAAACAAAGATAAACTTTGCCTGCTTCTCCTGCCCTTGGTTAGACTGTAGCTTTTTCTGGCCAACATCTCCCTCCTCTTGATCCAAAGATATTTATCTTAAGATCATTATCCTCCTCTCATTCAGTTGACTGCCCATAGGACTGCAATGGAAACCCAGTAGGTGTGCAACACTTAAATTCTATAAATGCTATTAACATTTACTAATTTAATTCACTCACTTTATACTGACGATCGTCTCTGTTGCTTCATGAATGCATTAACTACGTTTATTCCCATTATTTCAGCCTTCCAACTTCTTAGTTGACATACTTTGAGCAATACAATTATCAGGGTGCATAAAATTAGTATGACAGAAGAATGCGATACTGTTATTATCTCCGGATGTATTTTAACATTCGTCCCTCAATTAGAAAGCTTACTCCAAAAGCCTGGATCTCTCAATATTTCATTTGCCTTACCAGAGTGTGTTTTAATTACTTTAGTGTGTTTAGTCCATTGATGGTTTATCTCCCTTGCCTCCTCCACAACAACTGTCCAGTCTGCAGTCAAGTGAGGAAATAGTGGAAACTCAGTAACAACGTAGTCCCACAGATATTCATCCGTATCAGTGTGTTTGATCTTGAAGTTCTCCTTCATTACTGTGTATAATACAAATTTGAGTCTTCCATTTCTCCTTTGTTAGACCGTAGTGCCCGTGTCCATTGATAAGATATATTTTCTTTTCTTTGTGTTCACTGAGTGGTTTCCAAGCAATGTTATCATTGTTGACATGTTTGTCTGCTGTACTGCCAGTTGAACCATCAAAATCTGATTTCTCTAATTTAGAATCTCAACCCACAGACCAGACCTATCTTTTTGAATCCGCACTTTGAAACTAATCTGATCTACATTGCACTTGCTTTCTCACCACGGAATCAACCTACACGTTGAGCTTTACGGCACTGTGTGCAAAGACTCCCATGTTCATTTCTATCTCCGGTTTTTGAATTTTCTTCTCAATTAGAAAGTGCTTACCATACACTTCCCGACTCTGAATTCCATTCACCACCTCTCTGCTCATTCTCCAAGTCTGTCTCAGTCCTCCTGCAGTCTTCCTGCTTCCTCAACACTAGCTGCCCTCGAGCTACCTTTGTATCATCAGCAATACAGGCTTAGTTCTTTCCGAGCGCCTTGTTGGTCTAGCGTTTATTGGTTTTCCATTATCCAGCACAGATCTTATTAAAATTCGGGGAACGGTTCATCCACTTCAGTGATTTCCCTCTTTACTTGAACCATTACCGCCGTTTGCCTCCCTTCACTTCTCACCATCACACATACGCACATCGGTCCATAAACGTACCTTTCTTCTAGTACTGAGTTAGAACACCCAGGCTGCACGGAAAGTGTGGTGCTGCCGTTTCTCTTCACCTTATTCTGTGCTACAACACCCGCTCATTTCCCTGCAGCATCTTATGTGGTCAGGGGAGCGGGTGGCGGTGACTGTAGACACCTCACTCACGTCCCCCATCTCTGTCCTGCAGCGAGTGTGTTTCAGGACTCGCTGCCCGCTGAGATGCAGCCCCTCCATTACCTTCCCCAGCTTTCCAACTCACTGCACCCAATCCTCTCCCTGTCAATTCCTCCCTCCCTCAGTACTCCTCCATTCCCGGCTTCCGTCACTATCTACCACTCTCCACACTCCCTCCACTACTTCCCACTATCTCCCTGCCTCCCAGTCGCTCCCTCGGTTCTCCTACACCTTTCAGGACGTGATAGGCCGGATTTTATTCTCACAAATCAATGAATATGTTGTAAAAAAAATCACTCCCTACTTGCACATAGTTTTTTTTCGTTTTGCTTGTTTTTTTCTTTCCACTCTTTTCTATAAGTGTATACCTCAGATAAATACTTTGTGGAGATTTGTGAATATATGATTATATGATATATATGTACAATGTCTGAAATACATCTTATGGAAATTTTGTTTGATGATGAACTTCAATAAAAAAATAAATTACAGAAAAAAGTAATTTACAGTATAACCGGTGGACCGTTTTATGTATCCCATCCTCTCGTGATTTCCCATTGCCATCTGTCCCAAACGAGCGGATCGTTTGCTTTTTTCAATTGGTCATTGAATTATTATGTCATAACCACTTGTAGATCCAGTTAACTTAATCAGTTCAATTAAGTTAACGTGTTAAATTCTCTCTGCTGGTTACGTTGACGACAGACTAATTAGGATAAACTGATGAAATTGCCCACTTGCTTCCGCATCTTTTCAGTTGGTACAAGAAATGGGACGTTAATTCTGTAATTAAACATTGGCTACACGTAGAGGAAAGCCTGCCTTTCGTTACCACTGAACATTCTACAAAGTCTCACTGAAACACACGAATAGCTCTCCAGACTGGTAACCTGGCATAACTTAGTTTCTGGATTTAAATGCTTCGATTTGGCTTGGTAGATGTTTCGAAGCAAACATTGACAGAGTTGGTGATGAAGCCAGAATGAAACCATTTTGCGGAATGGAGACAACAGAACAAAGCATTTAATGATGAGAGACTAGCAACTTCAGATGTAAAGACACCGGACACTTCAGCAAAGATATTGATCACCAAGACAAATGTGACATCTGACCCTTTGATAAGCGATTTTTTACTATTTCTAGCTATTTTCATGATCAGCAGCTTTCATCATTCTCCACTGCCTGTCTACATGGATAATTGCGAACAGCAAGTGGTCACCTGATGACTCCTTCACTCTCCAGAACGTCTTCCTCCATTTATAAGCCGCTGGTGATAATATCGTCCACAGCGGAAACTCAATGTTGCCCAGAAATCTGATGACTTCCAGTTTAGTATATCCACCTTACTTCAACTCGACTGTAAACTCAGAGTTGATGGATTTGTTAGAATGACCCTGGGTCCGCATTCACCCTGCCAACCTGAGCCGAAAAAAAATGATGCAATCACGAAGAAGTCACACCAGCAGCTCTCCGTCTTTAGCAGATTGAACAGATTCAGTAAATTATCAAATGCTCCTGTAAATTTTTACAAATACACTTTGCAGAGCGTTGTGACAGGTTGCATTATAGTCTGTTGCAGAGGCTCTAGCGCACATGGTCGTGAGAGGATGCAAAGCTTTATAGACAAAGCGAGCTCAATTACGAGCTGAACACTACTCATCATTATGGGCATCTTCAAATAATCGGCATCCAACTCCAAAGAACTTTCAATATACGGATGTGCACTCTACTCGTTACTACCTTCAGGAATTAGCGTTGAAAGCTGCACGTCCACACTCCGCGATTCACAAACAGATTCCTTCCCTCCTCCATCAAATATCTGAACGGTCCATGAAACCATAAAGTATGACCGCGCTGTTCCTCTCCCGCGCCGATTATTTATCTTATTCTCCATAGCAACTTTGCCTCATTGAGCTTCAATCTTGTTGCAAAGTTACAAAGGTCCCGTCATACAAGACGAATAATGTTTGTTCCTCTTACCTCCCGTTAATTGCACTTGCTGCTGAATAGCTTAGTGTACACCAATGGAACCTTTAATGGCAATGACTAAGTTATTTAATATATCAGAGGTCAGATGAAATAAAGCTACCACTTCTGTAAGTCGTGCACTGGAAACGGAATAATCTCTGACAATTAGGTCATCAGATAAACTGACTTTCTGGTCACAATAATGGATTATCAAGGAAACAAGCAATGACATTATCGTGGATTTCGCATCATGAATGCTGTCAAAGAAACAGGAACGGCTATGGTGAGATCCTCGAAACGAATTACAGTATTTTCAGATTTTACGCTGAAGAAGTGACAATTAATAAGTGATTTAAGACTGCAAGCGGGTCAAGTGCCACACCTGCCCCAACACCTCCTCCCCTACTACAATTCAGGGCCCCAAACTGTCCTTCCAGGTGAGGCGATATTCCATCTGTGAGTCCCGATACTCCCGGTCTGCCCTCCTGCATATCGGTGTGACCCCACGTAGACTGGGACTCCGCTTCGCCAATCACCTACTCTTCACCAGAAAAGGTGGGATCTCCTGGTGGCCATCCATTTCACTTCTATTTCCCATTCCCCCTGCGACATGTCAGTCCATGATCTCCTCTACTGCCGCGATGAGGCTACACTCAGGTTGTTGGAGCAATACATTATATTCCGGCAAGGTAGCCTCCAAACTGATGGCATGAACATCGATTTCTCAAATTTCCGGTAAATGCCTCTCCTTCCGCTTCGCCATTCTGCAGTCCGATTTCGCTCTCTCACCTTATCTCCTTGCAAGCCCATCACTTCCATTTGTTCCTCCTCCCCCTTCCTTTTTTCAGTGGTTTTCCGTACTCTCCCATAAAATTCCTCCTTCTTCATCCCTTTATCTTTCACCAATCCAATTTCCAACTCTTTGCTGCACCTCCTCCTCGCCAGTACCCCCAACCACCCACTACCTTCTACTTCATCTTCTCTCTCCGCCTTTTCACACTGACTTCTAATCTTTTTCACAGACTGATGAAGGATCTCGACCTAAAACGTCGACTGTTTCCGCTTTTCCATGGGTGTTCACTGGCCTTCCGTCTTCCTCCATCATTTCAGAAGCATGTTGTGTATAAGTGAGAATAGATTTTCAGGAACTTTCCGCGCGCAATGAAGAAAATACGTCGACTTTAGTGAGGCCAGAGCGTATACAACCACGTGTGATGTGTGATCTTGTGGAATGGGAAAGTCTCTGTTTTGGTTTTTACTATTTTTTAATATATGGAAAATTAATTGTTTTATCCAAAGCTGTTTTACCACCCAACGTTCCCACAGTCACTATCGTTGGATTTCCGCCATCATGTTTCTGAAAAACAAATTTACTTTACTTCACTAAGGATCTAATTAGAGTTAAAGGGTATTTGAGCACATGGAACAGTTCCCCCCTGAACTTTTTCTGGGTCGCGGTGTAAATGACCGTGTTTGTGCAGCAGCTGAGCATCTGAAGTATAATCGCAGGTTTTTCAAACCTTGCAAAAGGTTTCATGGGAGCTTTGGACAGAAATCCCGTGTTCGTGCGAGAGAAAACAAAATATATGACACTTGTGACCCAGAGCAGAAGAAAACTGCTGGATATTGCAAGAAGCAAAATGATGGACCTCCTACGTTTCTCCATCTCGGGATCCCCGGTGCTGCAGTCCCGGAGAGATCTGCGGACTCGATTAGCTGCCAAAATTCGTCTGACCGTGAGCGCATTGAGTAATACAATTAAACAGAATGGAACGACTGGAGTTAACAGCTGGTCTGTCCAAGAAAACGCAACCCATCCCGGATAAAAATATAATGTCGGCAACAGAAGACAATGCCACGAAATACTTGGGGTAGTTATAAGCCCAGTGTAAGCAAAAGGCCAGGGAATGTTCTTAAAACTGAAGATCGTGCTCAGCGTCAGAGGAACCACCACCCCTGTTCTCTCGGTGCAATATTTCGTTGCCAGCTTCTGAGTGGAAATGGCCACAAATCGATCAAAAGTGAAAGCGACCGTGAACCAAACCGAACAGTCGACAGTCACGGCAGATAGGAAGAGAATTAACTTGCACACCGGAGTGTACAACAAGAACGAATACGACCAATAAAGATCGGCAATCTGGTGCAAAGTCACCTTGCAGACAATCACCGAGAGGTCCGCCGTCGCCATAGCCACCAGGTAACGAGTGATACATCTGGAGAGACCGGACTTTCCACGGGACAGCGTCATAATCGTCAACAGGTTCACTGGGTGATAATGAAAGAAGAGACCATGAACTGGGCTGAGAAATGTTGCGCTCTGAATGATGTGATTAGAGGGAGATGAATTTAGTTATTTTATTCCTTCACTCCGGCTGCAAGTTAGCATCTTTTATGAGGTTTCCTGCATTTAATTATTCTCTCTGATCTTTTATACAAACACGTATCTTTCACGTAAAACTTCCATAATGTCGAATAATTAATTTTAATCCAGTTTTGAAAGTGTAAAAAACAGTCACGATGTACGAAGGATGAAACCTAGTACTTAAAGGAATACCCCATGGGAACTGCAGAAAGAACGCACTGCTATCTAGACATAAGAGCTTCTCAGCATTGTCCGGCTTCCTAGAAAACGTCAAAATACAACAAAACAAGTTTTGAATAGACAGAAACACACGCAACATGCTGGAGGAACTCAGGTGTCCAAGCAACATCTATAGAAATGAATAAACAGACGATACCTTTCTTCAGGACTGGGAAGAAGGGGGAAGACGCCAGAGTAAAAAGATTGGGGAAGTGGAAGGAGGATGGCCTGAATGTGGCAGGTGAAGCCAGGTCGGTAGGAAATGCAAGCTTTGGAGAGAAAGAAACCTGACAGGACAGAATGGACCAGCAGAAAGGGGAAGAGGAGCGGATCCAGTGGGAGGTGATAGGCAGGTGAGTAGAAGTATGAGGCCAGAGTAGAGAATAGAAGAAGCGGGTCGGGAGTCCTACAGAAAGGAAGCTCAGCAACACCAGCATCAGTACAATCTCTTGAGTTCTTTGTGATGCGGAAATAGCGCCATCCGGTGATGGATGGGGGAATTCTCGAGAGATCAAGGGATGACTTCGGAGAGGAAAGTCCAAATATCCATGATTCCGAATATAATAGAATCAATCGGATTCGCTTTCCCTGGGAATGGTCTTTATATGAGAAAAATAGATACGATAGACTGGCCAATCGTCGCTCAGCAAATGAATTATCCGATCATCTTCCATGTAAAGCACTGGAAATGATTTCCTCCAATTGCCAGACATTAGTAGCTCTGCCAGAAGCACGAAAAGAAGGAAAGAGATTAGCGTTCGAGTGCAGATGCCGCACCGTACCTACCCAATCTGACGCAGTCTCATTCGTTCTATAAACCCCATATGCTGCCATTCACACTGGCAAAAGCTCGATCTTTCCCTCTAATTATCTTAAACGTTCTTAAAGTTCACAATCGTCAAATATTCACAGCTTGAAAAGTGGGCATGTACTTAGAGGTGTATAAGATGATGGGAAGCGTTGATCGTGTGGATATTCAGATGCTTTGTCCAAGGGCTGAAATAGCTGCCACAAGAGGACACAGGTTTAAGGCGCTGGGGAATAGGTACAGAAGAGATGCCAGGGTTAGATTTTTTACGCAGAGAATAGTGAGTGCGTGGAATGCGCTACCAGCAACGGTGATGGAAGCAGTTACGATAGCGTCTTTTAAAAGACATTTCGATGGGTACATGGAGCTTAGAAAAATAGAGGGCTATGGGTAGCCCTAGTAATTTCTAAGGTAGGGACTATTTCGGCACCACTTTTTGGGTCGAAGTACCTGTATTGTGCTGTAGGGTTTCTATGTTTTTCTATGTTTCTATGTATCAAAATGCAGAGGGCATTCTCTTGACTGTTGGATAGTAACTCCGCATTGGCTGAATTCTCTCTCATTTCTGTCAAAATTAAGCAAAGTAATAGTTATTGCAATACGAAAATACTCAATCCACGGTCATTAAAGGACAACTCATCCGCAGATACGTGCCGGAGAGAATGGTTAATACCAGGCTGTAATGCTATGGACTCAAAGCGCATGTCTTCCCATCATGTCCACAAAGACTTGGTCCGAGCGAAATCTTCGAAATGAAGACCGGGCGCCTCCTCACGCTTCACCGTTTTTTTAAAAATCTACCACCTGTAACTGCCTCTTTCCCGACCAATCAAATCTGGCTCGTCCACTTTTTCAGGCGGTTCGTTCCAGATTCCACCCACCACCATGCCAAGAAATAACTTTATTTCTCATAAATGTTCTTCATTTATATTTCGAACTCTGGTCGGTAATTCCATCAAAAAGAGCGTCATAAAAAGAAACTTCTGTCTATTCGGTCCAGGCTGCACATAATACCAACCAGATCTCAATTTAGTCGCCTGTTATCCAACATAACATATTTAGATCATCATATATTACCACAGGAACAATTCACCTAAATCTACCGTAGATCCGTTTTACTGCAATATTCAGCCGACGGGAATTTAACACGGTGCTACAAAGCAGACTTTATTGACGCGTTTGCAAGTTTAAACGTGACATTTTTCCATCTATTAAGGAATACGTTCCGACAGAATGGAAATCTGGGTGTGATTTCTTTCTCGGCTTGTACAGCCACTTTCAGTGGCGCGTTCTCGTACGCCTCCGCCCGTTTGCAAAAACATTCAAACTGTAGTTCCGCTTTTCGATCTTCCACGAAAATACATTATCTTCCATTTCACCACCCTGAGCTTCATGGTCTGTAAGTCCACCCGATGAAAAAGCCGTCTACAAGCGACCACTCTTCGATTCTCATTCCACAACTTTCCCCTTCTAGTTCTTGTACGTGGAAAGAAATTGTGTGTTTTATCCATTCGCAGCATGAGATTGGACGTTTTATTGTTTTGTACAGATCCATGTGAATATTCACCGGATTCATCTGAACAGACAAACGTCCTCACCGTGAGTGTTTGTTACTCGCCGTCTACTACAGTGCGGTGTCGTTTCTTTCATTCTATCCGAAAGCATTTAGGAGTAAATGTCTTCCATTTCCAAAAAACAACACACAGCCCCGACAGATGAGTACTGATTTCCGCTCCAAATATCCTAAAGAGAGTTTCCAAATTTTTTTTTACTCTTTTTAAAAACTCAGAGAGGACCTGGTGCATCATGGAGATGTCAGTCTGATCAAACTTACCCGGTATCGTTGACTCACCTGGGACCACAAAAGCCGCTAAAATTGGGTAACAATAGTATTCGTATGGCAAGTGCGTATTGTGAATCATTTCCTGTCGAGGTGACCACCATGCGCAGGCATACAAATTGGACTACTATGTGAATTGGGCACCTGTGGACGTGCATATTTATACTGTAGGTTAAAACGATTTGGGAATAGGAGATCATCTCCCTGCGGATTTCTATTCCAAATAAGTGTTCAGCTCCGTGTTGTGTATTGTAATCATTTTCATGATTACAACCGTTAATTACACAAACACCAGCTGAACACAAGCGAAACAATGCAACTCCGAATTTGCATTTTTATTTACGTTTCAAAAGTCCATGCGTTACGGCTTCTTTGGGTGTACAGAACTGTCGTGGAAATATGAAGATGAAAATCAAGACCAAATTCATTGATGCAATGTATCCCCGACCTCTTGTACCCCAGTGCCCTAGTATAATTCAAACTCTATTCATGCAATCGCTTTCCATACTATTACCAAAAGACCAAAAGCAAACGATCGGTTTTATTGCAATGACTGAGCTTGTGTAAATGCAGGCAAGCTGCTTTTGGGGTCGAATACGATGTGATAACATGAGAATCAACATCAGAATCAGGTTCAATGTGTCGCGAAATTAATTTTTTTGATGATGTACAAGGACTGTATGGCATCGACTCTATGTGGAAAGTTAAAATTACCTACGTTCGCAACATTTTTTTTTGCAAATATCTGGTCTCTCTCAACAAATTCGCTACTCTGTATCTTGTCGACTAACTCTAGTAACGTGATCAACCATTTCCTATTCTTCAGTTACACCGTGTAGCTACAGTTGTTAAGCCAACCTGTCTGTCCTGTCTGAGCATTGCAAGGCATTTCGCTCACTGTCACCCTTACCCCTTAGGTACTTTGCCTCTTCAAGTCTTAAACAAATGGAAGGCCGGAACACTGAGCTGCCTGCCCTGCCCCTCCTGCAACCAAGTGTCAATAATGGCTCTAATATCACAATACGTGCTCGAAGCTCCCTCAATACTTTGCTTTAATAGGCACAACTCTGAACATTCGCCCCGCAATGCTCAGACAGGCTGGGAAAAGTCTCGAGATAGAGAGAGGCCTCAACTATTCAGAAGGCCCTCTTGTTCCCTTATTTTGCACCTACTTGCAAGTCGGGCAGTTTCTCTGCTGCCATGCATTCTGGGATCCGCGTCTCTCCATTGGCCGGATCTGAGCTCTTCTGGCAGAGGGCTGCTTGAGCTCGCTGCAATCGTCCCAACCCCGAACAGAAACTCCACTAACCAGCACAAAATGCTGGTGGAAAGCAGCAGGCCAGGCACCCTGACGAAGGGTCTCGGCCCGAAACGTCGACAGCGCTTCTCCCTATAGATGCTGACTGGCCTGCTGCGTTCCACCAGCATTTTATGTGGGTGTTGCTTGAATTTCCAGCATCTGCAGATTTCCTCGTGTCTCCGCTAACCAGTGAGGGATTTTGCTCCAGGGCCTGAGGTTGAGTGGGTCAAGAAAAATCCAGGAAAATTTGAAATTAAAAACACAAAGTAACTTAGCAGGCAGAAGAGCTTCTAGTGAGGGAGAAATGGAATTAATGTTTCAGATCCTCCAACAGAATCAGGACAGGTGGGGCACTCGCTCATTCCATTCTTTCTTCCTCTCTCTCTCTCTCTCTCTCTCTCTCTCTCTCTCTCTCTCTCTCTCTCTCTCTCTCTCTCTCTCTCTCTCTCTCTCTCTCTCTCTCTCTCTCTCTCTCTCTCTCTCTCTCTTTCTAGCTATCCTCTCTCTCTCATTAACCTCTGTTTCTGCAGTCCCCCTCTCTTACACTTCTTTCCACTTCTTTCCCTCCTTAGCGCATTTTCCCCTTTCCTTCCTTCATCACTCTCAACTACACTCTTCCTCTTCCACGCCTTCTTTCTCTCTCTGTTTCTGCCGTTACCTCCTCTCATTCAGCATTCCTTCTTTCCCCTTCTTTCCACTCTGACCTCCAACACTCCAAGGTTCCCATTGCTTCCCCTTTCCCCAAGGAAAGCCCCGGAACGGAAACTGTCCTCTCCACAGACATCAGCAGTCCTGCCGACTCTTGCCCCTATCAAGGCGGTGCATTTTTGAGAGTTTTATTGCGAGTTGTATTGTTGGCGCAGGGTGTAGGGGAGGTGGATTTATTTCACTGGAGAAAACCAGTGTCCCTGAGAAACACGTGATGGATGTGGTGGAAGTTGGGGACATAACTCCTGTTGTCTGGAAGCCCCAGGAAAGGCTGGGCTGACTCAAAAGCGCACTTGTCCCAGTGACCTGCAGGAAGGGGTGTCAGACAGGTGTCTTACCACAACATCCTCAAAAGGAGCCTGGTCTCCCACCTGTAGAATCACCGACCACCTGTGGGGATGGCAAAATAAAGGTAGTGCGCACATGCTGGCGGGTCGAAGGTCACGACCTCGGGGAGGGTGAATTGGGCCACCAACGATGTCGACCTTTCGCCCCAGTGTTTGGTTGGGGGCGCAAAGCCCCGGAGAAGGAGAGTGAGCACTGATCCTCTTCATGTGCATTTAATTTTTCCTTTCTACCTCACATTCTCTTTATATTTCATTCTATTTCTTCCCGTATCTGTCTCAGCCCATTTCGTATCACCCTCCATTTTGCGCTTTCTCCTCCGTTTCTCTCCCTTAGCCTTTTTTGATATTTTCCCTCATTTCCTCATCGCTCCCCCTCGCAGCATATCTCTCCCTCGCCATCTCTTCCTTCTATCTCTCTATCCATCCCCTTTTCTATTCCATTCTGTTCCGCCCCGTCGCTTCCATCCTCCCTATCTTTCTCTTCCCTACCTTCCTCTCTGCCTCCCTCCATTCTTACATCTCTTTCCGTCCTTACTTCTCACCCTCTATCTCCCCGCACTTTTGCATTTTAACCCTCCATCTCCCTTTTCTCTGTCCAACTCCCCTTCCTTGTTTCTCCCATCTCTACCACTCACTCTCACACTTACTCTGCCCTTTCACTTCCAACCACACATCTGTCCCTCCTTCTTCTCATATTTCTCCTTTCCCCTCCCCCATATCTCCCTACCCCCATCTCTCATTTCACCTCTTCTCCATCCCCCCACCATACCAGATCATACAATCTGATTTCAACCCAAACCATAGAAGACCGAGCTGGTGGATGTGGAACAACACAAAGTCTCTACTGGCTCCATGTCCCAGCCCAGTCTCTTGTATCAATGCAGAAAGACGCAGGATGTGGGGGTGAGAGAAGGACGACAGTGTGTCTGGGTAAGCGAGAAATCCCAAATAAACATCCTTACTTCAGAGACCCACCGCCCGCTTGATCGATGTCCAGGTCCTGGCATCTAAAGAGAATGGAAGAAGGGGCAGAAGGCCTGGGTAGTATTTAGATGGGGGGGAGGAATGTTATGGAGGGGTAGAGAGTACTGAGGGAGAGGGTTGGGAGGAAAGATGGTGATGTGAAAGAGAGTGTAAGGGAAGGAAAGGAGTCTGGGAGGCAGATGGGGAGGAAAGGAATAGGAGAAGAGAGAGACGGGAAAAGGTAGTCAGAGACGGAGGGAGGAGAAAGAGGCGAGGCAGGGAAAGAGAGAGAGACGGGATGGGAAAGAGGCAGTGGCAGGAGACAGCGAAGGTGGAGGATGAGGGAGATGGGAAGGTAGAGAGATGGGGAAGTAGAAAGGGGCACGATGTGAGATGGGAGTGAGAGAATAAAGTAGCCCAAAAAGAGAGCAAACAGAAATAGGTAGTGAGATAGTGTATGTGGGTACATTGTCCATTCAGAATTATGATGGTGAGGTATGGTCTGTGGGGAGGAGCTGCTTCATAAACATTCAGTGTGTTTCTTCAGTGTGTACCTCCTTCTTGACGGTAGCAATGAGAAGAGCGCATGTCCTGGGAGATGGGAGTCATTGATGATAGATGCTGCCTTTCTGAGGCATCGCCTTTTCGATGCTATGGGCGTTTGTGCCCATGGTACAGCAGGCTGAGTTTCCAACTTTCTGCAGCTGTTTCTGATTCTGTGTAACAGTCTCTCCATACCAGGCAGCGAGGCAACCAGTTAAAATGTTCTCTACAGTACATCGATAGATATCCGCGAGAGTCTTTGGTGACATACCAAGTTTCCTCAAACTCCTGAGGAAATATAGTCGCTGTCGTGCCTCAGTTTTAATTGCATCAACCTGCTGGGCCCACGATAGATCTTCAGTGATGACTGGGTTTGATGCCTTGTAGGAAACTGAGAAATGTCCTCAGATAGATGTATGAAATCAAGAATGTCATTAAAAAGGTTGATGCATAGAATAATAATTTCCAGGACTGGGGATCAAGAACTAAAGAGTACAGGTTTAATGGTTGCTTAAACAGAAGGGGAACTCTGGAACCCGCGGAGAGACACAGGGACGAAACGATCTGGCGTCTCGGGGGCAACGCGTTCCAATCAAAGTATCAAGGTAAACACTAAAGTGCAAAACCCCAATCCTGAAGGCTTAGTGGGGCCAAGCTCTAGTATATCCCTATGGATCGAGGGTAATATTCGACAGAGGTTCTCGGGTTACTCTGCGATACAGATCCTTCCACAACCGATATGTGACACATTTACCATTGTCGCCACTCGCTGTCTTGGAGCTCTGGGGTCTTCATACTGATGACTGCCTTATGATGGTCACCTGTCATTGAAGCTGGAGTTTTCCGAGGCAGACCTTAGAGTAGCTGAAGCCCTTGACATGTCCGTGTTGGTCTGTGTGGACCCGGATGAGAAGGGTCAAACTTCAGTTCCTGTGGGAACAAATACTCCTATTGTGAGGAGGCACATAGGAACATGAAAGGGCAGAATTAGAGAGAGATCTCTGAAAACATTGGGCATTCACCCAGTGTTCAGAACTGCTTTTGAAGAAGTGTAAGGCCATCTTACATCCGACGTTCATCAAATACGAGTGACTGTGTGGTACATCCAGTTTCAATCAGTGGTGTAATTGCCTGAGGAAGCCGTTAGAGCGACAGGAAACCCCAAAAGTCCCAGAATACCTGACGCCGAGGTCCTCCAGGTGGATGTTCTGGGAGACTATGAAGTGGAGTCACGCTTACCTGCTGGGGTACTGGTGAGGCCTGAACCGCAGAAACCATCGGCTGTACAGGCAAACAGGATGACAGTGATTGTCAGGTACAACTCGGAAAGAGAGGTCGCCCTCAGGCGGCGGATACCGATAGCACAACTTTTTCCAATGACTGTAGTGTCCAGTTTTCTTGTGAGAGAATCAGAAGGGGGGCAATCTTCTGGATTAGGAAAGTTAACACCCACGTTTGCTGCCCCACTCCCCAACCCCGGTGCCTGAAGGTTGGAAAAGGAGACTGGCGGAAAAGATTTTGAAGTTCGAAGATATCTTTTTTACTGACGAGTTGATGTGGGTCGTTCCTGGAATACTCGCTATAAGCTTCTTAGTGACAGAGGACACGCTCTTCAGAGGAGGGTCTTGGCAATTAGCACTCACAGAGGTGGAGGATGTTCGGCAGCATCTGATGAAACTGAAAGAAGCTGGGATTATCACTGAGTCACGGAGTTGTTATGCATCACCCATGATGGTCTCGAGGAAGAAGAATGGGAAGTATCGACTATCGGACAATAAACCAACGTACAGTCCCTGACCAGTGTGCTGTTCCGCTGGCCTGCCTGAATGGGTATTATCAGATACACATGAGTGAAGCTGGCAAAGAGAAGACCGCATTCATATGTCCTGAACGACTACTCCAAAAAAAAAAAACACTCTCTGCCACGGGGAAATCAGAAGCAAGCCCAGAGCAGGATAGAGCTGTGGATCATTTGGGAGCTTCTGGTTGCGGCATTCCGCGAGCTCACTGCAACTTGAACCCCGTGAATGCGAAACAATTATCTGCGTTGAGTACCGGTGTCGAGATGTACCGTTTGGTCAGCTTTTGCGGAAGGGGTTATGGACCAAGTTTAAAAGACGAAACACCCTGCCATACCCACTACTGCTGGGAGATTGGGACAAGCTGGAGTTGAGGAACCAGGTTCTATACAGGTTAGGGTCTGCTCCAGACAGGCTTCGGCGTTCCCAGTTGGTTTTACCTGAGAATCATCGGAGGATTGTGTTGAAGTTACTTCATAATGATTCAGGTCATTTGGGGTTTGAACAGTCCGAGATCGGTTCTACTGGCCCCGAATGAAGCCTGGGGTCGAAGAGGACTGTAGACAGTGCATTCGATGTATTCGGGGGTTGAGGCAGCCAACTAGGGTTCTCCTTTGTCCCATTTACGGGGTGCGGAGCCACTTGAGCTACTAGTATGCAGAGCCTGAATCCAGTGACACTGCGAATGTTTTGATTAGTACTGATCACTACACCATGCTCAAACTTTCCCGACAAAGGATCAGGGGCGTCCACCGAAGCCAAAGTTTATTATGGACTTCCAAGTCGGATACACGCGATCAGGAAGGTGTAGTCCACTAGGCTTGCCGCCAAGGTTCTGGGAATCTTATACAGGTGTTACTGGACATGCTTGGAGTCGATAAGCAAAGGAGTACGCCTTATCACCCTCAGGGAGATCCCCGACCTGAGATGTTCAACCGGACATGCTCGGAAACCTGGATATCAGCAGGAAGAACAAATGGGGTGAGTATTTTGGGCATCTGTTCCACTGCTGCAACTGTTCATAACATGAATCTGCTGGTTATCGCCATATTATTTAATGTTTGGGAGCGAGGCGAGATTTCCTGTAGACTTCTGTTTGGGGGATGGCGGGGAAGATGTGTCACAGAAGGCCTGGCTTAAAAATGAGAAAGTAACTACAAAAGGATTATGAACTAGCAGAGGTTTCTGCTCCCAAGCAGAATCAAGGACACAAGAGGAGATATGCCAATATCGCAGCCATAGAATTCAATGTAGAGACAGAAACAAGAGCGTTTACAGAGATAGTTCGACCAAGTAACACCGTGAGACGGATCATTCTCAAAATGAGGACCCTCTGATTGGAGCTAATCGGGTATCTGCTTCAAGAATAAAACTAACATAGAATCCTTAAGACATTCAAAATTAACCTAAAATTCAACAGAAAGCGCCAGGAAACCCCATTACAAAAAGCGAGTCGCTCGAGAAGAAAACACAAGGAACTCGGAGACCATTAATAACTGTTGTTAGTCAACAATTAACAAATTCAGGTGTTCTAAAATCTCAGAGTACAACGTTCTCTGATCCCCTGCACAGGCCTGAAGCAGTCACTACAGCGCCCCCTCCCTACAGCTGGCACCTGATGGCCAAGGAAGACCTGAAAACTCGAGATCCAGGGATGACTCGAGAGGGAGTCATGGGGAACTCGAGAGGGAGTCATGGGGAACTCGAGAGGGAGGAATGGGGAACTTCAGAGGGAGTCATGGGGAACACGAGAGGGCGTCATGGGGAACTCGAGAGGGCGTCATGGGGAACGCGAGAGGGAGTCATGGGGAACTTGAGAGGGAGTCATGCTGAACTTGAGAGGGAGTCATGGGGAACTCGAGAGGGAGTCATGGGGAACTTGAGAGGGAGTCATGGGGAACTCGAGAGGGAGTCATGGGGAACTTCAGAGGGAGTCATGGGGAACACGAGAGGGCGTCATGGGGAACTCGAGAGGGCGTCATGGGGAACGCGAGAGGGAGTCATGGGGAACTTGAGAGGGAGTCATGCTGAACTTGAGAGGGAGTCATGGGGAACTCGAGAGGGAGTCATGCTGAACTTGAGAGGGAGTCATGGGGAACTCGAGAGGGAGTCATGGGGAACTCGAGAGGGAGTCATGGGGAACACGAGAGGGAGGCATGGGGAACACGAGAGGGAGGCATGGGGAACGAGAGGGAGTCATGGGGAACTCGAGAGGGAGTCATGGGGAAATCGAGAGGGAGTCATGGGGAACTTGAGAGGGAGTCATGGGAAATTCGAGAGGGAGTCATGGGGAACTCGAGAGGGAGTCATGGGGAACTTGAGAGGGAGTCATGGGAAATTCGAGAAGGAGTCATGGGGAACACGAGAGGGGGGCGTGGGGAACTCGAGAGGGAGACCTGGGGAACTCGAGAGGGAGTCATGGGGAACTCGAGAGGGAGTCATGGGGAACGCGAGAGGGAGTCATGGGGAACTCGAGAGGGAGTCATGCTGAACTTGAGAGGGAGTCATGGGGAACTCGAGAGGGAGTCATTTGAACTTGAGAGGGAGTCCTGGGGAACTCGAGAGGGAGTCATGCTGAACTTGAGAGGGATTCATGGGGAACTCGAGAGGGAGACATGGGGAACTTGAGAGGGAGTCATGGGGAACTCGAGAGGGAGTCATGGGGAACTCGAGAGGGAGACATGGGGAAATGAGAGAGAGTCATGGGGAACTTGAGAGGGAGGAATGGGGAACTCGAGAGGGAGGAATGGGGAACTCGAGAGGGAGTCATGGGGAACTCGAGAGGGAGACATGCGGAACTCGAGAGGGAGGAATGAGGAACTTGAGAGGGAGTCATGGGGAACTCGAGAGGGAGTCATGGGGAACTCGAGAGGGAGACATGGGGAACTTGAGAGGGAGTCATGGGGAACTTGAGAGGGAATCATGGGGAACTCGAGAGGGAGTCATGGGGAACTCGAGAGGGAGTCATGGGAAATTCGAGAGGGAGACCTGGGGAACTCGAGAGGGAGTCATGGGGAACTCGAGAGGGAGGAATGGGGAACTCGAGAGGGAGTCATGGGGAACTCGAGAGGGAGACATGGGGAACTCGAGAGGGAGGAATGAGGAACTTGAGAGGGAGTCATGGGGAACTCGAGAGGGAGTCATGGGGAACTCGAGAGGGAGACATGGGGAACTTGAGAGGGAGTCATGGGGAACTTGAGAGGGAATCATGGGGAACTCGAGAGGGAGTCATGGGGAACTCGAGAGGGAGTCATGGGAAATTCGAGAGGGAGAACTGGGGAACTCGAGAGGGAGTCATGGGGAACTCGAGAGGGAGTCATGGGGAACTTGAGAAGGAGTCATGGAGAACTCGAGAGGGAGTCATGGGGAACTCGAGAGGGAGTCATGGGGAACTTGAGAGGGAGTCATGGGGAACTCAAGAGGGAGTCATGGGGAACTTGAGAGGGAGTCATGGGGAATTCTAGAGGCAGGGAGACTTGTGGATCCAGAGAGATAGAGAGACCTGGGAACCCCAACTGACTGAGATCAAGAAACATCGGACGGGGCCGAGAGGGAGGCTTGGGTGTCCTGGAGATGCGGAAGACATTGACAACCCCTAAACATGTTGATAAAGCCTTGGAAACAATCAGAAAAATGAAAACCTTGGGAACATAGAGAAAGGTCCTTGGGAATCCTTCAAAACATGAAACTTGAAAGCTAAAGACTGTCTTGCTGACATTTTCAACATTTTCAAAGGGGAAAGAAGTCGGCTTTAAAGAGAGGAACGGTTCCATTTTGTGTATCTCGACGCTAATGCGTGATCATGTGTAATGGGGAACATTCTGCTTAATTTAACGATATCTTAATCTAGGGGAAACAAATCATAATTTATCCAAAGCTGTTTTATCGCCCAATCTTTTGACGTGCAAAATCGTTGGATTTCTGTTATCAAGTTTCTGAAAAACAAACATACTTCACATCACTGAAGATCTGATTAGTGTTAAAGGGTATTTGATCACGTGGATCAGATCCTGTCTGAACTTTCCCTGGGTCGCGGTGTAAATGACCGTGTTTGTGCAACAGCTGAGCATCTGAAGCATAATCGCAGATTGTTCAAACGTTGCAAACGTGTTCATGTAAATTCTGGACAGAAATGTCCCGTGTGCCCGAGAGTAAACAAAATATGCGACCCTTGTGACCCAGAGCAGAATAAAACTGCTGGAGATGGCGAGCAGCAAAATGATGGACCTCCTACGGTTCGCCATCTCGGGATCCCCGTTATTGCAGTCCCGGAGAGATTTGCGGACCCGATTAGCTATCAAAATGCGTCTGACGGTGAGCGCATTGAGCAATACAATTGAACAGAATGGAATCACTGGAGTTAACAGCTGGTCTATCCAAGAAAATGCGAGCCATGCCGGATGAAAAAATAATTTCGGCAATATTCGACAACCCCACGAAATATCTGTGATAATTCTGAAACCAGTGTGAGCAAAAGCCCAGGGAATGTTCTTAAAGCAGAAGATCGCGCTCAGCGTCACAAGAATCATCACCGCAATTCTCTCGGTGCAGTATTTCGTTGCCAGTTTCTGAGTGGAAATGGCCACAAATCGATCAAAGGTGAAAACGACCGTAAACCAAACAGAACAGTCGATAGTCAGGGCAGACAGGAAGAGAATTACCTTGCACACGGGAGTGTAGAACAGGAATGAATACGACCAATAAATATCGGCAATTTGGTGCAACGTCACCTTGCAGACAATCACCGAGAGGTCCGCCGTCGCCATAGCCACCAGGTAACGAGTGATACATCTGGAGAGACCGGACTTTCCACGGGACAGCGTCATAATCGTCACCAGATTCACTGCGAGAGAATGAAAGAAGAGACCGTGAACAGGGCTGAGAAATGTTTTACTGGGAATGAAGTGACTGGGAGTGAAGTCAATTTAATTATTTTAAATTTGTAAATAAACAACAACGCACACAAAATGCTGGAGGAATTCAGCAGGCCAGGCAACATCGACTGAAATGAATGAACAGCCAAAACCCTTCATCAGGACTGGAAAGGAACGAGGAGATGCTGGGGTAAAAGGTGGGCGGCGGGGACGGAGGATAGCCCGGAAGTGACAAGTGAAGCCAGGTGGGTAGGAAAGATAAGGGTTGGAGAGGAACGAATCTGACAGGAAAGGAGAGTGGGCTGTAGGGGAAAAGGAAAGAGGACAGGACACTTGGGGGGGGGGGGGTGATAGGCAGGTGAGAAAAGTTAAGAGGCTTGAGTGTGGAATAATGGAAGCGGGCGTGGAATAAAAAGGAATTTCAACAACAACAGGAAACAGAAGTGACTGATGATGGTGTTTCTCCCCTAGCATCCGCAGAATTAGTTTTTGCGGTGCTGCAACAGCGCCAATCAAGTGAAGAATCTGGAAGTCATTCGCCTATCAAGGGATGGGCTACGGGAGAGAAAAACATTCCACGAAAATACATCACACCATATTTCACCACCCTGAACTTCATCGGCTATTAGTCCGCCCGATGCAAAAGCCTGCATATACCTGATACACGCCATTAATCTTCGATTCTCCGTTCCGCGTTCTAGTCATTGCACATGGCAAGAAATAGTGTATTTTATCTGGAGCATAACACTGCATGTTTTAAAATGTTTTGTACATTTCCAAGGGAGAAATAACACTTGCAAAGCATTTTCATCAGATTCAGCTAAACTGGCAAAGGTCCTCACTGCGAGTGTTTCGTTACTCGTTGCATTTCCAGCAGTGCGGGGTCATCTCTTTCATTCTATCCCAACGCACTTCGGAGCGAATTTCTTCTACTTCCAAATCACAACTTACAGCCCCGACAGCTCAGCACGGATTTCCGCTCCAAATACCCTGCACAGAATTTCCAACTTTAACCGGACATTCACTTCTTGTTTCTATTTGCAAACTCAAGAGAGGAATTGGAGATTTCCGTCTCATCCAACTCACAACACATCGTGGACCTACCTGGGACTGCAAATGCCACAAGCATTGGGTAATAATAGTACTCCAATGGCAGGTGCGTATTCCGAGTCATTTTATGTCGAGCTGAGCACTACGCGCAGGCATACAAATTGGGTTACGCTGTTATATGAATTGCGCATCTGTGGATGTGTATATTTATATTGTAAGTAAAAGCAATTTAAGAGTAGGACATCATCTCCCTGCGGATTTCTATTCTAAATAAGTTTTCAGCTCCGTGTTAAATCCAATAATCCCTCTCATGACACAAACACCAGCTGAGCACACGCGAAACAATCCAACTCGAAAATTGCATTTTAACTTACGTTTCAAAGGTCCATGCGTTCCAGGTTCTTTGCGAGTCCGGACCTGCGGTGGAAATACGAACATCAAGACCAAATGAATTGATGCAATGTACCCCCGGCCTCTTGAACTCCGGTGTCCTAGTACAATTCAAACTCCGTTCCTGTACAATCGCTTTCCATACGATTACCAAAGCGCGAAAAGCAAAGAATCGGTTTTACTGAAGTGATTGAGTTTATGTAAATGAAAGAAAGATACACTTGGGGTAGAATCCGGTGTGATAGCACCACAATCAAAATCAGAATCAGGTTTCACAATGTCTTGAAATGTGTTGGTTTGCGACGGCGCTGCATTGCAATACCCAAGAATGAAAAATATATATTACGGTAAGATGTATATATATGTAAAATAATAAATTAATTATGCATTGCAAAAAGGGAGGAAAAATACAGAGGGAGTGTTCATGGGTTCTTTGTCAATTCAGAAATCTTACGTCGGAGGGGAAGAAGCTGAGAAGTTGAGCGTGTGTCATCCGACTGCTACTTGATGATAGCAATGAGAAGAGGACAAGACACAAGCGACGGGGATTCTTAATGATGGGGCTGCCTTTCAGTCAAATCGTCTTTTGAAAGTGTCCAGGATGCTGAAGAGAGCATTGCGCATGATTTATCTTCAGATTTTACACTGGAGAAAACAATAGAAATTTTTAATAATGGATTAAATAATTCTTGGTTACCTCGAAGACATGCTTGCTTCATCTCTGGCCAGCAAGTAAGGTTCGGGGACGAACGCTACGTCATTGTTTTAAAAAAAATCGCGAAAATAAGCACGGGCCTACAGTCCAGGGAGTATGGCATCAGAGAATCTTAAAACGCAGTAAAGTGTCTGAATAATGTTCAGATGTATCGCCATTTGGAGAGCTAGAGTCTATTTTGGGCCCTTCCGTACGGAAATTATGATTGTCTGAACTATTGAAGTAACCAAGGGTATAAATGAATGTAGGCCCGTGGATGCTGTCTTGAAAAACTTCCCCAAATCATCTGACAAGCGCCCCGTTGCTGCCTTGATAAGAAGGCTAGATTTCGTGGAATCAGGGGGCTGATGGAGGATTGAATTCCAATTAGCCCAGTTGTAAGAAGCAGAGGGTGATGGATGAGGTCTCCTTCTCAAACAAGAATCCTCTTTCTGCTGGTGTGCTCTGGGTCGATGCAGGAACGTTCAGTGTTCGTATATTCGAGAACTAATTTGGATGCGAATGCATTTCATTATTTTCCTGTACATTCCTGTTTTATCGAATCACAAGATAATAACAGGTAACATATATGCACTTTGATAATACATTTGCTTTAACTTTGAACATTCTCTCTATGCTACATCCATCGTCATAAAGTTGGAGTTTCTTAATTCCACGGAGCCCACGCTTTCTATACCTTCCAACAGTGGCATTTTCCTCGTTGTTTCCCCATTTACCATGTGTCTTGCATCCATCCATGTTACACTAGTTACCGCAACTACCATCAAAGCAGCAATTCTGTGGTGATCTCCATAGCCGGAATACATTATGCGCAATGCAGAATTAACCATTTGCCTTCAGTTACCGAAGCCGTTTGAGCACGTGCCAGCTTAACGATTACAGCTGGCGCACTGTTACCCTCCAACTTACCTGTCGTATATTTTGCTTATATAACTGTAGTATTTAAATAACAATGGCATCAGACTTTATCTAAACTACGTTTGACTCCTCCAGGCTTGGCCATTGAATGCATTAATCCCTTTCAGAAAGGATTGGCCAAGATGATATTTGATAATGCCACAGCAGCACTCACTGGAGTCTTTAGTGCAACGGTCAAAGCTCAAAATCAATTTATTTTCAAAGTACATATATGTCACAATATACAACCATGAGACTGAATTTCTTACGGGCATTCACAATAAATCCATAATAGAATAATCTCTTTAATAGAAGAACTGAAAGACCGCACCGACATGGCCGTTCAACCAGTCTGCAAAAGACAAAAGTCTGTGCAAGTACAAAAAAGGAAACAATAATAATAAATAAATAAGCTATAAATACCGGGAACATGAGACGAATAGTCCTTGAAAGTGAGTCCATAGGTTGTGAGAGCATTTCAATGATGAGGCAAGAGAAGATGTGTGAAGGTTTCGACTTTGGTTCGGGAGTCAGATGACTGACGGGTAATAACTGTTCCTGAACTTGGCGGCGTGAGTCCTGTGGCTCCTGTTCCTTCTTCCCGACAGCATCAGAGAGAAAGGAATATGACCTGAGTTGTGGCGGTCCCTGATGATGGATGCTGCTTTTCTAATGAGCTCTTTGGACCCATGTGGGGAGCAAGAGAGTGTTGGGCTCCAGGATTTTTAGAGCACCTGAATTGGTTAATTCTTGTTTAACGAGAGCCATTAATCCTTGGTGCTTTCCGTTTAACCTTATCATATTTATTTTCGGGGATTCCTTGCCACTTAAATTATTTTAAGTGGATGTTCCCTTAACACAATGACGTGGTCCACGTTTTCAGAATGACACATGTCGCGGTGTGGTTCGGCCGAGCCACCAATGTGCGGTTGGAATCCTTATGTATCAACTCTTGTCGCGTTCTCCGCATGGGTGTCGGTCTGTCCTCTGCACTTCCGTCCCGTCATTGCCAGCGCACATCGGGATAGCTATCCAGCCACAACGGTTCACGCAGATGTGTTTAATGGTAGGAAGAGCTTTACCGGTGATGGGCTGGGTCATATCCATTAACTTTTGTAGGACTTTCCGTTCGGAAGACCAGAAGCCATAGGAGCAGAATCAGGCCATTCGGTCCGTCGAGTCTGTTCCGCCATTCCATCAGGGCTGATCCAGGATCCCACCCAACCCCGTAATCTTGCCTTCTTGCCACAGCCTTTGATGCCCTGTCCAATCAGGAGACTATCAACTTCCGCCTTAAATATCCATGGATTTGACCTCCACCGCAGTCTGTGTACACCACTGTCTGACTAAAAAAAAATTCCTCCTCAGCTCCTTTCTAAAAGGTGTCCCCTCAATTGTGAGGCTGTGCATTTTAGATCTGGATAATCCCACGATAGGAATCATCCTCTCAACAGCCACCCAACTTACTCCTTCCAACATTCGGCAGGTTTCAATGAGCTCCCTCCGTTTTCTTCTAATCCGGTGAGTACAGACCCGAAGCTGCCAAACACTCCTCATATGTTAACCTCTTCAGTCCGGAATCATCCTCGTGAACCACCTCTGGACTCTCTCCAGTGACAACACATACTTCTGAGATATGGGGCCCGAAGCTGCTGACGGGCGTCTCGTGCAAGGGCGTTGGTGTGTTCGTAACAGGCTGTAATCCAACCAGTCAATGCGACCGATCTCTGGAAAGTTTGGTAAAGCTTTAGATTTCATGTCGAATCTTCACAAACTCATCAGGAAGTGTAAGTGAATACAATACGTGCCGGGCCCAGGACATGTCTTCTGAAACGCTAACACCGAGGAATTTAAATTTGCTGACCCTGTCCACCAGTGATCCTCCGAATACGACTGGCTCAAAGATCACTGGTTTCCGGCTCCAAAAGTCATTAATTAGTTCCTTGGTCTTGCTGACATTCAATAAGAGGTTGTTGCTGTGGCACCAGTCAGCCGGATATTCACTTTCCCCCCTATATGCACAGTCGTCAGCAACCTTGATTCGGCCAAGACGGTGGTGGCGTTAGCAAGCATAAATATGGTGTCCGGAATGTGCATAGCCACACGGTCATCAGTGTAAAGTGTAAAGTGTTTTTGCTGACCACACAGTTTTGTGGTCAACCTGTACTGATGAATATTGCGGAGGAGATGTTGTTACCAACCCGACCCGTCTGGGGCCTGCAAGTGAGGAATTAGATGACCCTATTGCAACAGGAGTTAACGAGGGCAAAGTCTTGAAGCTTATTAACAGGATACACATACTGAAACTCATTGATTATTTTTGAGCTGATGATATATTGAAGGGCCAGATGTACTCGATCAGGAGGATGTATGCATCTTTGCTGTTCAGATGTTCCTGGGTTGAGTGAGGAGCCAATGAGATGCCATCTGTTGTGACCTGTTGCTCTGGTAGGCAAATTGGAAAGTATCCAAGTTGCTTCTCAGACAGAAGTTGATAGGCTTTATCACCAACAACTCAGAACACCGTATCACTGTGTATGTAAGTTTGACTGGACAATAGACTTTGAGACAGGTTTCTACGTGCAAGTGATGTCTGCTTGAAGACGGTAGTATCTGAAATTACTGAAGCCAACGGTTAAAAGTCCCAGTGAACACTGCAGCACAGATCTTTAGAACTTGGACTGGTACCAGTTTTAGCCAGATGATTTCCTGGGTTCACCCTCCTGAGGGCTGTTTTCCAGGCTACAATCAGGACCAATGCACTATTCGAGATATAATAATTGTTCGCACGACAAGAGAAATCAATTTCAACTTCTGTTTATTCCAAGGTCTAATGTTTATATTCTCGTCACAGGGACGTTCAACACAGAAAATGGGCCTTCAGACATTTAAGCAACCTTAATCTTCAGTAACCCCATTGATAAAAATAAATTCCTCTCCCATTGTGCCGCTCATCTGATTTTCTTCTTGTGTTTCCTTGACGCTCCGAGGGGTCGTTCGATGTGGAGACCCATGATCGCCCAAGCGCGTAACGCACAGGCACAGGAAGAAGAAGAAGTTCCTTTGCATTTCATGTGCTGCTCAAACGTCTCATTTCTTCATCGGTGCCTGTATTTGCTAGGCAGCCCTTATTCATCTTAACCAGGACCCTAATGCACCTCGTAAACCAATATTCCCTAAACCAACTAGTCATGACTTTCATTCTAACCGGAACTTACAGTACTATCGCTGTGCTTTCAGCATTTTCCTTTTAAAAACCTCCCCCTTGTTAGTCACCCGCTTGCCAGAAAATAATCTATTCAAATCCACACCTGTTTGATTCTTTCCGGTGTTAGCAAAGTTGGCCTTTTTCCAATTTGGAATGTTAACCCGAGGTCTAACCCTATCCCCCTCCATAATTATCTAGAAACTAATGGAACTCTGATCATTCGATATGAAGTCTTCCCCTGCACACGCTTCCACACCTGCCCTCTCTCTTTTCGTAACAGGGGGTCCAATATCGAACCCTCTTCAGCAGGAGCCATTATATATTGATTAAGGAAACTTTCCTGAGCATATGTAACAAACTCCATACCATCCAGTCCATCTACATCATGAGACTCTCATTCAATATTTGGAAAGTTAGAAGTACCTACGTTTGCATCCTTACTCTTTTTACAACTAGCTGGACTCTCTTTCTATAATCTTTTCCTCTATATCATGCCGACGAACACCAGTAACGTGATCAGACATTTCTTGTTCCTCCGTTTCCGCAATGTAGCTATCGTAGATGCGCCCTCCAGTCTCTCTTGTCTGAGCACTGCCATGACAGTTCGCTGACTGGCAATGACACTCTTACCCCTTAAGTACGTTAGCGTCTGGGTAGCCTACAAGCAATTGGCATGAGCATCGAGTTCTCAAACTTCCAGTCTCCTTCACCGTTCCCTCTCTCACCTTATCTCCCTACATGCTCATGATCTCACTCTAGTTCTCCTTCCCATTTCCTTTCGTCCATGGTCTCTGTCCTCTCCTGACACATTCGGGCATTTTCAGCACTATATTTCTTTCACCAAATAAATTCCCAGCTCTTTACTTCACCCCCTCACCCCCTATCACCTGCCACCTTGTACTTCTTCCTCCCCTCCCCTGAAAAAGCTGACTTCTCCCACTCCATTGCCGTCCTGAAGAAGAGTTTCGGCCCGAAACGTCGACTGATTTCACTTTTCCATCGACTGAATTCACAGGGTTTCAAATTAAGCAGTATAGAGAAGGAGGTAGATGATCACGTAGCGCAGCTAGACAGAGGCAGGTCCGATGTTGTGGGCAACTCTGAGTTGTGGCTGAAAGATCATAGTTGGAAGCTTAATATCCATGGATAAGCCTTGTATCTAAAAGATAGTCACGGGAGCATAGGTGTTGGGGAGACTGTTGGAAAAAAAATAAATTAAGTTAAATCCTAAGAAAGAGATGACATAGGATCAAAAGATGTAGAATCCTTGCTTGCAGAGATCGGAAACTACAAGGTTAAAAATGCTCTGATATACAGACCCCCGAACTGAAGACAGGATGTGAGATATAAATATAACCCGGAAATAGAAAATGCATGCAATAAGGGCAATGTTATGACAGTCTTGGGCTTTTCAATCTGCAGATTAATTGGGAAAATCAGGTTAGTGCTGGATCCCAAGAGAGGGAATATTTAGAATGCCATCAAAATGGCCCTTTAGACCAGCTTTTGTTTGTATCCACTCGGTAAAAGGCCATTCTGAATTGTGTATTATGTAATAAACCAGGTTTCGTTTTGGAACTTAAGGTAAAGGAATCCTCAGGACCCAGTGATCATAATTTGATAGAACTCTGCCTGCAGTCTGAGAGAATGAAGCTAAAATCAGATATTTCAGTATGACAGCAGAGCAAAGTCATGAAAGAGGAGCTGGCCAACGTTGATTGGAAAGTGACGCTATCGGAAATGATGGCAGAAGAGCAAGGGCTGGAGTTTCTGGGAGCAATTCGGAAGATGCATGATAGATACATCCCAAAGATGAAGAGGAATTCGAAATGGAAGATCAGACAACTGTGACTGATAAGGGAAATCAGACAGCGTAAAAAGAAAAGAGAGTGTACGGGTTGGGGGGGGGATGAGAGTTGAGTTCCGAGAGATAATAAATCAGCCATAACACCATACTATATTGGAGTAGAATTCGGACATTCGACATATCGAGTCTACTACACCATTTCATCTAGGCAGATCCATTTCCCTCTCGGCCCCATTATCCTGCCTTCTCCTCAAAACAATTCACGCCCTGACTATTCAAGAAACTATCAAACTCCGACTTAAATGCACTCAATAACCTGGCGTACACATCCACACGTGGCAATGAATTGCACAGATAAACCATTCTCTGGCTGAAGAAATTCCTCCTCCTCTCCGTTTTAAATGGACGTCCCTCTATTCTGAGACTGTGCCCCCTGGTCCTAGGCTCCCACACCCATAGGAAACATTGTCTCGACATCGGCTCTGTCGAGGCCTTTCAACATCCGATAGGTTTCAATAAAATCCCTCCTCATTTTTCTAAATTCCAACGAGTTATGACCCAGAGCCATCAATCGTCGAAGGTAATCATCAGACGGCTTTTAATAGAACCACAGAACACTACAGCACAGTACAGGCCCTTCAGCCCTCCATGCTGTGCCGACCCATATAATCCTTTAAAAAAAAAGTACGAAACCCACACTACCCCATAACCCTCCATTTTTAATGTTTTAATCCCGGAATATTTCTCATGAACCTCCTCCGAACCTTCTCCAATGTCAGCACATTCTCTTTCAAACAAGAGGCCCAAAACTGCTCACAAAGTTCCAGGGTTCACTAGTGTCTTAAAAGGAATTCGTGTTACATCCACAAAATGCCGCAGGAACTCAGCAGGCCAGGCAGCATTTATGGAAAATAAGGTTCAGTCAAGGTTTCGGGCCCAGACCCTTCGGCAGGACTGCAGAAAGAATAAGATGAGGAGTAAATTTAAAAGGTGGGGGGAGGGGACAGAGAAATACAAGGTGATACGTGAAACCGGGAGGAGGGGACCAAGAAAAGAGCTGGGAAGTTGATTGGTGAAAGAGATACAGGGCTGGAGAAGGGGGTTGTAACAAAACACACAGATGACGGTAGAGTGGTGGATGTAGTGTATATGGATTTCAGTAAGGAATTTGATAACGTTCCCCATGTAAAGCTCATTCAGAAAGTAAGGAGGCATAGTATCCAAGGAGACCTTGCTTTGTGGATCTAAAATTAACATGCCCACAGACGGCAAACGGTAGTTGTACATGATTCATATTCTGCGTGGAGGTTGGTGACCAGCGGTGTTCCGCAGGGATCTATTCCGGGACCCCTCCTCTTTCTGATTTTTATAAATGACCTGGATGAGGAAGTAGAAGGGTGGGTTGAGAAGTGTGCTGATGACACAGAAGTTGAGGGTGTTGTGGATAGTCTGGAAGGTTACAGCGGGACATCGATAGATACAGAACTGGACTGAAAGGCGGCAGATGGCGTTCAACCCAAATAAGTGTGAAGTGCCTCATTTTAGTAGGACAAATTTGAAGACAGAATATACTATTAATGGTAAGACTCTTGGCAGAGTGGAGGATCAGAGAGATCTTGGGGTCCGTGTCCACCGGACACTCAAAGCTGTTGCGCAGGGTGACAGTATAGTTCAGAAGGCGTATGGTGTGTTCACCTTCATTAACCGTGGGATTGAGTTCAAGAGCCGTGAAGTAATGTTACAGCTGTATAAGACTACAGTTAGGTCGCGCTTGCAGTACTGTGCTCAGTTCTGGTTAGACCCCACGTGGAGTACTGTGCTCAGTTCTGGTTAGACCCCACGTGGAGTACTGTGCTCAGTTCTGGTTAGACCCCACGTGGAGTACTGTGCTCAGTTCTGGTTAGACCCCACGTGGAGTACTGTGCTCAGTTCTGGTTAGACCCCACGTGGAGTACTGTACTCAGATCTGGTCACCTCACTACAGAAAGGATGTGGAGACTATAGAAAGGCTGCAGAGGAGATTTACAATGATGTTGCCTGGATTGGGGAGCATGACTTATGAGAATAGGTTGAGTGAATTGGCCTTTACTCCCTGGAGCGACGGAGGATGAGAGGCGACCTAATGGAGGTGTATAAGTGTATGGGAGGCAGGCATTGATCGTCAGGATAGCCAGAGACTTTTCCCAGGGCTGAAATGGCTAACACGAGGAGACATAGCAACACATACAAACAAGCTGGATGAACTCAGCGGGTCGGGCAGCATCCCAACCTGCCGAGTTCATCCATCTTGTTTGTATGTGTTGTACACATCAGACTTCCAATATAACTCGGAGTCCTGCCATGTGCAGAAGTTCGCTGATGACACGGCCATAGTGGGGTGCGTCAGGAATGGACAGGAGGAGGAGTATAGGAAACTGATACAGGACTTTGTGATATGGTGCAATTCAAACTACCTGCGTCTCAATATCACCAAGACCAATGAGATCGTGGTGGACTTTAGGAGATCTAGGCCTCATATGGAGCCAGTGATCATTAATGGAGAATGTGTGGAGCAGGTTAAGACCTACAAGTATCTGGGAGTACAGTTAGACGAGAAGCTAGACTGGACTGCCAACACAGATGCCTTGTGCAGGAAGGCACAGAGTCGACTGTACTTCCTTAGAAGGTTGGCGTCATTCAATGTCTGTAGTGAGATGCTGAAGATGTTCTATAGGTCAGTTGTGGAGAGCGCCCTCTTCTTTGTGGCGGCGTGTTGGGGAGGAAGCATTAAGAAGAAGGACGCCTCACGTCTTAATAAGCTGGTAAGGAAGGTGGGCTCTGTCGTGGGCAAAGTACTGGAGAGTTTAACATCGGTAGCTGAGCGAAGGGCGCTGAGTAGGCTACGGTCAATTATGGAAAACCCTGAACATCCTCTACATAGCACCATCCAGAGACAGAGAAGCAGTTTCAGCGACAGGTTACTATCGATGCAATGCTCCTCAGACAGGATGAAGAGGTCAATACTCCCCAATGCCATTAGGCTTTACAATTCAACCGCCAGGACTTAAGAACTTTTTTAAAAGCTATTATTAATGCTTTTTGAGATAGTGATTTAGATGCATATCATATTTTTACCGAGTTAAGTATTGTATGTAATTAGTTTTGCTACAACAAGTGTATGGGACATTGGAAAAAAGGTTGAATTTCCCCATGGGGATGAATAAAGTATCTATCTATCTATCTATCTATCTATCTATCTATCTATCTATCTATCTATTTGACCACAGCATCTGCAGTATACTTTGTGTTTACGAGGGGACGTAGTTTCAAGCTGCTTGGAAATAGGTGGTGAGGAGGGGGGAGTGTCAGAAGTACGTTCTTCACACAGAGAATAGTGGGTGCATGGAATGCACTGACAGCGACGGTAGGGAACTTCTAGGCCGTTTCTAGAGTAGGTTACATGGTCGGCACAGCTTTGTGGGCCGAAGGGTCTGTAATGTCTTGTAACTTTCTATGTTCTGTATTCTATTTTCTGTGTTCTCCCGATTTCTTGTGTTTCTCTCTCCCCTCTCCCCACCTTGTAAATCTATTCCTCATCTTCTTTTCTCCAGTCCTGCCGAAGGGTCTCGGCCTGAAACGTCGACTGTACTTATTTCCATAGATGCTTCCTGGCCGGCTGAGTTCCCCCAGCATTTTGTGCTTTCTGCTTATATTTCCAACATCTACAGATTTTCTCTTATCGGTGTTACATCCTTGTTTTCATATTGCAGTCCTCTCCAAATGAATATTAACATTGCATTAGCCTTCCTCACCATAGTCTCAATATGCAAGCTGACGTTTACGGAATTCTGCACGAGGACTCCCAAGTACACTTGAAACCTTGTTTTAAAAACAGTCTCTCCTTTTATTCTTTCTGCAAAGTGCACGACCAGACACGTCTCGGGTATTCTATCTGCCACTTTTTCTTTATTGTTCCATTCTGTCTAAGTTCTTCTTCCGCTTCCCTGCTTCCTCAACATTACTGGCCCCTCCACCTATCTTCGCATTGTCCGAAGATCCATCAATTCCGTCATCCACATCATTGACGTGCAACGTGAAAGGAAACAGTCCCTAGAGTTTACCAGGGGTTTACAAGCGGTGTAACCCACTGATGATGCCACTGTATTCATTGTTATCATCAGTACATACGGAAAAACTACCTGTGACGTTGTTCCTCCATTCTGGCCATCGTATGATTAATGTACGATTCATCCTTCCCACAATTCCACTAGACTGTGATCTATAGGGTATATTAACTCTTTGCTTTATCCCTAAAAGTATCATGACATCTTGAATTGTCTGGGCTGTAAAATGCGTGCCTTTATCCAGCTGTATACTGTGACGTGATCCCGAGTGAGTGAGAACCTTTCTAATAAGATTACTGCCGTGGCTTTAGTCATGTTCGTCTTAATCGGGAAAGTTTCCACCCACTTGGTAACAGTATCTACCACGACAGGTAACGCATACCGTGGAGTTGGTGGCAAAGATCCAACATAATATATCTCCATATTAGACCAAGGCTCCTCCACTGTCTGCTATGTCAGAGGGCTCCTTACTTTAGATTTCCTTTCAGTTCTGAATCTTCCTTCTGTTCCTTAGGTATATCCGTAAAATAACCTGTTCAACCAACACGCACAAAATGCTGGAGAAACTCAGCAACCCAGGCAATATCTACGGAAAAGAGTGCAGTCGATGTTCACGGCCGGGACCCTTCAACAGGACTTTGGATTTCCAACATCTGTAGATTTTGTCTTCTTTGTGACCTTAATCTGCCCACCCATCTACCCAATCTGTGGCTGCCATTCCTGCCCAATTAAAGCACCTTGCTTCGCCTACTCATCAATCTTCCTATTCCCCACAGGGGGTCATTTTAAATGGGCATTCACCTTTATGACTCACTTTTGCTTATTCAAAGATATTCCGTAACAGAGCAGCAAATGGAACAGGCATTCTGTCAGCTGAAACAAACAGAAGCAAATGTTCAGTAAGTCCATTACAAACGTACATACTATCAAAGTGTATGACTGATCCAGGCAGACCATATTCTGGCTGGCGAACCACATCCACCACAGCTGTCAATTATGCTGCCTCTGCACTTTAAGGCTATACGTTATCTTTCCTCGCCATCTTCATCCTCTACACGTAGACTGCATCCAGTTCTCCTCTCAGCCATCTATACTGACGAGAAGCCATCTACAAAATAAAACAGGGTTTTTCCTTTGTGCTTCCCTTTGTCTGTGTCTTTGTTCTCGGGTATTCTTTTCTAATCTCCTTCCACCTTCCCTCTTATTATTTTGATCCATATCCTGATGCCAATGTCGTTCCCCAGTACAATAAAGATTGGCTGCAAGGAAGATAGACACCTTGACACCCCTTACAGCTACATCTCAACCCTGCAGTGCCAGGGAGGACTAACCAAGACATCTGAATTCAAACACCGAGTTGTAGCTAGATAAATGCGGAAATCCTGTTTGGGCAAGTCCAATGTTTAAATTGAACTTTCTTTGCACCTTACATGACAAATTCCTGGTTGTTTCAAACCTATTTTCCAAGGGATCTCAAAATCAAAATCAATATGTCAAAAGTCGTGAGCATCATCTTCTATATTTTGTAAAAAGAAGCAATTTTCTTAGTAAAAGCAACTTTTAGGATTACTCCCCAGAAGTTCCAAACTTTCCAGACTGTTAAATTCAAATTCCAAATTCAACTGCCACCAATGAGCAATTTCCCTGAATGCTCATTTCCCTTTGAAATGTGGGCATCTCAAAAACCCGAATAGTACCATCTCAACCTAGATTATACATGGCCAGTGTGGAAGACAGGCTCCCCTAAAATCAAATCTATGGAAAACATATATACTCAAACATTAAATGCAAGAACAAGACAAAACACAAAAATCCATGCTTGCACTGTTCTTCCATCAAAGCCTTCTGCAAATAACTGTAAACTTAAAACAAACAGCTAATTCTCACCATGAAAACCTTTCACACATTTTGCAGAGAACCAGGGAAAAGAAAAAGAACTGCTGGCCGAGGGCCCCGACACGTTAACACATTGATGTGACCTCTTAAAGCCGCCTTGTGCTCCCTCACAGACACCCACTCTTTCAAGTGAACTCACACGTGGCCACAAATGACAGAATAAAACATGCAAACCATTCCCACTTCAAAGCATTCCCAGAAAATCTTTAAACTGTTGCCAACATATTTAACATCAATGCGGTTACATTGAGGAAATGCGTGACCGTACTCTAAATCTTTAAAACAAATAAATGTGTAATTTATTCATCATGAACAAGTAAACAACAGTCAAATCCCCAAGTTAACCAAAATTCCAACATATTTTGACCCTTCTATGACTCCACTCTCTGATTTTAAACCGTCCGCTGTACAGTTCCGGACATAATGACCAGGATGTCTAGATCTGAAACACCAGGTCTGAGCGCTGTATTGCCCCCGAACAACAGCTTCCCTGATTGGACAAAAGCGCGTTCCAGCGCCGTGTTGCTTCCCTTCTACAATCTCTCTGCTGGCTCTGTCCTGACCCGCATTTCCCGACACGATACCCCGGAGTGAAACGCCTTAGTTGCCTCTAGAGTATTAAGGTTAAAATACAGCTCCCGCACTTCAATTTCCCCGTGCTCTGATCATTTTCCTAAGTACCCATGCCTCAATATATGTCGGGTCTCTGGGATCCCACAGTTCCAACATGTTTTTAGATTCGTCGGTGCTATGAGACACTAATATTTTAGCCATCTGTTTGTGGGTTCTGGCTCTATATGATCTGATGATGACCCATATACCCCTTAGAACACCAGGCACAGACCAGATGCAAATGCACCAGGGTGTTCCCCTTTCCTCTGATAATATCTACCTCACTCATCCATTGGGTCCCCCGCTGTTATTACCCATAGTCGTCAGTATCGCTTTCTTTAATTCCTCATTTGTTCCCCTGCATGTCGCCATGTTTCTGGCAATGTGACGCGTATGTTTGGATGCAAGCATCAGTCTTCTTTGTTCGGGATCGACTCGTCCGTATATTCCGTACTGGTACCTAATCGCTTGGAACAGTTCCCTAAGATCATCAGCGGGCAGATATGTCCCGATATCCCCAGCAACAGCTCTAAACTGTTGTACTCCAAGCGGTGTAGGGTATGTAATATTCTGGTTTTAATTTCCTGACCCGGCTCCTTCCTCTCTGACTGTAACAAGGCGAGTCAATCGTGTCGTCATTTTGATGGTCCCCAGATGGAGCACCTCATGACAATAACTGGTCGCCCTATCTGCTAAAACATATCTCCATATTTATCCTCATTCCCTCCTTCAGATCCCAAAGCACTTAAATTATTCATCGGTGCAGCAAGTTGGCTCTGTGGTGTTTGTATCTGTTGTATCACACTTTGTGTGATCTCCAGTCTTATTTCTCTATTCGGAAATTGATTTCTGTATTACCTGTACAAATGCCTTCATATCACTGCACTGTTTCTTTAATTCCGCCACCTGGGTCTTAGCTAAATTGGCATTTTCTTCCCGTTTCCTCGTTTCAAAGGGTTCAAAAGTCAAGGTGTACAAGGGTCCAATTTAATGTCAATGAAATATATACAATACACATCCTTAATTGCTTTTTCTTCGCAAACTTCCACGAAAACAGAGAAGTGCTCCACGGAATGAAACATAAAGTCCTCCCCAGCTCCCACCCTCCCGCGTATAAGCGGAATCGAGCAAAAATCAGCCCTCCCATTTTTTTTAACTAATTTCACACATTTCAGCTGAAATTGATTCATATGAACCAAATCCATACTTCTCTGCCCCTGTAAATGTGTAACGTTTACTTGAGGGTTTCTAACTCCTTTCGGAGCCTTCTGTTTTTGTCTTCTAACTTACCCGCTCGGCATCAACATTTGCCGATATCCTTTTAAATCCTCATTAGGCAGGTCACTCCTACTGGCTTCAGTAGCTGTGTAAATTTCTTCTCTGACAACTTCGCTTTGGCAAATTTAAGAAGAGCTTTACAGTCTTCACCGCTGATGTGTCCAGCATATTCCCCATATTGGGGTCATTTCCCCAAGACGCACTACTGTAGGGTTCCCCTCCACTCAAAACAATCCCAGTCCTCCGGATTTGCTGAACTCCCTGTAATCTTCAACCTGGGTCTGTGCTAACAAACGACAAAGCCCCAGATCTCTCTGTTTCTCATCCACGTGTTCACTGCCTCCGCGGAAATATTTACTCCCGAGCCCACATCAGGAACTCCAATTCTGTCGCAAGATCAGAGAGGCTCGCGGAGATCTGTAATTACCCATAAGTACCTTTATTGTCTAAATTATCAAGAGCATGAACTCATACACTAAATGCCTTATGTGCACACCAACTAAGTTTTCTTGACTTTCCATTGGCAGTCAAAACATAGGAAAGCTATTGCCTGTTACAAAGGCGTTTCTGCTGCCGGCCACATGTTCCTCGTATTTCCCTTTCGAATATCCATGTGGCCGTGGGCACCTAAGGGCACCATAGTTGTTCCCATACTAAGTTACCGCTGCCAGTAAACTCGAAGCGTCTGTTTTTATATTCATTTCTTGTCAAGGCAAATATTCATACCATTGTCATTAGCTATAAGTCATGCGTCTGACCTTTAACACCTTTTCTTATTGGCTCTGCTCCAGGCCAGCGTCCATGTATTGCCCTCTTCCTGGCAAGTGGCAATTGGTCATATATTGCTCTTTTTTTCCAATCACCTTGAATCACACAGACCAGATACAGAACAAAATTCAAAACCTGCATGTTATGTCCATCCAAAGAACACACCACAAATAACTTCTTACTTGGACATTATCTCTAGATCAACCGTTTACCGAAGGTCTTGTACATTCTTTGAAACACTGATCAAGAACTCAAACTCACAAAACGGAGAGCATAAAACGTCCCACAAAATGGCAGCCGCAATCTCCAAGCATATGGCACGGACAAAGGCATTTGGTCATTGATTCATTCGTATTTATCACTTAATAGGCTATAGTTTTCTGGCCAAAATTTCCCTCCTCTTAATCCAAAAATATTTATCTTAGGATCACTATTTCCTCTGTTCTATTGAATGCTTATAGGACTTCAAAGAACCTCCCAAGCAGGTGCGCAACACTTACATTATAAAAAGATAAGGGTACCATTTACTTACTGAATTCCAACATGGCAGGAACAAAGACAACTGGGCCGTCTGCTTCCGCTGTCCTTGATTCATTCGAATTTACCGATTCCCAGACTGTAGCTCTTTCTGGTCAGCAAAATTAAACAGTTAAATTTTTAAAAGTGCAGAATCAGAAATAATGTTTTGAAAATGAGGTAGTGTTCATGGGTATGATGTCAATGGCAGAAGGGAAAAAAGCTGTTCCTGAATCGCCGAGTGTGTGGCTTCAGGCTTCTGTACCTCCTTCCTTGCCGTAACAATAAGAAGAGAGCATGTCCTGGGAGTTGAGGGTCCTTAATGATGGACGCCGCCTTTTTGAGACACTGCTTTTGAAAATGTCTTAGATACTCCGGAGGCTAAACCCAAGATGGAGCTGCCTAATTTTACAATCTGCTGTAGCATCTTTTGATCCTGTGCAGTAGCCCTACGCCCCCACCCCCACACACCAGACAGTGATGCAGCCTCTCAGATTGCTCTCCACGATAGACCTGTAGAAGCTTTCGAGTGTCTTAGCTTACAAACCAAATCTCTTCAACCTCCCGATGAAATATAGTGGCGGCCTTGGTTTCTTTGTAGCTGCATCGATATGTTGGGACCAGGTTAGATCCTCAGAAATCCTGACACCCAGGAACTTCAAATTTTACTTTTAACGGTGACTGAAACTCGGGACAAGATCTCCATATCATGACCATCTTTGAGGCCATATTCATTTTTATGAAGGAGAATTTAAACGCATCCTTCAAGGAGAGCGAGCGGATGACATGCACAATTGCATTGACGGTAGGGTGACGATGAAATGGTGTTTTCTGTTTCAACTGGAGCCCATGGGAGACGGGATGGAATTATGTCCTCTACAGATAGATTCTAATATACATATAGAGTTCTGTGCAAACGTCGAAGGCACATATATAAAAATCTTGGGCAATAGTCTAGGATGCCTTAAACTTTTGAACAATACAGTATTTGTCAAAGTCGACTGGAGAGCAAGTTGTATATTAAGCGAGTAGAAAGGATGCTGGAATTAGCGAGAGTGGAGCGCCGCCGGAGGGATGTGGGACAGATAGCAGGGAAGGAATGCCAGGAGCAAGGGGTGGAACGGGTGCACTATTTAATTCCAAACAATTGGTTTATCGTTCTGGTGCTTCCCGCTCCATCTCTTCTCCCTTCACCTTCTCCCAACCATGGTTTCCCTCTCCTTGCCCCCTCCCCACTCTCTTTCCACAATAAGGACCCATACATTAGGACGGATAAGTCCCCGGGGCCTGACGGAATATTCTCCAGGCTGCGCCACGAGGCAAGGGAAAAGATTGCTGAGCCTTTGGCTACGATCTTTATGTCCTCGTCGTCCACGGGAGTGGTACCGGAGGTTTGGAGGGAGGCGAATGTTGTCCACTTGTTAAAAAAAAAAGGTAATAGGGAATAGTCCGGGTAATTATAGACCAGTGAGCCTTACGTCTGTGGTGGGAAACCTGTTGGAAAAGATTCTTAGAGATAGAATCTATGGGCATTTAGAGAATCATGGTCTGATTAGGGACAGTCAGCATGGCTTTGTGAAGGGCAGATCGTGCCTAACAAGCCTGAGAGAGTTCTTCGAGGAGGTGACCATGCATATAGATGAGGGTAGCACAGTGGATGTGATCTACATGGATTTTAGTAAGGCATTTGACAAGGTTCCACACAGTAGGCTTATTCAAAAAGTCAGAAGGCATGGGATCCTGGGAAGTTTGTCCAGGTGGATTCAGAATTGGCTTGCCTGCAGAAAGCAGAGGGTTGTGATGGAGGAAGTATATTCGGATTGGAGGGTTGTGACTAGTGGTGTCCCAGAAGGATCGGTTCTTGGACCTTAACTTTTCGTGATTTTTATTAACGATCTGGATGTGGGGGTTAGAAGGGTGGGTTGGCAAGTTTGCAGACGACGCAAAGGTTGGTGATGTTGTGGATAGTGTTGAGGATTGTTGAAGATTGCAGAGAGACATTGATAGGATGCAGAAGTGGGCTGAAATGTGGCAGATAGAGTTCAACCCGAAGAAGTGTGAGGTGGTACACTTTGGAAGGACAAACTCCAAGGCAGAGTACACAGTAAATGGCAGGATACTTGATAGTGTGGAGGAGCAGATGGATCTGGGGGTACATGTCCACAGATCCCTGAAAGTTGCCTCACAGGTAGATACGGTAGTTAAAAAAGCTTATGGAGTGTTAGCTTTCATAAGTCGAGGGATAGAGTTTAAGAGTCGCGGGGTAATGATGCAGCTCTATAAAACTCTGGTTAGGCCACATTTGGAGTACTGTGTCCGGTTCTGGTCGCCTCATTATAGGAAGGATGTGGAAGCATTGGAAAGGGTACAGAGGAGATTTACCAGGATGCTGCCTGGTTTAGAGAGTGTGCATTATCATCAGAGATCTCTGGAGAGGGAGGATGAGAGAAGACATTATAGAGGTATACAAGATATTAAGAGGAATAGATAGAGTGGACAGCCAGCGCCTCTTCCCCAGGGCAACACTGCTCAGTACAAGAGGACATGGCTTTAAGGTAAGGGGAGGGAAGTTCAAGGGGGATATTAAAGGAAGGTTTTTTACTCAGAGAGTGGTTGGTGCGTGGAATGCACTGCCTGAGTCTGTGGTGGAGGCAGATACACTAGTGACATTTAAGAGACTACTACACAGGTATATGGAGGAATTTAAGATGAAGGATTATATGGGAGGCAGGGTTTAAGGGTTGGCACAATATTGTAGGCCGAAGGGCCTGTACTGTGCTGTATTGTTCTATGTTCTATGTTCTATATCAGAATCAGGTTTATCATCACTCACATATAGATAGATAGATAGATAGATAGATAGATAGATAGATAGATAGATAGATAGATAGATAGATAGATAGATAGATAGATAGATAGATAGATAGATAGATAGATAGATAGATACTTTATTCATCCCCATGGGGAAATTCAACTTTTTTCCAATGTCCCATACACTTGCTGTAGCAAAACTAATTACATACAATACTTAACTCAGTAAAAAAATATGACATATGACATGAACTTTGTTTTATTTTCAGCAGCAGTACGGTGTAATACATAAAAATGATACAGTACTTTGCAAAATTCTTAGGCAACCCAGCTATGTGCTTCAGACTTTTGCACTGTGCTGAATATCAATTACAAGTAATAATGTACAAGGAATTGCTAGCAAAATTGCAAATGACACTGAAATAAATTGCGGCATAGGTACTGAATCTGGTCTTTAGGAACACAGTAGGGTCTTGATCACCTAGATAATTTTATCAGGAATGAGAAATGGAGTTACTTTCCAATGAATACGAGATGTCGGATTATCATTGGAAGACCAAACAGAGTAGGGCCCTGGGAGTTTTCCAGAACAGAAGTAACCCAGGGATCAAGTACATGATTCCTTTAAAGTCTGAGAGATAGCGAATGCTTTGGCAAACTGGTTTTCATCGGTCATGGAACTTAGCGTTATATTGCTGTTCCACAACGGTAATAAATATTTAGAAATTAGCAATAGAGAACATGCAGATGGGCGCCAGGGGGAGTTTCTTGAAAAGAAGGTCTTCTGTTTCAAAGAATGATGGAGACTTATTTTAGTGGAATTTAGTGCGCTGAATGTTGACCTAACATAGGCCAATAAACTTATGTCCAGCATGGACTTAGAAGATTATCCTTCCTAAGACGTTTCTCGCAGACGATGGAGACCAGAACTCGAGAACATGGACTTGAGTTCAGCCAAGAGAATTTCAAATAAGAACAGAGGCATCAGCTATTCAGCAAGCAGTTGTTGTTGCTGCTCCTCATCCCGCCTCGTGAAGAATCGGGCGATTTTTTGCCGTTTCCGTAGCACCTGACTTCCTTTACGAGGCCGAGTTGCCAGCTGGACGCTCAACCCTGTACGGGTAGAGCCGGCCGGATTCTAACTCGGGACCATTTGCCTCGAAGTCCAGTGCTGATGCCGGGAGGAAGCGCCCGGTCTCCATTTAGAAGATTTAGGTAGCAGAGAGTCGTAGGTAGGAGAAGGTTGCGGATGTTAATACCTTTATTCAAGAAAAGGAGTAGAGATAGCCCAGGAAATTATAGACCAGTGAGTCTTACCTCAGTCTTTCGTAAGTTGATGAAGAAGATCCTGAGAGGCAGGATTTATGAACATTTGAAGAGGTATAATATCATTCGGAGTAGTCAGCATGGCTTTGTAAAGGGCAGGTCATACCTTACGAGCCTGATTGAATTTTTTGAGGATGTGACTAAACACGTTGATGAAGGAAGAGTGGTAGATGCAGTGTATATGGGTTTCAGCAAGGCATTTGATAAGGTACCCCATACAAGGCTTACTGAGAAAGTAAGGAGGCATGGGATCCAAGGGGACATTGCTTTGTGGATCCAGAACTGGCTAGCCCACAGAAGGCAAAGAATGGTTGTAGACTGGCCATATTCTGCATGGAGGTCGGTGACCAGTGGAGTGCCTCAGGGATCTGCTCTGGGACCCTTACTCTTCATGATTTTTATAGATGACCCGAATAAGGAAGTGGAGGGATGGGTTAGTAAGTTTGCTGATGACACAAAGGTTGGAGGTGTTTTGGATCGTGCAGAGGGCTGTCAGAAGTTACAGTGGGACATTGATTGAATGCAAAACTGATCTCAGAAGTGGCAGAAGGAGGTCAACGCAGATAAGTGTGAAATGGTTCGTTTTGGTAGGTCTAATGTGATGGCAGAATATAGTATTAATGGTAAGACTCTTGGCAGTGTGGAGGATCAGAGGGATCTTGGGGTCCGAGTCCATAGGATGCTCAAAACAGCTGCGCAGGTTGACTCTGTGGTTAAGAAGGCGTATGGTGTATTGGCCTTCATCAATCGTGGAATTGAATTTAGGAGCCGAGAGGTAATGTTGCAGTTATATAGGACCTCGGTCAGACCCCACTTGGAGTACTGTGCTCACTTCTGGTCGCCTCACTACAGGAAGGATTTGGAATCCATAGAAAGAGTGTAGATGAGATTTACAAGCATTTTGCCTGGATTGGAGAGCATGCCTTATGAGAATAGGATGAGTGAACTCGGCCTTTTCTCTTTGGAGCGGAGGGTGAGATGTGACCTGATAGAGGTGTATAAGATGATGAGAGGCATTGATCGTGTGGATTGTCAGAGGCTTTTTCCCAGGGCTGAAAGGGTTGCCACAAGAGGACACAGGTTTAAGGTGCTGGGGAGTAGGGAGATGTCAGGGGTAAGTTTTTTACTCAGAGAGTGGTGAGTGCGTGGAATGGGCTGCCGGCAACGGTGGTGGAGGTGGATACAATAGGGTCTTTTATGAGGCTTTTAGATAGGTACATGGAGCTTAGCAAAATAGAGGGCTATAGGTAAGCCTAGTAATTTCTAAGCTAAGGACGTGTTAGGCACAGCTTTGTGGGCCGAAGGGCCTGTATTGTGCTGTAGGTTTTCTATGTTTCTAAAGTCATAGCGGACATCACGGAAAGAAAGTCCTCCAGTCCATTCTAATTGATATTTGAAACTATTATTCGAGGAGACCACCAGGACATGCGATCTTACTTTATTTTGAAGAGCTGAATACACTTTGAGTTTGTAGCATTTTTGGTATTGCAACCTGATATTGACGGTTCTCTCAGCCACAGAATGGGGATGCGTTGTCCTTTGTTTGCATATCACAGCATAAATGTTTTGTTTAATTTTGATATGAATGAGAGACAATTCAGGCAATGCGGGGTTTCTATTCAGCTGCCAAGGGAACTCCCTCTCTGTTTTGACACAAGCTTAAGTTTCACGCTATGAATATTTGACGATCTAGACCGTTACCGCCCGGCTTCACAATGTGGAACCTGTTCTCTGGCTGTCTGAAGACGGCGGCTGTGGCCCAAAGGAGCGCTGCCTCGCTCGGGCCCTTAACAGCGGCTAACTTGTCCCCCCTGACGTCGCTTCAGCGCCGCCACCCGGATATCAGCACCATCCGCCTACCCGAGATACTGCATTCAGCCGCGCAGCTCTGGCTGGACAATGGGCGCCTTCCATCAGGCTGTGTGAGTAACAGGAACTCCGAGTCAATGGGTGGCGCTGCAGCGAGTGAACGGGAGCCAGAGGAGAATGGCCAAACTAGTTCAAACTGACAAGGCAACAGTAACTCAAATAACCACGTGTTTCAGGAGTGGTCTGAAGAACATCTTCTCGGAATACAGAACACGTCAAACCCTGAACAGACAATAGACAATAGGTGCAGAAGTAGACCATTCGAGCCTGCACCGCCATTTTGAGATCATGGCTGATCATCTACTATCAATACCCGGTTCCTGCCTTGTCCCCATATCCCTTGATTCCCCTATCCATAAGATACCTATCTAGCTCCTTCTTGAAAGCATCCAGAGAATTGGCCTCCACTACCTTCCGGGGCAGTGCATTCCAGACCCCCACAACTCTCTGGGAGAAGAAGTTTTTCCTTAACTCTGTCCTAAATGACCTACCTCTTATTCTCAAACCATGCCCTCTGGTACTGGACTCTCCCAGCATCTGGAACATATTTCCTGCCTCTAACTTGTCCAATCCCTTAATAATCTAATATGTTGCAATCAGATCCCCTCTCAATCTCCTTAATTCCAGCGTGTACAAGCCCAGTCTCTCTAACCTCTCTGCGTAAGACAGTCCAGACATCCCAGGAATTAACCTCGTGAATCTACGCTGCACTTCCTCTATAGCCAGGATGTCCTTCCCTAACCCTGGAGACGAAAACAGTACACAATACTCCAGGTGTGGTCTCACCAGGGCCCTGTACAAATGCAAAAGAATTTCCTTGCTCTTGTACTCAATTCCCTTTGTAATAAAGGCCAACATTCCATTAGCCTTCTTCACTGCCTGCTGCACTTGCTCATTCACCTTCAGTGACTGATGAACAAGTACTCCTAGATCTCTTTGTATTTCTTCCTTACCTAACTCTACACCGTTCAGACAATAATCCGCCTTCCTGCTCTTACTCCCAAAGTGGATAACCTCACACTTATTCACATTAAACGTCATCTGCCAAGTATCTGCCCACTCACTCAGCCTATCCAAGTCACCCTGAATTCTCCTAACATCCTCATCACATGTCACACTGCCACCCAGCTTAGTATCATCAGCAAACTTGCTGATGTTATTCTCAATGCCTTCATCTAAATCGTTTATGTAAATCGTAAACAGCTGTGGTCCCAATACCGAGCCCTGTGGCACCCCACCAGTCACCACCTGCCATTCCGAGAAACACCCATTCACCGTGACCCTTTGCTTTCTATCTGCAAACCAGTTTTCTATACATGTCAATATCTTCCCCCCAATGCCATGAGCTCTGATTTTACCCACCAGTCTCCTATGTGGGACCTTATCAAATGCCTTCTGAAAATCGAGGTACACTACATCCACTGGATCTCCCTTGTCTAACTTCCTGGTTACATCCTCGAAAAACTCCAATAGATTAGTCAAGCATGATTTGCCCTTGGTAAATCCATGCTGGCTCTGCCCAATCCTATCATTGCTATCTAGATATGCCACTATTTCATCTTTAATAATGGACTCTAGCATCTTCCCCACTACTGATGTTAAGCTGACAGGACGATAGTGCTCTGTTTTCTCCCTCTCTCTTTTCTTAAAAAGTGGGATAACATTAGCCATTCTCCAATCCTCAGGAACTGATCCTGAATCTAAGGAACATTGGAAAATTATTACCAATGCATCCGCAATTTCCAGGGCCACCTCCTTTAGTACCCTAGAATGCAGACCATCTGGACCATCTGGACCATCAGCCTTCAGTCCTATCAGTCTACTCATCACCGTTTCCTTCCTAATGTCAATCTGTTTCATTTCCTCTGTTACCCTATGTCCTTTGCCCATCCATACATCTGGGAGATTGATTGTGTCTTCCCTAGTGAAGACAGATCTAAAGTACTTATTAAATTCTTCTGCCATTTCTCTGTTTCCCATAACAATTTCACCCAATTCATTCTTCAAGGGCCCAACGTTGTTCTTAACTATCTTCTTTCTCTTCACATATCTAAAGAAGCTGCTTCCTGCGAACGCCTGGACAATACATCCGCATGAATGTTCCGGCTGCCTGGCCGATACTTCAGGCTGATAACGCCGCCAACCATCGATGGCCTGGGGCATCCAATTCCGCCGACGTCAAGATATAAGTCACTGGATTGCTATTATTCCTCACCTGGAATGTGGCACCATATAGAGATAATCACTCAATTTATCAACCCCAGCCAGAATGCCGAAACTCTAATTTGTGCGTGATGTAGTTGCGCTTGGAGGGTGACAGGTTTTAAGCCTCATCCTAATGTAAAACGCTCCCTAAACCATCTCATCTGGCGTCTGTATGCAACACATACGACAAACTGGGGTTTGCAAAAACCAACACAGGTGTTTTACTCAGCAGCTGCTTCTGCAAATAGGAGGCCTCTTCACATTTTGCATCCATCTTACCCCAAAAGGCTTCGAAGGGCTTAGGTAAACTTTATTATCTTCTCCTTTCGTTTTCCTCCCTTTTTCCTCCAAGGGACGGTAACCGCATTGAAACTGATTCAAAGAGTGGTTTTTTTTGGAGTAGTCGTTCAGGACATATGAATGCGGTCTTCTCTTTGTCAGCTTCACTCATGTGTATCTGATTATACCCATTCAGGCAGGCCAGCGGAACAGCACACTGGTCAGGGACTGTACGTTGATTTATTGTCCGATAGTCAATACTTCCCATTCTTCTTCCTCGCGACCATCAGGGGTGATGCATAACAACTCCGTGACTCAGTGATAATCCCAGCTTCTTTCAGTTTCATCAGATGCTACCGAACATCCTCCACCTCTGTGTGCTAATTGCCGAGACCCTCCTCTGAAGAGCGTGTCTTCTGTCACTAAGAAGCTTATGGCGAGTTTTCCAGGAACGATCCATATCAACTCGTCAGTAAAAAAGACATCTTCGAACTTCAAAATCTTTTCCGCCAGTCTCCTTTACCAACCTTCAGGCACCGGGGTTGGGGGGTGGGGCAGCAAACGTGGGTGTTAACTTTCCCAATCCAGAAGATTGCCCCCCTTCTGATTCTCTCTCAAGAAATCTAGACACTACAGTCATTAGAAAAAGTTGTGCTATCGGTATCCGCCGCCTGAGGGCGACCTCTCTTTCCGAGTTGTACCTGACAATCACTGTCATCCTGTTTGCCTGTACAGCCGATGGTTTCTGCGGTTCAGGCCTCACCACTACCCCAGCAGGTAAGCGTGACGCCACTTCATAGTCTCCCAGAACATCCACCTGGAGGACCTCGGCGTCAGGCATTCTGGGGCTTTTGGGGTTTCCTGTCGCTCTAACTGCTTCCTCAGGCAATTACACCACCGATTGAACCTGGATGTACCACACAGTCACTCGTATTTGATGAACGTCGGGTGTAAGATGGCCTTACACTTCTTCAAAAGCAGTTCTGAACACTGGGTCAATGCCCAATGTTTTCAGAGATCTCTCTCTAATTCTGCCCTTGCATGCTCCTATGTGCCTCCTCACAATAGGAGTATTTGTTCCCACAGGAACTGAAGTTTGACCCTTCTCATCCGGGACCGCACAGACCAACACGGACATGTCAAGGGCTTCAGCTACTCTAAGGTCTGCCTCGGAAAACTCCAGCTTCAATGACAGGTGACCATCATAAGGCAGTCATCAGTATGAAGACCCCAGAGCTCCAAGGCAGCGAGTGGCGACAATGGTAAATGTGTCAAATATCGGTTGTGGAAGGATCTGTATCGCAGAGTAACCCGAGAACCTCTGTCGAATATTACCCTCGATCCATAGGGATATACTAGAGCTTGGCCCCACTAAGCCTTCTGGATTGGGGTTTTGCACTTTAGTGTTTTCCTTGATACTTTGATTGGAACGCGTTGCCCCCGAGACGCCAGATCGTTTCGTCCCTGTGTCTCTCCGCGGGTTCCAGAGTTCCCCTTCTGTTTAAGCAACCATTAAACCTGTACTCTTTAGTTCATGATCCCCAATCCTGGAAATTATAATTCTATGCATCAACCCTTTTAATGACATTCTTGATTTCATACATCTATCGGAGGACATTTCTCAGTTTCCTACAAGGCATCAAACCCAGTCATCACTGAAGATCTATCGTGGGCCCAGCAGGTTGATGCAATTAAAACTGAGGCACGACAGCAACTATATTTCCTCAGGAGTTTGAGGAAACTTGGTATGTCACCAAAGACTCTCGTGTATATCTATCGATGTACTGCAGAGAACATTTTAACTGGTTGCCTCGCTGCCTGGTATGGAGAGACTGTTACACAGAATCAGAAACAGCTGCAGAAAGTTGGAATCTCAGCCTGCTGTACCATGGGCACAATCGCCCATAGCATCGAAAAGGCGATGCCTCAGAAAGGCAGCATCTATCATCAATGACTCCCATCTCCCAGGACATGCGCTCTTCTCATTGCTACCGTCAAGAAGGAGGTACACACTGAAGAAACACACTGAATGTTTATGAAGCAGCTTCTCCCCACAGACCATACCTCACCATCATAATTCTGAATGGACAATGAACCCACATACACTATCTCACTACCTATTTCTGTTTGCTCTCTTTTTGGGCTACTTTATTCTCTCACTCCCATCTCACATCGTACCCCTTTCTACTTCCCCATCTCTCTACCTTCCCATCTCCCTCATCCTCCACCGTCGCTCCCTCCTGCCACTGCCTCTTTCCCATCCCGTCTCTCTCTCTTTCCCTGCCTCGCCCCTTTCTCCTCCCTCCGTCTCTGACTACCTTTTCCCGTCTCTCTCTTCCCCTATTCCTTTCCTCCCAATCTGCCTCCCAGACTCCTTTCTTTCCCTTACACTCTCTTTCACATCACCATCTTTCCTCCCAACCCTCTCCGTCAGTACTCTCTACCCCTCCATAACTTTCCCTCCCCCATCTAAATACTACCCATGCCTTCTCCCCGTTCTCCCATTCTCTTTAGATGGCAGGACCTGGACATTGATCAAGCGGGCGGTGGGTCTCTGAAGTAAGGATGTTTATTTGGGATTTCTCGCTTACCCAGACACAGTGTCGTCCTTCTCTTACCCCGACATCCTGCGTCTTTCTGCATTGATACAAGAGACTGGGCAGGGACATGGAGCCAGTAGAGACTTTGTGTTGTTCCACATCCACCAGCTCGGTCTTGTATGGTTTGGGTTGAAATCAGATTGTATGATCTGGTATGGTGGGGGGATGGAGAAGAGGTGAAATGAGAGATGGGGGTAGGGATATATGGGGGGGGGGGAGGAGAAATATGAGAAGAAGGAGGGACAGATGTGTGGTTGGAAGTGAAAGGGCAGAGTAAGTGTGAGAGTGAGGGGTAGAGATGGTAGAAACAAGGAAGGGGAGTTGGACAGAGAAAAGGGAGATGGAGGGTTAAAATGCAAAAGTGCGGGGAGATAGAGGGTGAGAAGTAAGGACGGAAAGAGATGGAAGAATGGAGGGAGGCAGAGAGGAAGGTAGGGAAGAGAAAGATAGGGAGGATGGAAGCGACGGGGCGGAACAGAATGGAATAGAAAAGGGGATGGATAGAGAGATAGAAGGAAGAGATGGCGAGGGAGAGATATGGTGCGAGGGGGAGAAAATATAAAAAAAGGCTAAGGGAGAGAAATGGAGCAGAAAGAGAAAAATGGAGGGTGATGCGAAATGGGCCGAGACAGATACGGGAAGAAATAGAATAAAATATAAAGAGAATGTGAGGTAGAAAGTAAAAAATTAAATGCACTGGAAGAGGGACAGTGCTCACTCTCCTTCACCGGGGCTTTGCACCCCCAACCAAACACTGGGGCGAAAGGTCGACATCGTTGGTGGCCCGATTCACCCTCCCCGAGGTCGTGACCTTCGACCCGCCAGCATGTGCGCACTACCTTTGTTTTGCCATCCCCACAGGTGGTCGGTGATTCTACAGGTGGGAGACCAGGTTGCTTCTGAGGATGTTGTGGTAAGACACCTGTCTGACACCCCTTCCTGCAGGTCACTGGGAGAAGTGCGCTTTTGAGTCAGCCCAGTCGTTCCTGGGGCTTCCAGACAACAGGAGCTATGTCCCCAACTTCCACCACATCCATCACGTGTTTCTCAGGGACACTGGTTTTCTCCAGTGAAATAAATCCACCTCCCCTACACCGTGCGCCAACATTACAACTCGCAATAAAACTCTCAAAAATGCACCGCCTTGATAGGGGCAAGAGTCGGCAGGACTGCTGATGTCTGTGGAGAGGACAGTTTCCGTTCCGGGGCTTTCCTTGGGGAAAGGGGAAGCAATGTGAACCTTGGAGTGTTGGAGGTCAGAGTGGAAAGAAGGGGAAAGAAGGAATGTTGAATGAGAGGAGGTAACGGCAGAAACAGAGAGAGAAAGAAGGCGTGGGAGGAAGAGTGTAGTTGAGATTGGTGAAGGGAGGAAAGGGGAAAATGCGCTAAGGAGGGAAAGAAGTGGAAGGAAGTGGAAGAGAGGGGGACTGCAGAAACAGAGGTTAATGAGAGAGAGGATAGCTAGGGAGAGAGAGAGAGAGAGAGAGAGAGAGAGAGAGAGAGAGAGAGAGAGAGAGAGAGAGAGAGAGAGAGAGAGAGAGAGAGAGAGAGAGAGAGAGAGAGAGAGAGAGAGGAAGAAAGAATGGAATGAGCGAGTGCCCCACCTGTCCTGGTTCTGTTGGAGGATCTGAAACATTAATTCCATTTCTCCCTCACTAGAAGCTCTTCTGCCTGCTAAGTTACTTTGTGTTTTCAATTTCAAATTTTCCTGGATTTTTCTTGACCCACTCAACCTCAGGCCCTGGAGCAAAATCCCTCACTGGTTAGCGGAGACACGAGGAAATCTGCAGATGCTAGAAATTCAAGCAACACCCACACAAAATGCTGGTGGAACGCAGCAGGCCAGTCAGCATCTATAGGGAGAAGCGCTGTCGACGTTTCGGGCCGAGACCCTTCGTCAGGGTGCCTGGCCTGCTGCGTTCCACCAGCATTTTGTGCTGGTTAGTGGAGTTTCTGTTCGGGGTTCGGGACAATTGCAGCGAGCTCAAGCAGCCCTCTGCCAGAAGAGCTCAGATCCGGCCAATGGAGAGGCGCGGATCCCAGAATGCATGGCAGCAGAGAAACTGCCCGACTTGCAAGAAGGTGCAAAATAAGAGAACAAGAGGGCGTTCTGAATAGTTGAGGCCTCTCTCTATCTCTAGACTTTTCCCAGCCTGTCTGAGCATTGCGGGGCGAATGTTCAGAGTTGTGCCTATTAAAGCAAAGTATTGAAGGGAGCTTCGAGCACGTATTGTGATATTATAGCAATTATTGACACTTGGTTGCAGGAGGGGCAGGGCAGGCAGCTCAGTGTTCCGGCCTTCCATTTGTTTAAGACTTGAAGAGGCAAAGTACCTAAGGGGTAAGGGTGACAGTGAGCGAAATGCCTTGCAATGCTCAGACAGGACAGACAGGTTGGCTTAACAACTGTAGCTACACGGTGTAACTGAGGAATAGGAAATGGTTGATCACGTTACTAGAGTTAGTCGACAAGATACAGAGTAGCGAATTTGTTGAGAGAGACCAGATATTTGCAAAAAAAGATGTTGCGAACGTAGGTAATTTTAACTTTCCACATACAGTCGATGCCATACAGTCCTTGTACATCATCAAAGAAGTTAATTTCGCGACACATTGAACCTGATTCTGATGTTGATTCTCATGTTATCACATCGGATTCGACCCCAAAAGCAGCTTGCCTGCATTTACACAAGCTCAGTCATTGCAATAAAACCGATCGTTTGCTTTTGGTCTTTTGGTAATAGTATGGAAAGCGATTGCATGAATAGAGTTTGAATTATACTAGGGCACTGGGGTACAAGAGGTCGGGGATACGTTGCATCAATGAATTTGGTCTTGATTTTCATCTCCATATTTCCACGACAGTTCTGTACACCCAAAGAAGCCGTAACGCATGGACTTTTGAAACGTAAATAAAAATGCAAATTCGGAGTTTCATTGTTTCGCTTGTGTTCAGCTGGTGTTTGTGTAATTAAAGGTTGTAATCATGAAAATGATTACAATACACAACACGGAGCTGAACACTTATTTGGAATAGAAATCCGCAGGGAGATGATCTCCTATTCCCAAATCGTTTTAACCTACAGTATAAATATGCACGTCCACAGGTGCCCAATTCATATAGTAGTCCAATTTGTATGCCTGCGCATGGTGGTCACCTCGACAGGAAATGATTCACAATGCGCACTTGCCATACGAATACTATTGTTACCCAATTTTAGCGGCTTTTGTGGTCCCAGGTGAGTCAACGATACCGGGTAAGTTTGATCAGACTGACATCTCCATGATGCTCCAGGTCCTCTCTGAGTTTGTAAAAAGAGTAAAATAAATTTGGAAACTCTCTTTAAGATATTTGGAGCGGAAATCAGTACTCATCTGTCGGGGCTGTGTGTTGTTATTTGGAAATGGAAGACATTTACTCCTAAATGCTTTCGGATAGAATGAAAGAAACGACACCGCACTGTAGTAAACGGCGAGTAACAAACACTCACGGTGAGGACGTTTGTCTGTTCAGATGAATCCGGTGAATATTCACATGGATCTGTACAAAACAATTTAAAACGTCCAATCTCATGCTGCGAATGGATAAAACACACAATTTCTTGCCACGTACAAGAACTAGAAGGGGAAAGTTGTGGAATGAGAATCGAAGAGTGGTCGCTTGTAGACGGCTTTTTCATCGGGTGGACTTACAGACCATGAAGCTCAGGGTGGTGAAATGGAAGATTATGTATTTTCGTGGAAGATCGAAAAGCGGAACTACAGTTTGAATGTTTTTGCAAACGGGCGGAGGCGTACGAGGACGCGCCACTGAAAGTGGCTGTACAAGCCGAGAAAGAAATCACGCCCAGATTTCCATTCTGTCGGAACGTATTCCTTAATAGATGGAAAAATGTCACGTTTAAACTTGCAAACGCGTCAATAAAGTCTGCTTTGTAGCACCGTGTCAAATTCCCGTCGGCTGAATATTGCAGTAAAACGGATCTACGGGAGATTTAGGTGAGTTGTTCCTGGGGTAATATACGATGATCTAAATATGTTATGTTGGATAACAGGCGACTAAATTGAGATCTGGTTGGTATTATGTGCAGCCTAGACCGAATAGACAGAAGTTTCTTTTTATGTCGCTCTTTTTGATGGAATCACCGACCAGAGTTCAAAATATAAATGAAGAACATTTATGAGAAATAAAGTTATTTCTTGGCATGGTGGTGGGTGGAATCTGGAACGAACCGCCTGAAAAAGTGGACGAGCCAGATTTGATTGGTCGGGAAAGAGGCAATTGCATAACAAGTGGTAGATTTTTTTAAAACGGTGAAGAGTGAGGAGGCGCCCGGTCTTGATTTAGAAGATTTCGCTCGGACCAAGTGTTTGTGGACATGATGGGAAGAAATGCGCTTTGTGTCTATAGCATTGCAGCCTGGTGTTAACCATTCTCTCCGGCACGTATCTGCGGATGAGTTGTCCTTTAATGACCGTGGATTGAGTATTTTCGTATTGCAATAACTATTACTTTGCTTAATTTTGACAGAAATGAGAGAGAATTCAGCCAATGCGGAGTTACTATCCAACAGTCAAGAGAATTCCCTCTGCATTTTGATACATAGAAACATAGAAAAACATAGAAACCCTATAGCACAATACAGGTACTTCGACCCAAAAAGTGGTGCCGAACATGTCCCTACCTTAGAAATTACTAGGGCTACCCATAGCCCTCTATTTTTCTAAGCTCCATGTACCCATCCAATATCTCTTAAAAGACCCTATCGTAACTGCTTCCATCACCGTTGCTGGTAGCCAATTCCACGCATTCACTATTATCTGCGTAAAAAATCTAACTCTGACATCTCTTCCGTACCTATTCCCCAGCGCCTTAAACCTGTGTCCTCTTGTGGCAGCTATTTCAGCCCTTGGACAAAGCATCTGAATATCCACACGATCAATGCTTCCCATCATCTTATACACCTCTAAGTACATGCCCACTTTTCAAGCTGTGAATATTTGACGATTGTGAACTTTAAGAACGTTTAAGATAATTAGAGAGAAAGATCGAGCTTTTGCCAGTGTGAATGGCAGCATATGGGGTTTATAGAACGAATGAGACCGTGTCAGATTGGGTAGGTACGGTGCGGCATCTGCACTCGAACGCTAATCTCTTTCCCTCTTTTCGGGCTTCTGGCAGAGCTACTAATGTCTGGCAATTGGAGGAAATCATTTCCAGTGCTTTACATGGAAGATGATCGCATAATTCATTTGCTGATCGACGATTGGCCAGTCTATCGTATCTATTTTTCTCATGTACAGACCATTCCCAGGGAAAGACAATACGATTGATTCTATTATATTCGGAATCATGGATATTTGGACTTTCCTCTCCGAAGTCATGCCTTGATCTCTCGAGAATTCCCCCATCCATCACTGGATGGCGCTATTTCCGTATCACAAAGAACTCAAGAGATTGTACTGATGCTGGTGTTGCTGAGCTTCCTTTCTGTAGGACTCCCGACCCGCTTCTTCTATTCTCTACTCTGGCCTCATACTTCTACTCACCTGCCTATCACCTCCCACTGGATCCGCTCCTCTTCCCCTTTCTGCTGGTCCGTTCTGTCCTGTCAGGTTTCTTTCTCTCCAGCGCTTGCATTTCCTACCGACCTGGCTTCACCTGCCACATTCAGGCCATCCTCCTTCCACTTCCCCAATCTTTTTACTCTGGCGTCTTCCCCCTTCTTCCCAGTCCTGAAGAAAGGTATCGTCTGTTTATTCATTTCTATAGATGTTGCTTGGACACCTGAGTTCCTCCAGCATGTTGCGTGTGTTTCTGTCCATTCAAAACTTGTTTTGTTGCATTTTGACGTTTTCTAGGAAGCCGGACAATGCTGAGAAGCGCTTATGTCTAGATAGCAGTGCGTTCTTTCTGCAGTTCCCATGGGGTATTCTTTTAAGTACTAGGTTCCATCCTTCGTACATCGTGACCGTTTTTTGCACTTTCAAAACTGGATTAAATTTAATTATTCGCCATTATGGAAGTTTTACGTGAAAGATACGTGTTTGTATAAAAGATCAGAGAGAAGAATTAAATGCAGGAAACCTCATAAAAGATGCTAACTTGCAGCCGGAGTGAAGGAATAAAATAACTAAATTCATCTCCCTCTAATCACATCATTCAGAGCGCAACATTTCTCAGCCCAGTTCACGGTCTCTTCTTTCATTCTCTCCCAGTGAACCTGTTGACGATTATGACGCTGTCCCGTGGAAAGTCCGGTCTCTCCAGATGTATCACTCGTTACCTGGTGGCTATGGCGACGGCGGACCTCTCGGTGATTGTCTGCAAGGTGACTTTGCAACAGATTGCCGATCTTTATTGGTCGTATTCGTTCTTGTTCTACACTCCGGTGTGCAAGTTAATTCTCTTCCTATCTGCCGTGACTGTCGACTGTTCGGTTTGGTTCACGGTCGCTTTCACTTTTGATCGATTTGTGGCCATTTCCACTCAGAAGCTGGCAACGAAATACTGCACCGAGAGAACAGCGCTGGTGGTTCTTCTGACGCTGAGCGCGATCTTCTGTTTTAAGAACATTCCCTGGCCTTTTGCTTACACTGGGCTTATAACTACCCCAAGTATTTCGTGGCATTGTCTGCTGTTGCCGACATTATATTTTTATCCGGGATGGGTTGCGTTTTCTTGGACAGACCAGCTGTTAACTCCAGTCGTTCCATTCTGTTTAATTGTATTACTCAATGCGCTCACGGTCAGACGAATTTTGGCAGCTAATCGAGTCCGCAGATCTCTCCGGGACTGCAGCACCGGGGATCCCGAGATGGAGAAACGTAGGAGGTCCATCATTTTGCTTCTTGCAATATCCAGCAGTTTTCTTCTGCTCTGGGCCGCAAGTGTCATATATTTTGTTTTCTCTCGAACGAACACGAGATTTCTGGCCAAAGCCCCCATGAAACCTTTTGCAAGGTTTGGAAAATCTGCGATTATACTTCAGATGCTCAGCTGCTGCACAAACACGGTCATTTACACCGCGACCCAGAAAAAGTTCAGGGAGGAACTGTTCCACGTGCTCAAATACCCTTTAACTCTAATTAGATCTTTAGTGAAGTAAAGTAAATTTGTTTTTCAGAAACATGATGGCGGAAATCCAACGATAGTGACTGTGGGAATTTTGGGTGGTAAAACAGCTTTGGATAAAACGATTAATTTTCCATATATTAAAAAATAGTAAAAACCAAAACAGAGACTTTCCCATTCTACAAGATCACACATCACACGTGGTTGTATACGCTCTGGCCTCACTAAAGTCGACGTATTTTCTTCATTCCGCGCGGAAAGTTCCTGAAAATCTATTGTCACTTATACACAACATGCTTCTGAAATGTTGGAGGAAGACGGAAGGCCAGTCAGCACCTATGGAAAAGCGGAAACAGTCGACGTTTCAGGTCGAGATCCTTCATCAGTCTGTGAAAAAGATTAGAAGTCAGTGTGAAAAGGCGGAGAGAGAAGATGAAGTAGAAGGTAGTGGGTGGTTGGGGGTACTGGCGAGGGGGAGGTGCAGCAAAGAGTTGGAAATTGGATTGGTGAAAGATAAAGGACTGAAGAAGGAGGAATTTTATGGGAGAGTACGTAAAACCACTGAAAAATGGGGGAGGAGCAACAAATGGAAGTGATGGGTTTGCAAGGAGATAAGGTGAGAGAGCGAAATCGGACTGCAGAATGGCGAAGCGGAAGGAGAGGCATTTACCGGAAATTTGAGAAATCGATGTTCATGCCATCAGTTTGGAGGCTACCTCGCCGGAATATAATGTATTGCTCCAACAACCTGAGTGTAGCCTTATCGTGGCAGTAGAGGAGACCATGGACTGACAAGTCGGAGTGGGAATGGGAAATAGAAGTGAAATGGATGGCCACCAGGAGATCCCACCTTTTCTGGTGAAGAGTAGGTGATTGGCAAAGCGGAGTCCCAGTCTACGTGGGGTCACACCGATATGCAGGAGGGCACACCGGGAGCATCGGGACTCACAGATGGAATATCGCCTCACCTGGAAGGACAGTTTGGGGCCCTGAATTGTAGTAGGGGAGGAGGTGTTGGGGCAGGTGTGGCACTTGACCCGCTTGCAGTCTTAAATCACTTATTAATTGTCACTTCTTCAGCGTAAAATCTGAAAATACTGTAATTCGTTTCGAGGATCTCACCATAGCCGTTCCTGTTTCTTTGACAGCATTCATGATGCGAAATCCACGATAATGTCATTGCTTGTTTCCTTGATAATCCATTGTTGTGACCAGAAAGTCAGTTTATCTGATTACCTAATTGTAAGAGATTATTCCGTTTCCAGTGCACGACTTACAGAAGTGGTAGCTTTATTTCATCTGACTTCTGATATATTAAATAACTTAGTCATTGCCATTAAAGGCTCCATTGGTGTACACTAAGCTAGTCAGCAGCAAGTGCAATTAACGGGAGGTAAGAGGAACAAACATTATTCGTCTTGTATGACGGGACCTTTGTAACTTTTCAACAAGATTGAAGCTCAATGAGGCAAAGTTGCTATGGAGAATAAGATAAATAATCGGCGCAGGAGAGGAACAGCGCAGTCATACTTTATGGTTTCATGGACCGTTCAGAAATTTGATGGAGGAGGGAAGGAATCAGTCTGTGAATCGCGGAGTGTGGACGTGCAGCTTTCAACGCTAATTCCTGTAGGTAGTAACGAGTAGAGTGCACATCCGTACATTGAAAGTTCTTTGGAGTTGGATGCCGATTATTTGAAGATGTCCATAAAGATGAGTAGGGTTCAGCTCGTAATTGAGCTCGCTTTGTCTATAAAGCTTTGCAACCTCTCACGATCCTGTGCACTAGAGCCTCTACAACAGACTATAATGCAACCTGTCACAACGCTCTGCAAAGTGTATTTGTAAAAATTTACAGGAGCATTTGATAATTTACTGAACCTGTTCAATCTGCTAAAGACGGAGAGCTGCTGGCGTGACTTCTTCGTCATTGCATCAATGTTTTGGGCTCAGGTTGGCAGGGTGAATGCGGATCCAGGGTCATTCTAACAAATCCATCAACTCTGAGTTTACAGTCGAGTTGAAGTAAGGTGGATATACTAAACTGGAAGTCATCAGATTTCTGGGCAACATTGAGTTTCCGCTGTGGACGATATTATCACCAGCGGCTTATAAATGGAGGAAGACGTTCTGGAGAGTGAAGGAGTCATCAGGTGACCACTTGCTGTTCGCAATTATCCATGTAGACAGGCAGTGGAGAATGATGAAATCTGCTGATCATGAAAATAGCTAGAAATAGTAAAAAATCGCTTATCAAAGGGTCAGATGTCACATTTGTCTTGGTGATCAATATCTTTGCTGAAGTGTCCGGTGTCTTTACATCTGAAGCTGCTAGTCTCTCATCATTAAACGCGCTGTTCTGTTGTCTCCATTCCGCAAAATGGTTTCATTCTGGCTTCATCACCAACTCTGCCAATGTTTGCTTTGAAACATCTACCAAGCCAGATCGAAGCACTTAAATCCAGAAACTAAGTTATGTCAGGTTACCAGTCTGGAGAGCTATTCGTGTGTTTCAGTGAGACTTTGTAGAATGTTCAGTGGTAACGAAAGGCAGGCTTTCCTCTACGTGTAGCCAATGTTTAATCTCAGAATTAACGTCCCATTTCTTGTACCAACTGAAAAGATGCGGAAGCAAGTGGGCAATTTCATCAGTTTATCCTAATTAGTCGGTCGTCAACGTAACCAGCAGAGAGAATTTAACACGTTAACTTAATTGAACAGATTAAGTTAACTGGATCTACAAGTGGTTATGACATAATAATTCAATGACCAATTGAAAAAAGCAAACGATCCGCTCGTTTGGGACAGATGGCAATGGGAATTCACGAGAGGATGGGATACATAAAACGGTCCACCGGTTATACTGTAAATTACTTTTTTCTGTAATTTATTTTTTTATTGAAGTTCATCATCAAACAAAATTTCCATAAGATGTATTTCAGACATTGTACATATATATCATATAATCATATATTCACAAATCTCCACAAAGTATTTATCTGAGGTATACACTTATAGAAAAGAGTGGAAAGAAAAAAACAAGCAAAACGAAAAAAAACTATGTGCAAGTAGGGAGTGATTTTTTTTACAACATATTCATTGATTTGTGAGAATAAAATCCGGCCTATCACGTCCTGAAAGATGTAGGAGAACCGAGGGAGCGACTGGGAGGCAGGGAGGTAGTGGGAAGTAGTGGAGGGAGTGTGGAGAGTGGAAAATAGTGACGGAAGCCGGGAATGGAGGAGTACTGAGGGAGGGAGGAATTGAGAGGGAGAGAATTGGGTGCAGTGAGTTGGAAAGCTGGGGAAGACAATGGAGGGACTGCATCTCAGCGGGCAGCGAGTCCTGAAACCCACTCGCTGCAGGACAGAGGTGGGGGACGTGAGTGAGGTGTCTACAGTCACCGCCACCCGCTCCCCTGACCACATAAGATGCTGCAGGGAAATGAGGGGGTGTTGTAGCACAGAATAAGGTGAAAAGAAACGGCAGCACCACACTTTCCGTGCAGCCTGGGTGTTCTAACTCAGTACTAGCAGAAAGGTACGTTTATGGACCGATGTGCGTATGTGTGATGGTGAGACGCGAAGGGAGGCAAACGGCGGTAATGGCTCAAGTAAAGAGGGAAATCACTGAAGTGGATGAACCGTTCCCCGAATTTTAATAAGATCTGTGCTGGATAATGGAAAACCAATAAACGCTAGACCAACAAGGCGCTCGGAAAGAACTAAGCCTGTATTGCTGATGATACAATGGGAGCTCGAGGGCAGCTAGTGTTGAGGAAGCAGGAAGACTGCAGGAGGACTGAGACAGACTTGGAGAATGAGCAGAGAGGTGGTAAATGGAATTCAGAGTCGGGAAGTGTATGGTAAGCACTTTCTAATTGAGAAGAAAATTCAAAAACCGGAGATAGAAATGGACATGGGAGTCTTTGCGCACGGTGCCGTAAAGCTCAGCGTGTAGGTTGATTCCGTGGTGAGAAAGCAAGTGCAATGTAGATCAGATTAGTTTCAAAGTGCGGATTCAAAAAGATAGGTCTGGTCTGTGGGTTGAGATTCCAAATTAGAGAAATCAAATTTTGATGGTTCAACTGGCAGTACAGCAGACAAACATGTCAACAATGATAACATTGCTTGGAAACCACTCAGTGAACACAAAGAAAAGAAAATATATCTTATCAATGGACACGGGCACTACGGTCTAACAAAGGAGAAATGGAAGACTCAAATTTGTATTATACACAGTGATGAAGGAGAACTTCAAGATCCAACACACTGATACGGATGAATATCTGTGGGACTACGTTGTTACTGAGTTTCCACTATTTCCTCACTTGACTGCAGACTGGACAGGTGTTGTGGAGGAGGCAAGGGAGATAAACCATCAATGGACTAAACACACTGAAGTAATTAAAACACACTCTGGTAAGGCAAATGAAATATTGAGAGATCCAGGCTTTTGGAGTAAGCTTTCTAATTGAGGGACGAATGTTAAAATACATCCGGAGATAATAACAGTATCGCATTCTTCTGTCATACTAATTTTATGCACCCTGATAATTGTATTGCTCAAAGTATATCAACTAAGAAGTTGGAAGGCTGAAATAATGGGAATAAACGTAGTTAATGCTTTCATGAAGCAACAGAGACGATCGTCAGTATAAAGTGGGTGAATTAAATTAGTAAATGTTAATAGCATTTATAGAATTTAAGTGTTGCACACCTACTGGGTTTCCATTGCAGTCCTATGGGCAGTCAACTGAATGAGAGGAGGATAATGATCTTAAGATAAATATCTTTGGATCAAGAGGAGGGAGATGTTGGCCAGAAACAGCTACAGTCTAACCAAGGGCAGGAGAAGCAGGCAAAGTTTCTCTTTGTTTCCTCTCATTTTGTGGACTCTGAACTGATTCTTGCTCTTGGATAATCTAAGCAGAGCAAGTGAATGTGGACACAAACAGCTTCAGGTAATGATCTGCTAAATCTGAGACCATCCTCAAACAAGTAGTTATTTGTCATGTAGAGGACGTGAGCTCTGAACTGATTTTTGACTCCGAGACAATCTAATCAGAGCAATAAATCTGAGAACATGAATGCCAGACTTACCAAAGAAGCAATCTTTAATCTCGTTAGACTCTGTTTAGGTTGCCTCATTGAACTAGTTTGAATCAGTCAGAGTTGTGAGACTCAAATACACAAAGCTGGGGTGGGCAGAGCCATGATACAGTTTTGGTGGTATCCCTGTACAATAACCAGTAAGAAGGTGACCCAGGTAGGTGACCCAGGTTGTAGCTGCGGCACCATTCCACTAATTGGCATATCTCATTCCTGTACGCCCTCTCGTCACAACCTGAGATTCTACCAACAATGGTTGTATCGTCAGCAAATTTGTAGATGGTATTTAAGCAATGCCTAGCCACACTGTCATGTGTATACAGAGAGTAGAGCAGTGGGCTAAGCACAAACCCATGGGGTGCGCCAGTGTTGATCGTCAGCGAAGAGGATATGTTATCACCAATCGGCACAGACTGTGGTCCTCCGCTTAGGAAGTCGAGGATGCAATTACAGATGGAGGTACAGAGGCCCAGGTTCTGCAACTTCTCAGTCAGGATTGTGGGAACGATGGTATTAAATGCTGAGCTATGGTCGATGAGCAGCATCCTGACGTAAGTGTTTGTGTTGTCCAGGTGGTCTAAAGCCGTGTGGAGAGCCATTGAGATTGCGTCTGCCGTTGACCTATTGTGAGGATAGTGTTACGAACTGTAACGTTTTAGAAACGAACCAGCAGCAGCAGATTACACCTGGAGTCTAGCTTTGATGTTAAAACCACTAACTTTATTAGTATTAGGGTTGCAAGGTGCGGAGATATAAGAGATGGAGGAGATTTCAAATGAATGTTTTCCATCTGCATTTACTGAGGGGACTGACAGAGCCAAAAGAAATGAGGCAAAGAGGCACCAACATTAAAGACTCTTTTCTGATTTACAAAGGAGGAGGTGTTCGCTGTCATGACAAAGATGGTGAATGAATCCCCAGGCCATGACAAGGTTTTCCCTTGGACCCCGATGGAAGCAAATGAAGAAATTGCAGGGACACCTAAAAGTGATGTTTAAATCATCCTTAGCGACAGGTGAGGTACCAAAGGATTGGAGGATATCCAACGTTGTTCTGCTGTTAAAGGAAAGTTCTAAAATAAACCAGGAAATTATAGGCCGGTGAGTCCATCGTCAGTAGTAGGAAAGTTACTGGAAGGTTTATTAAGGGGCAAGATATGTATTTGAATGGACATTGATTAAGGATGGCTTTGTCCCTGGTACGTCATGTCTAACCAATGTTAGAGTTTTTCGAGAAAGTTCCTAGGAACGTGGATGAAGGTAAGGCAGTAGATGTCGTCTATATGGACTTTAGCAAGGAATTTGACAAGGTCCCCCATTGGAGCTTAGTCACGGAACTTCAGTTTCTCGGCGTTCAAGATGAGGCAGTAAATCGCGTTGGACAATGGCTTGGTGGTAGAAGTCAGAGTGTGACAGTTCTACCTCTACCTCTTACCGGATGCCTTTGAATAGTGGAGTGCTGCAGGGATTCTTCCTCGGCCCATTGCTGTTTATCATCAAAATCAACGATTTAGATGATAATGCGGTTAACCGGATTAGCATATTTGCAGACAACAGTAAAATTTCGGGTGTGCTGGACACCGAGAATGGCTATCAGAGGTTATAAGGTGTTCCGATCTAGCTGGGAAATGCGCTGGAAAATGGCAGATGGAAATTAATGCAGACAAATACGACGTGTTTACTTCACTAGGACCAATCACGGTAGGTGATCCTCAGACAGGATGAAGAGGTCAATACTCCCCAATGCCATTAGGCTTTACAATTCAACCGCCAGGACTTAAGAACTTTTTTAAAAGCTATTATTAATGCTTTTTGAGATAGTGATTTAGATGCATATCATATTTTTACCGAGTTAAGTATTGTATGTAATTAGTTTTGCTACAACAAGTGTATGGGACATTGGAAAAAAGGTTGAATTTCCCCATGGGGATGAATAAAGTATCTATCTATCTATCTATCTATCTATCTATCTATCTATCTATCTATCTATTTGACCACAGCATCTGCAGTATACTTTGTGTTTACGAGGGGACGTAGTTTCAAGCTGCTTGGAAATAGGTGGTGAGGAGGGGGGAGTGTCAGAAGTACGTTCTTCACACAGAGAATAGTGGGTGCATGGAATGCACTGACAGCGACGGTAGGGAACTTCTAGGCCGTTTCTAGAGTAGGTTACATGGTCGGCACAGCTTTGTGGGCCGAAGGGTCTGTAATGTCTTGTAACTTTCTATGTTCTGTATTCTATTTTCTGTGTTCTCCCGATTTCTTGTGTTTCTCTCTCCCCTCTCCCCACCTTGTAAATCTATTCCTCATCTTCTTTTCTCCAGTCCTGCCGAAGGGTCTCGGCCTGAAACGTCGACTGTACTTATTTCCATAGATGCTTCCTGGCCGGCTGAGTTCCCCCAGCATTTTGTGCTTTCTGCTTATATTTCCAACATCTACAGATTTTCTCTTATCGGTGTTACATCCTTGTTTTCATATTGCAGTCCTCTCCAAATGAATATTAACATTGCATTAGCCTTCCTCACCATAGTCTCAATATGCAAGCTGACGTTTACGGAATTCTGCACGAGGACTCCCAAGTACACTTGAAACCTTGTTTTAAAAACAGTCTCTCCTTTTATTCTTTCTGCAAAGTGCACGACCAGACACGTCTCGGGTATTCTATCTGCCACTTTTTCTTTATTGTTCCATTCTGTCTAAGTTCTTCTTCCGCTTCCCTGCTTCCTCAACATTACTGGCCCCTCCACCTATCTTCGCATTGTCCGAAGATCCATCAATTCCGTCATCCACATCATTGACGTGCAACGTGAAAGGAAACAGTCCCTAGAGTTTACCAGGGGTTTACAAGCGGTGTAACCCACTGATGATGCCACTGTATTCATTGTTATCATCAGTACATACGGAAAAACTACCTGTGACGTTGTTCCTCCATTCTGGCCATCGTATGATTAATGTACGATTCATCCTTCCCACAATTCCACTAGACTGTGATCTATAGGGTATATTAACTCTTTGCTTTATCCCTAAAAGTATCATGACATCTTGAATTGTCTGGGCTGTAAAATGCGTGCCTTTATCCAGCTGTATACTGTGACGTGATCCCGAGTGAGTGAGAACCTTTCTAATAAGATTACTGCCGTGGCTTTAGTCATGTTCGTCTTAATCGGGAAAGTTTCCACCCACTTGGTAACAGTATCTACCACGACAGGTAACGCATACCGTGGAGTTGGTGGCAAAGATCCAACATAATATATCTCCATATTAGACCAAGGCTCCTCCACTGTCTGCTATGTCAGAGGGCTCCTTACTTTAGATTTCCTTTCAGTTCTGAATCTTCCTTCTGTTCCTTAGGTATATCCGTAAAATAACCTGTTCAACCAACACGCACAAAATGCTGGAGAAACTCAGCAACCCAGGCAATATCTACGGAAAAGAGTGCAGTCGATGTTCACGGCCGGGACCCTTCAACAGGACTTTGGATTTCCAACATCTGTAGATTTTGTCTTCTTTGTGACCTTAATCTGCCCACCCATCTACCCAATCTGTGGCTGCCATTCCTGCCCAATTAAAGCACCTTGCTTCGCCTACTCATCAATCTTCCTATTCCCCACAGGGGGTCATTTTAAATGGGCATTCACCTTTATGACTCACTTTTGCTTATTCAAAGATATTCCGTAACAGAGCAGCAAATGGAACAGGCATTCTGTCAGCTGAAACAAACAGAAGCAAATGTTCAGTAAGTCCATTACAAACGTACATACTATCAAAGTGTATGACTGATCCAGGCAGACCATATTCTGGCTGGCGAACCACATCCACCACAGCTGTCAATTATGCTGCCTCTGCACTTTAAGGCTATACGTTATCTTTCCTCGCCATCTTCATCCTCTACACGTAGACTGCATCCAGTTCTCCTCTCAGCCATCTATACTGACGAGAAGCCATCTACAAAATAAAACAGGGTTTTTCCTTTGTGCTTCCCTTTGTCTGTGTCTTTGTTCTCGGGTATTCTTTTCTAATCTCCTTCCACCTTCCCTCTTATTATTTTGATCCATATCCTGATGCCAATGTCGTTCCCCAGTACAATAAAGATTGGCTGCAAGGAAGATAGACACCTTGACACCCCTTACAGCTACATCTCAACCCTGCAGTGCCAGGGAGGACTAACCAAGACATCTGAATTCAAACACCGAGTTGTAGCTAGATAAATGCGGAAATCCTGTTTGGGCAAGTCCAATGTTTAAATTGAACTTTCTTTGCACCTTACATGACAAATTCCTGGTTGTTTCAAACCTATTTTCCAAGGGATCTCAAAATCAAAATCAATATGTCAAAAGTCGTGAGCATCATCTTCTATATTTTGTAAAAAGAAGCAATTTTCTTAGTAAAAGCAACTTTTAGGATTACTCCCCAGAAGTTCCAAACTTTCCAGACTGTTAAATTCAAATTCCAAATTCAACTGCCACCAATGAGCAATTTCCCTGAATGCTCATTTCCCTTTGAAATGTGGGCATCTCAAAAACCCGAATAGTACCATCTCAACCTAGATTATACATGGCCAGTGTGGAAGACAGGCTCCCCTAAAATCAAATCTATGGAAAACATATATACTCAAACATTAAATGCAAGAACAAGACAAAACACAAAAATCCATGCTTGCACTGTTCTTCCATCAAAGCCTTCTGCAAATAACTGTAAACTTAAAACAAACAGCTAATTCTCACCATGAAAACCTTTCACACATTTTGCAGAGAACCAGGGAAAAGAAAAAGAACTGCTGGCCGAGGGCCCCGACACGTTAACACATTGATGTGACCTCTTAAAGCCGCCTTGTGCTCCCTCACAGACACCCACTCTTTCAAGTGAACTCACACGTGGCCACAAATGACAGAATAAAACATGCAAACCATTCCCACTTCAAAGCATTCCCAGAAAATCTTTAAACTGTTGCCAACATATTTAACATCAATGCGGTTACATTGAGGAAATGCGTGACCGTACTCTAAATCTTTAAAACAAATAAATGTGTAATTTATTCATCATGAACAAGTAAACAACAGTCAAATCCCCAAGTTAACCAAAATTCCAACATATTTTGACCCTTCTATGACTCCACTCTCTGATTTTAAACCGTCCGCTGTACAGTTCCGGACATAATGACCAGGATGTCTAGATCTGAAACACCAGGTCTGAGCGCTGTATTGCCCCCGAACAACAGCTTCCCTGATTGGACAAAAGCGCGTTCCAGCGCCGTGTTGCTTCCCTTCTACAATCTCTCTGCTGGCTCTGTCCTGACCCGCATTTCCCGACACGATACCCCGGAGTGAAACGCCTTAGTTGCCTCTAGAGTATTAAGGTTAAAATACAGCTCCCGCACTTCAATTTCCCCGTGCTCTGATCATTTTCCTAAGTACCCATGCCTCAATATATGTCGGGTCTCTGGGATCCCACAGTTCCAACATGTTTTTAGATTCGTCGGTGCTATGAGACACTAATATTTTAGCCATCTGTTTGTGGGTTCTGGCTCTATATGATCTGATGATGACCCATATACCCCTTAGAACACCAGGCACAGACCAGATGCAAATGCACCAGGGTGTTCCCCTTTCCTCTGATAATATCTACCTCACTCATCCATTGGGTCCCCCGCTGTTATTACCCATAGTCGTCAGTATCGCTTTCTTTAATTCCTCATTTGTTCCCCTGCATGTCGCCATGTTTCTGGCAATGTGACGCGTATGTTTGGATGCAAGCATCAGTCTTCTTTGTTCGGGATCGACTCGTCCGTATATTCCGTACTGGTACCTAATCGCTTGGAACAGTTCCCTAAGATCATCAGCGGGCAGATATGTCCCGATATCCCCAGCAACAGCTCTAAACTGTTGTACTCCAAGCGGTGTAGGGTATGTAATATTCTGGTTTTAATTTCCTGACCCGGCTCCTTCCTCTCTGACTGTAACAAGGCGAGTCAATCGTGTCGTCATTTTGATGGTCCCCAGATGGAGCACCTCATGACAATAACTGGTCGCCCTATCTGCTAAAACATATCTCCATATTTATCCTCATTCCCTCCTTCAGATCCCAAAGCACTTAAATTATTCATCGGTGCAGCAAGTTGGCTCTGTGGTGTTTGTATCTGTTGTATCACACTTTGTGTGATCTCCAGTCTTATTTCTCTATTCGGAAATTGATTTCTGTATTACCTGTACAAATGCCTTCATATCACTGCACTGTTTCTTTAATTCCGCCACCTGGGTCTTAGCTAAATTGGCATTTTCTTCCCGTTTCCTCGTTTCAAAGGGTTCAAAAGTCAAGGTGTACAAGGGTCCAATTTAATGTCAATGAAATATATACAATACACATCCTTAATTGCTTTTTCTTCGCAAACTTCCACGAAAACAGAGAAGTGCTCCACGGAATGAAACATAAAGTCCTCCCCAGCTCCCACCCTCCCGCGTATAAGCGGAATCGAGCAAAAATCAGCCCTCCCATTTTTTTTAACTAATTTCACACATTTCAGCTGAAATTGATTCATATGAACCAAATCCATACTTCTCTGCCCCTGTAAATGTGTAACGTTTACTTGAGGGTTTCTAACTCCTTTCGGAGCCTTCTGTTTTTGTCTTCTAACTTACCCGCTCGGCATCAACATTTGCCGATATCCTTTTAAATCCTCATTAGGCAGGTCACTCCTACTGGCTTCAGTAGCTGTGTAAATTTCTTCTCTGACAACTTCGCTTTGGCAAATTTAAGAAGAGCTTTACAGTCTTCACCGCTGATGTGTCCAGCATATTCCCCATATTGGGGTCATTTCCCCAAGACGCACTACTGTAGGGTTCCCCTCCACTCAAAACAATCCCAGTCCTCCGGATTTGCTGAACTCCCTGTAATCTTCAACCTGGGTCTGTGCTAACAAACGACAAAGCCCCAGATCTCTCTGTTTCTCATCCACGTGTTCACTGCCTCCGCGGAAATATTTACTCCCGAGCCCACATCAGGAACTCCAATTCTGTCGCAAGATCAGAGAGGCTCGCGGAGATCTGTAATTACCCATAAGTACCTTTATTGTCTAAATTATCAAGAGCATGAACTCATACACTAAATGCCTTATGTGCACACCAACTAAGTTTTCTTGACTTTCCATTGGCAGTCAAAACATAGGAAAGCTATTGCCTGTTACAAAGGCGTTTCTGCTGCCGGCCACATGTTCCTCGTATTTCCCTTTCGAATATCCATGTGGCCGTGGGCACCTAAGGGCACCATAGTTGTTCCCATACTAAGTTACCGCTGCCAGTAAACTCGAAGCGTCTGTTTTTATATTCATTTCTTGTCAAGGCAAATATTCATACCATTGTCATTAGCTATAAGTCATGCGTCTGACCTTTAACACCTTTTCTTATTGGCTCTGCTCCAGGCCAGCGTCCATGTATTGCCCTCTTCCTGGCAAGTGGCAATTGGTCATATATTGCTCTTTTTTTCCAATCACCTTGAATCACACAGACCAGATACAGAACAAAATTCAAAACCTGCATGTTATGTCCATCCAAAGAACACACCACAAATAACTTCTTACTTGGACATTATCTCTAGATCAACCGTTTACCGAAGGTCTTGTACATTCTTTGAAACACTGATCAAGAACTCAAACTCACAAAACGGAGAGCATAAAACGTCCCACAAAATGGCAGCCGCAATCTCCAAGCATATGGCACGGACAAAGGCATTTGGTCATTGATTCATTCGTATTTATCACTTAATAGGCTATAGTTTTCTGGCCAAAATTTCCCTCCTCTTAATCCAAAAATATTTATCTTAGGATCACTATTTCCTCTGTTCTATTGAATGCTTATAGGACTTCAAAGAACCTCCCAAGCAGGTGCGCAACACTTACATTATAAAAAGATAAGGGTACCATTTACTTACTGAATTCCAACATGGCAGGAACAAAGACAACTGGGCCGTCTGCTTCCGCTGTCCTTGATTCATTCGAATTTACCGATTCCCAGACTGTAGCTCTTTCTGGTCAGCAAAATTAAACAGTTAAATTTTTAAAAGTGCAGAATCAGAAATAATGTTTTGAAAATGAGGTAGTGTTCATGGGTATGATGTCAATGGCAGAAGGGAAAAAAGCTGTTCCTGAATCGCCGAGTGTGTGGCTTCAGGCTTCTGTACCTCCTTCCTTGCCGTAACAATAAGAAGAGAGCATGTCCTGGGAGTTGAGGGTCCTTAATGATGGACGCCGCCTTTTTGAGACACTGCTTTTGAAAATGTCTTAGATACTCCGGAGGCTAAACCCAAGATGGAGCTGCCTAATTTTACAATCTGCTGTAGCATCTTTTGATCCTGTGCAGTAGCCCTACGCCCCCACCCCCACACACCAGACAGTGATGCAGCCTCTCAGATTGCTCTCCACGATAGACCTGTAGAAGCTTTCGAGTGTCTTAGCTTACAAACCAAATCTCTTCAACCTCCCGATGAAATATAGTGGCGGCCTTGGTTTCTTTGTAGCTGCATCGATATGTTGGGACCAGGTTAGATCCTCAGAAATCCTGACACCCAGGAACTTCAAATTTTACTTTTAACGGTGACTGAAACTCGGGACAAGATCTCCATATCATGACCATCTTTGAGGCCATATTCATTTTTATGAAGGAGAATTTAAACGCATCCTTCAAGGAGAGCGAGCGGATGACATGCACAATTGCATTGACGGTAGGGTGACGATGAAATGGTGTTTTCTGTTTCAACTGGAGCCCATGGGAGACGGGATGGAATTATGTCCTCTACAGATAGATTCTAATATACATATAGAGTTCTGTGCAAACGTCGAAGGCACATATATAAAAATCTTGGGCAATAGTCTAGGATGCCTTAAACTTTTGAACAATACAGTATTTGTCAAAGTCGACTGGAGAGCAAGTTGTATATTAAGCGAGTAGAAAGGATGCTGGAATTAGCGAGAGTGGAGCGCCGCCGGAGGGATGTGGGACAGATAGCAGGGAAGGAATGCCAGGAGCAAGGGGTGGAACGGGTGCACTATTTAATTCCAAACAATTGGTTTATCGTTCTGGTGCTTCCCGCTCCATCTCTTCTCCCTTCACCTTCTCCCAACCATGGTTTCCCTCTCCTTGCCCCCTCCCCACTCTCTTTCCACAATAAGGACCCATACATTAGGACGGATAAGTCCCCGGGGCCTGACGGAATATTCTCCAGGCTGCGCCACGAGGCAAGGGAAAAGATTGCTGAGCCTTTGGCTACGATCTTTATGTCCTCGTCGTCCACGGGAGTGGTACCGGAGGTTTGGAGGGAGGCGAATGTTGTCCACTTGTTAAAAAAAAAAGGTAATAGGGAATAGTCCGGGTAATTATAGACCAGTGAGCCTTACGTCTGTGGTGGGAAACCTGTTGGAAAAGATTCTTAGAGATAGAATCTATGGGCATTTAGAGAATCATGGTCTGATTAGGGACAGTCAGCATGGCTTTGTGAAGGGCAGATCGTGCCTAACAAGCCTGAGAGAGTTCTTCGAGGAGGTGACCATGCATATAGATGAGGGTAGCACAGTGGATGTGATCTACATGGATTTTAGTAAGGCATTTGACAAGGTTCCACACAGTAGGCTTATTCAAAAAGTCAGAAGGCATGGGATCCTGGGAAGTTTGTCCAGGTGGATTCAGAATTGGCTTGCCTGCAGAAAGCAGAGGGTTGTGATGGAGGAAGTATATTCGGATTGGAGGGTTGTGACTAGTGGTGTCCCAGAAGGATCGGTTCTTGGACCTTAACTTTTCGTGATTTTTATTAACGATCTGGATGTGGGGGTTAGAAGGGTGGGTTGGCAAGTTTGCAGACGACGCAAAGGTTGGTGATGTTGTGGATAGTGTTGAGGATTGTTGAAGATTGCAGAGAGACATTGATAGGATGCAGAAGTGGGCTGAAATGTGGCAGATAGAGTTCAACCCGAAGAAGTGTGAGGTGGTACACTTTGGAAGGACAAACTCCAAGGCAGAGTACACAGTAAATGGCAGGATACTTGATAGTGTGGAGGAGCAGATGGATCTGGGGGTACATGTCCACAGATCCCTGAAAGTTGCCTCACAGGTAGATACGGTAGTTAAAAAAGCTTATGGAGTGTTAGCTTTCATAAGTCGAGGGATAGAGTTTAAGAGTCGCGGGGTAATGATGCAGCTCTATAAAACTCTGGTTAGGCCACATTTGGAGTACTGTGTCCGGTTCTGGTCGCCTCATTATAGGAAGGATGTGGAAGCATTGGAAAGGGTACAGAGGAGATTTACCAGGATGCTGCCTGGTTTAGAGAGTGTGCATTATCATCAGAGATCTCTGGAGAGGGAGGATGAGAGAAGACATTATAGAGGTATACAAGATATTAAGAGGAATAGATAGAGTGGACAGCCAGCGCCTCTTCCCCAGGGCAACACTGCTCAGTACAAGAGGACATGGCTTTAAGGTAAGGGGAGGGAAGTTCAAGGGGGATATTAAAGGAAGGTTTTTTACTCAGAGAGTGGTTGGTGCGTGGAATGCACTGCCTGAGTCTGTGGTGGAGGCAGATACACTAGTGACATTTAAGAGACTACTACACAGGTATATGGAGGAATTTAAGATGAAGGATTATATGGGAGGCAGGGTTTAAGGGTTGGCACAATATTGTAGGCCGAAGGGCCTGTACTGTGCTGTATTGTTCTATGTTCTATGTTCTATATCAGAATCAGGTTTATCATCACTCACATATAGATAGATAGATAGATAGATAGATAGATAGATAGATAGATAGATAGATAGATAGATAGATAGATAGATAGATAGATAGATAGATAGATAGATAGATAGATAGATAGATACTTTATTCATCCCCATGGGGAAATTCAACTTTTTTCCAATGTCCCATACACTTGCTGTAGCAAAACTAATTACATACAATACTTAACTCAGTAAAAAAATATGACATATGACATGAACTTTGTTTTATTTTCAGCAGCAGTACGGTGTAATACATAAAAATGATACAGTACTTTGCAAAATTCTTAGGCAACCCAGCTATGTGCTTCAGACTTTTGCACTGTGCTGAATATCAATTACAAGTAATAATGTACAAGGAATTGCTAGCAAAATTGCAAATGACACTGAAATAAATTGCGGCATAGGTACTGAATCTGGTCTTTAGGAACACAGTAGGGTCTTGATCACCTAGATAATTTTATCAGGAATGAGAAATGGAGTTACTTTCCAATGAATACGAGATGTCGGATTATCATTGGAAGACCAAACAGAGTAGGGCCCTGGGAGTTTTCCAGAACAGAAGTAACCCAGGGATCAAGTACATGATTCCTTTAAAGTCTGAGAGATAGCGAATGCTTTGGCAAACTGGTTTTCATCGGTCATGGAACTTAGCGTTATATTGCTGTTCCACAACGGTAATAAATATTTAGAAATTAGCAATAGAGAACATGCAGATGGGCGCCAGGGGGAGTTTCTTGAAAAGAAGGTCTTCTGTTTCAAAGAATGATGGAGACTTATTTTAGTGGAATTTAGTGCGCTGAATGTTGACCTAACATAGGCCAATAAACTTATGTCCAGCATGGACTTAGAAGATTATCCTTCCTAAGACGTTTCTCGCAGACGATGGAGACCAGAACTCGAGAACATGGACTTGAGTTCAGCCAAGAGAATTTCAAATAAGAACAGAGGCATCAGCTATTCAGCAAGCAGTTGTTGTTGCTGCTCCTCATCCCGCCTCGTGAAGAATCGGGCGATTTTTTGCCGTTTCCGTAGCACCTGACTTCCTTTACGAGGCCGAGTTGCCAGCTGGACGCTCAACCCTGTACGGGTAGAGCCGGCCGGATTCTAACTCGGGACCATTTGCCTCGAAGTCCAGTGCTGATGCCGGGAGGAAGCGCCCGGTCTCCATTTAGAAGATTTAGGTAGTAGAGAGTCGTAGGTAGGAGAAGGTTGCGGATGTTAATACCTTTATTCAAGAAAAGGAGTAGAGATAGCCCAGGAAATTATAGACCAGTGAGTCTTACCTCAGTCTTTCGTAAGTTGATGAAGAAGATCCTGAGAGGCAGGATTTATGAACATTTGAAGAGGTATAATATCATTCGGAGTAGTCAGCATGGCTTTGTAAAGGGCAGGTCATACCTTACGAGCCTGATTGAATTTTTTGAGGATGTGACTAAACACGTTGATGAAGGAAGAGTGGTAGATGCAGTGTATATGGGTTTCAGCAAGGCATTTGATAAGGTACCCCATACAAGGCTTACTGAGAAAGTAAGGAGGCATGGGATCCAAGGGGACATTGCTTTGTGGATCCAGAACTGGCTAGCCCACAGAAGGCAAAGAATGGTTGTAGACTGGCCATATTCTGCATGGAGGTCGGTGACCAGTGGAGTGCCTCAGGGATCTGCTCTGGGACCCTTACTCTTCATGATTTTTATAGATGACCCGAATAAGGAAGTGGAGGGATGGGTTAGTAAGTTTGCTGATGACACAAAGGTTGGAGGTGTTTTGGATCGTGCAGAGGGCTGTCAGAAGTTACAGTGGGACATTGATTGAATGCAAAACTGATCTCAGAAGTGGCAGAAGGAGGTCAACGCAGATAAGTGTGAAATGGTTCGTTTTGGTAGGTCTAATGTGATGGCAGAATATAGTATTAATGGTAAGACTCTTGGCAGTGTGGAGGATCAGAGGGATCTTGGGGTCCGAGTCCATAGGATGCTCAAAACAGCTGCGCAGGTTGACTCTGTGGTTAAGAAGGCGTATGGTGTATTGGCCTTCATCAATCGTGGAATTGAATTTAGGAGCCGAGAGGTAATGTTGCAGTTATATAGGACCTCGGTCAGACCCCACTTGGAGTACTGTGCTCACTTCTGGTCGCCTCACTACAGGAAGGATTTGGAATCCATAGAAAGAGTGTAGATGAGATTTACAAGCATTTTGCCTGGATTGGAGAGCATGCCTTATGAGAATAGGATGAGTGAACTCGGCCTTTTCTCTTTGGAGCGGAGGGTGAGATGTGACCTGATAGAGGTGTATAAGATGATGAGAGGCATTGATCGTGTGGATTGTCAGAGGCTTTTTCCCAGGGCTGAAAGGGTTGCCACAAGAGGACACAGGTTTAAGGTGCTGGGGAGTAGGGAGATGTCAGGGGTAAGTTTTTTACTCAGAGAGTGGTGAGTGCGTGGAATGGGCTGCCGGCAACGGTGGTGGAGGTGGATACAATAGGGTCTTTTATGAGGCTTTTAGATAGGTACATGGAGCTTAGCAAAATAGAGGGCTATAGGTAAGCCTAGTAATTTCTAAGCTAAGGACGTGTTAGGCACAGCTTTGTGGGCCGAAGGGCCTGTATTGTGCTGTAGGTTTTCTATGTTTCTAAAGTCATAGCGGACATCACGGAAAGAAAGTCCTCCAGTCCATTCTAATTGATATTTGAAACTATTATTCGAGGAGACCACCAGGACATGCGATCTTACTTTATTTTGAAGAGCTGAATACACTTTGAGTTTGTAGCATTTTTGGTATTGCAACCTGATATTGACGGTTCTCTCAGCCACAGAATGGGGATGCGTTGTCCTTTGTTTGCATATCACAGCATAAATGTTTTGTTTAATTTTGATATGAATGAGAGACAATTCAGGCAATGCGGGGTTTCTATTCAGCTGCCAAGGGAACTCCCTCTCTGTTTTGACACAAGCTTAAGTTTCACGCTATGAATATTTGACGATCTAGACCGTTACCGCCCGGCTTCACAATGTGGAACCTGTTCTCTGGCTGTCTGAAGACGGCGGCTGTGGCCCAAAGGAGCGCTGCCTCGCTCGGGCCCTTAACAGCGGCTAACTTGTCCCCCCTGACGTCGCTTCAGCGCCGCCACCCGGATATCAGCACCATCCGCCTACCCGAGATACTGCATTCAGCCGCGCAGCTCTGGCTGGACAATGGGCGCCTTCCATCAGGCTGTGTGAGTAACAGGAACTCCGAGTCAATGGGTGGCGCTGCAGCGAGTGAACGGGAGCCAGAGGAGAATGGCCAAACTAGTTCAAACTGACAAGGCAACAGTAACTCAAATAACCACGTGTTTCAGGAGTGGTCTGAAGAACATCTTCTCGGAATACAGAACACGTCAAACCCTGAACAGACAATAGACAATAGGTGCAGAAGTAGACCATTCGAGCCTGCACCGCCATTTTGAGATCATGGCTGATCATCTACTATCAATACCCGGTTCCTGCCTTGTCCCCATATCCCTTGATTCCCCTATCCATAAGATACCTATCTAGCTCCTTCTTGAAAGCATCCAGAGAATTGGCCTCCACTACCTTCCGGGGCAGTGCATTCCAGACCCCCACAACTCTCTGGGAGAAGAAGTTTTTCCTTAACTCTGTCCTAAATGACCTACCTCTTATTCTCAAACCATGCCCTCTGGTACTGGACTCTCCCAGCATCTGGAACATATTTCCTGCCTCTAACTTGTCCAATCCCTTAATAATCTAATATGTTGCAATCAGATCCCCTCTCAATCTCCTTAATTCCAGCGTGTACAAGCCCAGTCTCTCTAACCTCTCTGCGTAAGACAGTCCAGACATCCCAGGAATTAACCTCGTGAATCTACGCTGCACTTCCTCTATAGCCAGGATGTCCTTCCCTAACCCTGGAGACGAAAACAGTACACAATACTCCAGGTGTGGTCTCACCAGGGCCCTGTACAAATGCAAAAGAATTTCCTTGCTCTTGTACTCAATTCCCTTTGTAATAAAGGCCAACATTCCATTAGCCTTCTTCACTGCCTGCTGCACTTGCTCATTCACCTTCAGTGACTGATGAACAAGTACTCCTAGATCTCTTTGTATTTCTTCCTTACCTAACTCTACACCGTTCAGACAATAATCCGCCTTCCTGCTCTTACTCCCAAAGTGGATAACCTCACACTTATTCACATTAAACGTCATCTGCCAAGTATCTGCCCACTCACTCAGCCTATCCAAGTCACCCTGAATTCTCCTAACATCCTCATCACATGTCACACTGCCACCCAGCTTAGTATCATCAGCAAACTTGCTGATGTTATTCTCAATGCCTTCATCTAAATCGTTTATGTAAATCGTAAACAGCTGTGGTCCCAATACCGAGCCCTGTGGCACCCCACCAGTCACCACCTGCCATTCCGAGAAACACCCATTCACCGTGACCCTTTGCTTTCTATCTGCAAACCAGTTTTCTATACATGTCAATATCTTCCCCCCAATGCCATGAGCTCTGATTTTACCCACCAGTCTCCTATGTGGGACCTTATCAAATGCCTTCTGAAAATCGAGGTACACTACATCCACTGGATCTCCCTTGTCTAACTTCCTGGTTACATCCTCGAAAAACTCCAATAGATTAGTCAAGCATGATTTGCCCTTGGTAAATCCATGCTGGCTCTGCCCAATCCTATCATTGCTATCTAGATATGCCACTATTTCATCTTTAATAATGGACTCTAGCATCTTCCCCACTACTGATGTTAAGCTGACAGGACGATAGTGCTCTGTTTTCTCCCTCTCTCTTTTCTTAAAAAGTGGGATAACATTAGCCATTCTCCAATCCTCAGGAACTGATCCTGAATCTAAGGAACATTGGAAAATTATTACCAATGCATCCGCAATTTCCAGGGCCACCTCCTTTAGTACCCTAGAATGCAGACCATCTGGACCATCTGGACCATCAGCCTTCAGTCCTATCAGTCTACTCATCACCGTTTCCTTCCTAATGTCAATCTGTTTCATTTCCTCTGTTACCCTATGTCCTTTGCCCATCCATACATCTGGGAGATTGATTGTGTCTTCCCTAGTGAAGACAGATCTAAAGTACTTATTAAATTCTTCTGCCATTTCTCTGTTTCCCATAACAATTTCACCCAATTCATTCTTCAAGGGCCCAACGTTGTTCTTAACTATCTTCTTTCTCTTCACATATCTAAAGAAGCTGCTTCCTGCGAACGCCTGGACAATACATCCGCATGAATGTTCCGGCTGCCTGGCCGATACTTCAGGCTGATAACGCCGCCAACCATCGATGGCCTGGGGCATCCAATTCCGCCGACGTCAAGATATAAGTCACTGGATTGCTATTATTCCTCACCTGGAATGTGGCACCATATAGAGATAATCACTCAATTTATCAACCCCAGCCAGAATGCCGAAACTCTAATTTGTGCGTGATGTAGTTGCGCTTGGAGGGTGACAGGTTTTAAGCCTCATCCTAATGTAAAACGCTCCCTAAACCATCTCATCTGGCGTCTGTATGCAACACATACGACAAACTGGGGTTTGCAAAAACCAACACAGGTGTTTTACTCAGCAGCTGCTTCTGCAAATAGGAGGCCTCTTCACATTTTGCATCCATCTTACCCCAAAAGGCTTCGAAGGGCTTAGGTAAACTTTATTATCTTCTCCTTTCGTTTTCCTCCCTTTTTCCTCCAAGGGACGGTAACCGCATTGAAACTGATTCAAAGAGTGGTTTTTTTTGGAGTAGTCGTTCAGGACATATGAATGCGGTCTTCTCTTTGTCAGCTTCACTCATGTGTATCTGATTATACCCATTCAGGCAGGCCAGCGGAACAGCACACTGGTCAGGGACTGTACGTTGATTTATTGTCCGATAGTCAATACTTCCCATTCTTCTTCCTCGCGACCATCAGGGGTGATGCATAACAACTCCGTGACTCAGTGATAATCCCAGCTTCTTTCAGTTTCATCAGATGCTACCGAACATCCTCCACCTCTGTGTGCTAATTGCCGAGACCCTCCTCTGAAGAGCGTGTCTTCTGTCACTAAGAAGCTTATGGCGAGTTTTCCAGGAACGATCCATATCAACTCGTCAGTAAAAAAGACATCTTCGAACTTCAAAATCTTTTCCGCCAGTCTCCTTTACCAACCTTCAGGCACCGGGGTTGGGGGGTGGGGCAGCAAACGTGGGTGTTAACTTTCCCAATCCAGAAGATTGCCCCCCTTCTGATTCTCTCTCAAGAAATCTAGACACTACAGTCATTAGAAAAAGTTGTGCTATCGGTATCCGCCGCCTGAGGGCGACCTCTCTTTCCGAGTTGTACCTGACAATCACTGTCATCCTGTTTGCCTGTACAGCCGATGGTTTCTGCGGTTCAGGCCTCACCACTACCCCAGCAGGTAAGCGTGACGCCACTTCATAGTCTCCCAGAACATCCACCTGGAGGACCTCGGCGTCAGGCATTCTGGGGCTTTTGGGGTTTCCTGTCGCTCTAACTGCTTCCTCAGGCAATTACACCACCGATTGAACCTGGATGTACCACACAGTCACTCGTATTTGATGAACGTCGGGTGTAAGATGGCCTTACACTTCTTCAAAAGCAGTTCTGAACACTGGGTCAATGCCCAATGTTTTCAGAGATCTCTCTCTAATTCTGCCCTTGCATGCTCCTATGTGCCTCCTCACAATAGGAGTATTTGTTCCCACAGGAACTGAAGTTTGACCCTTCTCATCCGGGACCGCACAGACCAACACGGACATGTCAAGGGCTTCAGCTACTCTAAGGTCTGCCTCGGAAAACTCCAGCTTCAATGACAGGTGACCATCATAAGGCAGTCATCAGTATGAAGACCCCAGAGCTCCAAGGCAGCGAGTGGCGACAATGGTAAATGTGTCAAATATCGGTTGTGGAAGGATCTGTATCGCAGAGTAACCCGAGAACCTCTGTCGAATATTACCCTCGATCCATAGGGATATACTAGAGCTTGGCCCCACTAAGCCTTCTGGATTGGGGTTTTGCACTTTAGTGTTTTCCTTGATACTTTGATTGGAACGCGTTGCCCCCGAGACGCCAGATCGTTTCGTCCCTGTGTCTCTCCGCGGGTTCCAGAGTTCCCCTTCTGTTTAAGCAACCATTAAACCTGTACTCTTTAGTTCATGATCCCCAATCCTGGAAATTATAATTCTATGCATCAACCCTTTTAATGACATTCTTGATTTCATACATCTATCGGAGGACATTTCTCAGTTTCCTACAAGGCATCAAACCCAGTCATCACTGAAGATCTATCGTGGGCCCAGCAGGTTGATGCAATTAAAACTGAGGCACGACAGCAACTATATTTCCTCAGGAGTTTGAGGAAACTTGGTATGTCACCAAAGACTCTCGTGTATATCTATCGATGTACTGCAGAGAACATTTTAACTGGTTGCCTCGCTGCCTGGTATGGAGAGACTGTTACACAGAATCAGAAACAGCTGCAGAAAGTTGGAATCTCAGCCTGCTGTACCATGGGCACAATCGCCCATAGCATCGAAAAGGCGATGCCTCAGAAAGGCAGCATCTATCATCAATGACTCCCATCTCCCAGGACATGCGCTCTTCTCATTGCTACCGTCAAGAAGGAGGTACACACTGAAGAAACACACTGAATGTTTATGAAGCAGCTTCTCCCCACAGACCATACCTCACCATCATAATTCTGAATGGACAATGAACCCACATACACTATCTCACTACCTATTTCTGTTTGCTCTCTTTTTGGGCTACTTTATTCTCTCACTCCCATCTCACATCGTACCCCTTTCTACTTCCCCATCTCTCTACCTTCCCATCTCCCTCATCCTCCACCGTCGCTCCCTCCTGCCACTGCCTCTTTCCCATCCCGTCTCTCTCTCTTTCCCTGCCTCGCCCCTTTCTCCTCCCTCCGTCTCTGACTACCTTTTCCCGTCTCTCTCTTCCCCTATTCCTTTCCTCCCAATCTGCCTCCCAGACTCCTTTCTTTCCCTTACACTCTCTTTCACATCACCATCTTTCCTCCCAACCCTCTCCGTCAGTACTCTCTACCCCTCCATAACTTTCCCTCCCCCATCTAAATACTACCCATGCCTTCTCCCCGTTCTCCCATTCTCTTTAGATGGCAGGACCTGGACATTGATCAAGCGGGCGGTGGGTCTCTGAAGTAAGGATGTTTATTTGGGATTTCTCGCTTACCCAGACACAGTGTCGTCCTTCTCTTACCCCGACATCCTGCGTCTTTCTGCATTGATACAAGAGACTGGGCAGGGACATGGAGCCAGTAGAGACTTTGTGTTGTTCCACATCCACCAGCTCGGTCTTGTATGGTTTGGGTTGAAATCAGATTGTATGATCTGGTATGGTGGGGGGATGGAGAAGAGGTGAAATGAGAGATGGGGGTAGGGATATATGGGGGGGGGGGAGGAGAAATATGAGAAGAAGGAGGGACAGATGTGTGGTTGGAAGTGAAAGGGCAGAGTAAGTGTGAGAGTGAGGGGTAGAGATGGTAGAAACAAGGAAGGGGAGTTGGACAGAGAAAAGGGAGATGGAGGGTTAAAATGCAAAAGTGCGGGGAGATAGAGGGTGAGAAGTAAGGACGGAAAGAGATGGAAGAATGGAGGGAGGCAGAGAGGAAGGTAGGGAAGAGAAAGATAGGGAGGATGGAAGCGACGGGGCGGAACAGAATGGAATAGAAAAGGGGATGGATAGAGAGATAGAAGGAAGAGATGGCGAGGGAGAGATATGGTGCGAGGGGGAGAAAATATAAAAAAAGGCTAAGGGAGAGAAATGGAGCAGAAAGAGAAAAATGGAGGGTGATGCGAAATGGGCCGAGACAGATACGGGAAGAAATAGAATAAAATATAAAGAGAATGTGAGGTAGAAAGTAAAAAATTAAATGCACTGGAAGAGGGACAGTGCTCACTCTCCTTCACCGGGGCTTTGCACCCCCAACCAAACACTGGGGCGAAAGGTCGACATCGTTGGTGGCCCGATTCACCCTCCCCGAGGTCGTGACCTTCGACCCGCCAGCATGTGCGCACTACCTTTGTTTTGCCATCCCCACAGGTGGTCGGTGATTCTACAGGTGGGAGACCAGGTTGCTTCTGAGGATGTTGTGGTAAGACACCTGTCTGACACCCCTTCCTGCAGGTCACTGGGAGAAGTGCGCTTTTGAGTCAGCCCAGTCGTTCCTGGGGCTTCCAGACAACAGGAGCTATGTCCCCAACTTCCACCACATCCATCACGTGTTTCTCAGGGACACTGGTTTTCTCCAGTGAAATAAATCCACCTCCCCTACACCGTGCGCCAACATTACAACTCGCAATAAAACTCTCAAAAATGCACCGCCTTGATAGGGGCAAGAGTCGGCAGGACTGCTGATGTCTGTGGAGAGGACAGTTTCCGTTCCGGGGCTTTCCTTGGGGAAAGGGGAAGCAATGTGAACCTTGGAGTGTTGGAGGTCAGAGTGGAAAGAAGGGGAAAGAAGGAATGTTGAATGAGAGGAGGTAACGGCAGAAACAGAGAGAGAAAGAAGGCGTGGGAGGAAGAGTGTAGTTGAGATTGGTGAAGGGAGGAAAGGGGAAAATGCGCTAAGGAGGGAAAGAAGTGGAAGGAAGTGGAAGAGAGGGGGACTGCAGAAACAGAGGTTAATGAGAGAGAGGATAGCTAGGGAGAGAGAGAGAGAGAGAGAGAGAGAGAGAGAGAGAGAGAGAGAGAGAGAGAGAGAGAGAGAGAGAGAGAGAGAGAGAGAGAGAGAGAGAGAGAGAGAGAGAGAGGAAGAAAGAATGGAATGAGCGAGTGCCCCACCTGTCCTGGTTCTGTTGGAGGATCTGAAACATTAATTCCATTTCTCCCTCACTAGAAGCTCTTCTGCCTGCTAAGTTACTTTGTGTTTTCAATTTCAAATTTTCCTGGATTTTTCTTGACCCACTCAACCTCAGGCCCTGGAGCAAAATCCCTCACTGGTTAGCGGAGACACGAGGAAATCTGCAGATGCTAGAAATTCAAGCAACACCCACACAAAATGCTGGTGGAACGCAGCAGGCCAGTCAGCATCTATAGGGAGAAGCGCTGTCGACGTTTCGGGCCGAGACCCTTCGTCAGGGTGCCTGGCCTGCTGCGTTCCACCAGCATTTTGTGCTGGTTAGTGGAGTTTCTGTTCGGGGTTCGGGACAATTGCAGCGAGCTCAAGCAGCCCTCTGCCAGAAGAGCTCAGATCCGGCCAATGGAGAGGCGCGGATCCCAGAATGCATGGCAGCAGAGAAACTGCCCGACTTGCAAGAAGGTGCAAAATAAGAGAACAAGAGGGCGTTCTGAATAGTTGAGGCCTCTCTCTATCTCTAGACTTTTCCCAGCCTGTCTGAGCATTGCGGGGCGAATGTTCAGAGTTGTGCCTATTAAAGCAAAGTATTGAAGGGAGCTTCGAGCACGTATTGTGATATTATAGCAATTATTGACACTTGGTTGCAGGAGGGGCAGGGCAGGCAGCTCAGTGTTCCGGCCTTCCATTTGTTTAAGACTTGAAGAGGCAAAGTACCTAAGGGGTAAGGGTGACAGTGAGCGAAATGCCTTGCAATGCTCAGACAGGACAGACAGGTTGGCTTAACAACTGTAGCTACACGGTGTAACTGAGGAATAGGAAATGGTTGATCACGTTACTAGAGTTAGTCGACAAGATACAGAGTAGCGAATTTGTTGAGAGAGACCAGATATTTGCAAAAAAAGATGTTGCGAACGTAGGTAATTTTAACTTTCCACATACAGTCGATGCCATACAGTCCTTGTACATCATCAAAGAAGTTAATTTCGCGACACATTGAACCTGATTCTGATGTTGATTCTCATGTTATCACATCGGATTCGACCCCAAAAGCAGCTTGCCTGCATTTACACAAGCTCAGTCATTGCAATAAAACCGATCGTTTGCTTTTGGTCTTTTGGTAATAGTATGGAAAGCGATTGCATGAATAGAGTTTGAATTATACTAGGGCACTGGGGTACAAGAGGTCGGGGATACGTTGCATCAATGAATTTGGTCTTGATTTTCATCTCCATATTTCCACGACAGTTCTGTACACCCAAAGAAGCCGTAACGCATGGACTTTTGAAACGTAAATAAAAATGCAAATTCGGAGTTTCATTGTTTCGCTTGTGTTCAGCTGGTGTTTGTGTAATTAAAGGTTGTAATCATGAAAATGATTACAATACACAACACGGAGCTGAACACTTATTTGGAATAGAAATCCGCAGGGAGATGATCTCCTATTCCCAAATCGTTTTAACCTACAGTATAAATATGCACGTCCACAGGTGCCCAATTCATATAGTAGTCCAATTTGTATGCCTGCGCATGGTGGTCACCTCGACAGGAAATGATTCACAATGCGCACTTGCCATACGAATACTATTGTTACCCAATTTTAGCGGCTTTTGTGGTCCCAGGTGAGTCAACGATACCGGGTAAGTTTGATCAGACTGACATCTCCATGATGCTCCAGGTCCTCTCTGAGTTTGTAAAAAGAGTAAAATAAATTTGGAAACTCTCTTTAAGATATTTGGAGCGGAAATCAGTACTCATCTGTCGGGGCTGTGTGTTGTTATTTGGAAATGGAAGACATTTACTCCTAAATGCTTTCGGATAGAATGAAAGAAACGACACCGCACTGTAGTAAACGGCGAGTAACAAACACTCACGGTGAGGACGTTTGTCTGTTCAGATGAATCCGGTGAATATTCACATGGATCTGTACAAAACAATTTAAAACGTCCAATCTCATGCTGCGAATGGATAAAACACACAATTTCTTGCCACGTACAAGAACTAGAAGGGGAAAGTTGTGGAATGAGAATCGAAGAGTGGTCGCTTGTAGACGGCTTTTTCATCGGGTGGACTTACAGACCATGAAGCTCAGGGTGGTGAAATGGAAGATTATGTATTTTCGTGGAAGATCGAAAAGCGGAACTACAGTTTGAATGTTTTTGCAAACGGGCGGAGGCGTACGAGGACGCGCCACTGAAAGTGGCTGTACAAGCCGAGAAAGAAATCACGCCCAGATTTCCATTCTGTCGGAACGTATTCCTTAATAGATGGAAAAATGTCACGTTTAAACTTGCAAACGCGTCAATAAAGTCTGCTTTGTAGCACCGTGTCAAATTCCCGTCGGCTGAATATTGCAGTAAAACGGATCTACGGGAGATTTAGGTGAGTTGTTCCTGGGGTAATATACGATGATCTAAATATGTTATGTTGGATAACAGGCGACTAAATTGAGATCTGGTTGGTATTATGTGCAGCCTAGACCGAATAGACAGAAGTTTCTTTTTATGTCGCTCTTTTTGATGGAATCACCGACCAGAGTTCAAAATATAAATGAAGAACATTTATGAGAAATAAAGTTATTTCTTGGCATGGTGGTGGGTGGAATCTGGAACGAACCGCCTGAAAAAGTGGACGAGCCAGATTTGATTGGTCGGGAAAGAGGCAATTGCATAACAAGTGGTAGATTTTTTTAAAACGGTGAAGAGTGAGGAGGCGCCCGGTCTTGATTTAGAAGATTTCGCTCGGACCAAGTGTTTGTGGACATGATGGGAAGAAATGCGCTTTGTGTCTATAGCATTGCAGCCTGGTGTTAACCATTCTCTCCGGCACGTATCTGCGGATGAGTTGTCCTTTAATGACCGTGGATTGAGTATTTTCGTATTGCAATAACTATTACTTTGCTTAATTTTGACAGAAATGAGAGAGAATTCAGCCAATGCGGAGTTACTATCCAACAGTCAAGAGAATTCCCTCTGCATTTTGATACATAGAAACATAGAAAAACATAGAAACCCTATAGCACAATACAGGTACTTCGACCCAAAAAGTGGTGCCGAACATGTCCCTACCTTAGAAATTACTAGGGCTACCCATAGCCCTCTATTTTTCTAAGCTCCATGTACCCATCCAATATCTCTTAAAAGACCCTATCGTAACTGCTTCCATCACCGTTGCTGGTAGCCAATTCCACGCATTCACTATTATCTGCGTAAAAAATCTAACTCTGACATCTCTTCCGTACCTATTCCCCAGCGCCTTAAACCTGTGTCCTCTTGTGGCAGCTATTTCAGCCCTTGGACAAAGCATCTGAATATCCACACGATCAATGCTTCCCATCATCTTATACACCTCTAAGTACATGCCCACTTTTCAAGCTGTGAATATTTGACGATTGTGAACTTTAAGAACGTTTAAGATAATTAGAGAGAAAGATCGAGCTTTTGCCAGTGTGAATGGCAGCATATGGGGTTTATAGAACGAATGAGACCGTGTCAGATTGGGTAGGTACGGTGCGGCATCTGCACTCGAACGCTAATCTCTTTCCCTCTTTTCGGGCTTCTGGCAGAGCTACTAATGTCTGGCAATTGGAGGAAATCATTTCCAGTGCTTTACATGGAAGATGATCGCATAATTCATTTGCTGATCGACGATTGGCCAGTCTATCGTATCTATTTTTCTCATGTACAGACCATTCCCAGGGAAAGACAATACGATTGATTCTATTATATTCGGAATCATGGATATTTGGACTTTCCTCTCCGAAGTCATGCCTTGATCTCTCGAGAATTCCCCCATCCATCACTGGATGGCGCTATTTCCGTATCACAAAGAACTCAAGAGATTGTACTGATGCTGGTGTTGCTGAGCTTCCTTTCTGTAGGACTCCCGACCCGCTTCTTCTATTCTCTACTCTGGCCTCATACTTCTACTCACCTGCCTATCACCTCCCACTGGATCCGCTCCTCTTCCCCTTTCTGCTGGTCCGTTCTGTCCTGTCAGGTTTCTTTCTCTCCAGCGCTTGCATTTCCTACCGACCTGGCTTCACCTGCCACATTCAGGCCATCCTCCTTCCACTTCCCCAATCTTTTTACTCTGGCGTCTTCCCCCTTCTTCCCAGTCCTGAAGAAAGGTATCGTCTGTTTATTCATTTCTATAGATGTTGCTTGGACACCTGAGTTCCTCCAGCATGTTGCGTGTGTTTCTGTCCATTCAAAACTTGTTTTGTTGCATTTTGACGTTTTCTAGGAAGCCGGACAATGCTGAGAAGCGCTTATGTCTAGATAGCAGTGCGTTCTTTCTGCAGTTCCCATGGGGTATTCTTTTAAGTACTAGGTTCCATCCTTCGTACATCGTGACCGTTTTTTGCACTTTCAAAACTGGATTAAATTTAATTATTCGCCATTATGGAAGTTTTACGTGAAAGATACGTGTTTGTATAAAAGATCAGAGAGAAGAATTAAATGCAGGAAACCTCATAAAAGATGCTAACTTGCAGCCGGAGTGAAGGAATAAAATAACTAAATTCATCTCCCTCTAATCACATCATTCAGAGCGCAACATTTCTCAGCCCAGTTCACGGTCTCTTCTTTCATTCTCTCCCAGTGAACCTGTTGACGATTATGACGCTGTCCCGTGGAAAGTCCGGTCTCTCCAGATGTATCACTCGTTACCTGGTGGCTATGGCGACGGCGGACCTCTCGGTGATTGTCTGCAAGGTGACTTTGCAACAGATTGCCGATCTTTATTGGTCGTATTCGTTCTTGTTCTACACTCCGGTGTGCAAGTTAATTCTCTTCCTATCTGCCGTGACTGTCGACTGTTCGGTTTGGTTCACGGTCGCTTTCACTTTTGATCGATTTGTGGCCATTTCCACTCAGAAGCTGGCAACGAAATACTGCACCGAGAGAACAGCGCTGGTGGTTCTTCTGACGCTGAGCGCGATCTTCTGTTTTAAGAACATTCCCTGGCCTTTTGCTTACACTGGGCTTATAACTACCCCAAGTATTTCGTGGCATTGTCTGCTGTTGCCGACATTATATTTTTATCCGGGATGGGTTGCGTTTTCTTGGACAGACCAGCTGTTAACTCCAGTCGTTCCATTCTGTTTAATTGTATTACTCAATGCGCTCACGGTCAGACGAATTTTGGCAGCTAATCGAGTCCGCAGATCTCTCCGGGACTGCAGCACCGGGGATCCCGAGATGGAGAAACGTAGGAGGTCCATCATTTTGCTTCTTGCAATATCCAGCAGTTTTCTTCTGCTCTGGGCCGCAAGTGTCATATATTTTGTTTTCTCTCGAACGAACACGAGATTTCTGGCCAAAGCCCCCATGAAACCTTTTGCAAGGTTTGGAAAATCTGCGATTATACTTCAGATGCTCAGCTGCTGCACAAACACGGTCATTTACACCGCGACCCAGAAAAAGTTCAGGGAGGAACTGTTCCACGTGCTCAAATACCCTTTAACTCTAATTAGATCTTTAGTGAAGTAAAGTAAATTTGTTTTTCAGAAACATGATGGCGGAAATCCAACGATAGTGACTGTGGGAATTTTGGGTGGTAAAACAGCTTTGGATAAAACGATTAATTTTCCATATATTAAAAAATAGTAAAAACCAAAACAGAGACTTTCCCATTCTACAAGATCACACATCACACGTGGTTGTATACGCTCTGGCCTCACTAAAGTCGACGTATTTTCTTCATTCCGCGCGGAAAGTTCCTGAAAATCTATTGTCACTTATACACAACATGCTTCTGAAATGTTGGAGGAAGACGGAAGGCCAGTCAGCACCTATGGAAAAGCGGAAACAGTCGACGTTTCAGGTCGAGATCCTTCATCAGTCTGTGAAAAAGATTAGAAGTCAGTGTGAAAAGGCGGAGAGAGAAGATGAAGTAGAAGGTAGTGGGTGGTTGGGGGTACTGGCGAGGGGGAGGTGCAGCAAAGAGTTGGAAATTGGATTGGTGAAAGATAAAGGACTGAAGAAGGAGGAATTTTATGGGAGAGTACGTAAAACCACTGAAAAATGGGGGAGGAGCAACAAATGGAAGTGATGGGTTTGCAAGGAGATAAGGTGAGAGAGCGAAATCGGACTGCAGAATGGCGAAGCGGAAGGAGAGGCATTTACCGGAAATTTGAGAAATCGATGTTCATGCCATCAGTTTGGAGGCTACCTCGCCGGAATATAATGTATTGCTCCAACAACCTGAGTGTAGCCTTATCGTGGCAGTAGAGGAGACCATGGACTGACAAGTCGGAGTGGGAATGGGAAATAGAAGTGAAATGGATGGCCACCAGGAGATCCCACCTTTTCTGGTGAAGAGTAGGTGATTGGCAAAGCGGAGTCCCAGTCTACGTGGGGTCACACCGATATGCAGGAGGGCACACCGGGAGCATCGGGACTCACAGATGGAATATCGCCTCACCTGGAAGGACAGTTTGGGGCCCTGAATTGTAGTAGGGGAGGAGGTGTTGGGGCAGGTGTGGCACTTGACCCGCTTGCAGTCTTAAATCACTTATTAATTGTCACTTCTTCAGCGTAAAATCTGAAAATACTGTAATTCGTTTCGAGGATCTCACCATAGCCGTTCCTGTTTCTTTGACAGCATTCATGATGCGAAATCCACGATAATGTCATTGCTTGTTTCCTTGATAATCCATTGTTGTGACCAGAAAGTCAGTTTATCTGATTACCTAATTGTAAGAGATTATTCCGTTTCCAGTGCACGACTTACAGAAGTGGTAGCTTTATTTCATCTGACTTCTGATATATTAAATAACTTAGTCATTGCCATTAAAGGCTCCATTGGTGTACACTAAGCTAGTCAGCAGCAAGTGCAATTAACGGGAGGTAAGAGGAACAAACATTATTCGTCTTGTATGACGGGACCTTTGTAACTTTTCAACAAGATTGAAGCTCAATGAGGCAAAGTTGCTATGGAGAATAAGATAAATAATCGGCGCAGGAGAGGAACAGCGCAGTCATACTTTATGGTTTCATGGACCGTTCAGAAATTTGATGGAGGAGGGAAGGAATCAGTCTGTGAATCGCGGAGTGTGGACGTGCAGCTTTCAACGCTAATTCCTGTAGGTAGTAACGAGTAGAGTGCACATCCGTACATTGAAAGTTCTTTGGAGTTGGATGCCGATTATTTGAAGATGTCCATAAAGATGAGTAGGGTTCAGCTCGTAATTGAGCTCGCTTTGTCTATAAAGCTTTGCAACCTCTCACGATCCTGTGCACTAGAGCCTCTACAACAGACTATAATGCAACCTGTCACAACGCTCTGCAAAGTGTATTTGTAAAAATTTACAGGAGCATTTGATAATTTACTGAACCTGTTCAATCTGCTAAAGACGGAGAGCTGCTGGCGTGACTTCTTCGTCATTGCATCAATGTTTTGGGCTCAGGTTGGCAGGGTGAATGCGGATCCAGGGTCATTCTAACAAATCCATCAACTCTGAGTTTACAGTCGAGTTGAAGTAAGGTGGATATACTAAACTGGAAGTCATCAGATTTCTGGGCAACATTGAGTTTCCGCTGTGGACGATATTATCACCAGCGGCTTATAAATGGAGGAAGACGTTCTGGAGAGTGAAGGAGTCATCAGGTGACCACTTGCTGTTCGCAATTATCCATGTAGACAGGCAGTGGAGAATGATGAAATCTGCTGATCATGAAAATAGCTAGAAATAGTAAAAAATCGCTTATCAAAGGGTCAGATGTCACATTTGTCTTGGTGATCAATATCTTTGCTGAAGTGTCCGGTGTCTTTACATCTGAAGCTGCTAGTCTCTCATCATTAAACGCGCTGTTCTGTTGTCTCCATTCCGCAAAATGGTTTCATTCTGGCTTCATCACCAACTCTGCCAATGTTTGCTTTGAAACATCTACCAAGCCAGATCGAAGCACTTAAATCCAGAAACTAAGTTATGTCAGGTTACCAGTCTGGAGAGCTATTCGTGTGTTTCAGTGAGACTTTGTAGAATGTTCAGTGGTAACGAAAGGCAGGCTTTCCTCTACGTGTAGCCAATGTTTAATCTCAGAATTAACGTCCCATTTCTTGTACCAACTGAAAAGATGCGGAAGCAAGTGGGCAATTTCATCAGTTTATCCTAATTAGTCGGTCGTCAACGTAACCAGCAGAGAGAATTTAACACGTTAACTTAATTGAACAGATTAAGTTAACTGGATCTACAAGTGGTTATGACATAATAATTCAATGACCAATTGAAAAAAGCAAACGATCCGCTCGTTTGGGACAGATGGCAATGGGAATTCACGAGAGGATGGGATACATAAAACGGTCCACCGGTTATACTGTAAATTACTTTTTTCTGTAATTTATTTTTTTATTGAAGTTCATCATCAAACAAAATTTCCATAAGATGTATTTCAGACATTGTACATATATATCATATAATCATATATTCACAAATCTCCACAAAGTATTTATCTGAGGTATACACTTATAGAAAAGAGTGGAAAGAAAAAAACAAGCAAAACGAAAAAAAACTATGTGCAAGTAGGGAGTGATTTTTTTTACAACATATTCATTGATTTGTGAGAATAAAATCCGGCCTATCACGTCCTGAAAGATGTAGGAGAACCGAGGGAGCGACTGGGAGGCAGGGAGGTAGTGGGAAGTAGTGGAGGGAGTGTGGAGAGTGGAAAATAGTGACGGAAGCCGGGAATGGAGGAGTACTGAGGGAGGGAGGAATTGAGAGGGAGAGAATTGGGTGCAGTGAGTTGGAAAGCTGGGGAAGACAATGGAGGGACTGCATCTCAGCGGGCAGCGAGTCCTGAAACCCACTCGCTGCAGGACAGAGGTGGGGGACGTGAGTGAGGTGTCTACAGTCACCGCCACCCGCTCCCCTGACCACATAAGATGCTGCAGGGAAATGAGGGGGTGTTGTAGCACAGAATAAGGTGAAAAGAAACGGCAGCACCACACTTTCCGTGCAGCCTGGGTGTTCTAACTCAGTACTAGCAGAAAGGTACGTTTATGGACCGATGTGCGTATGTGTGATGGTGAGACGCGAAGGGAGGCAAACGGCGGTAATGGCTCAAGTAAAGAGGGAAATCACTGAAGTGGATGAACCGTTCCCCGAATTTTAATAAGATCTGTGCTGGATAATGGAAAACCAATAAACGCTAGACCAACAAGGCGCTCGGAAAGAACTAAGCCTGTATTGCTGATGATACAATGGGAGCTCGAGGGCAGCTAGTGTTGAGGAAGCAGGAAGACTGCAGGAGGACTGAGACAGACTTGGAGAATGAGCAGAGAGGTGGTAAATGGAATTCAGAGTCGGGAAGTGTATGGTAAGCACTTTCTAATTGAGAAGAAAATTCAAAAACCGGAGATAGAAATGGACATGGGAGTCTTTGCGCACGGTGCCGTAAAGCTCAGCGTGTAGGTTGATTCCGTGGTGAGAAAGCAAGTGCAATGTAGATCAGATTAGTTTCAAAGTGCGGATTCAAAAAGATAGGTCTGGTCTGTGGGTTGAGATTCCAAATTAGAGAAATCAAATTTTGATGGTTCAACTGGCAGTACAGCAGACAAACATGTCAACAATGATAACATTGCTTGGAAACCACTCAGTGAACACAAAGAAAAGAAAATATATCTTATCAATGGACACGGGCACTACGGTCTAACAAAGGAGAAATGGAAGACTCAAATTTGTATTATACACAGTGATGAAGGAGAACTTCAAGATCCAACACACTGATACGGATGAATATCTGTGGGACTACGTTGTTACTGAGTTTCCACTATTTCCTCACTTGACTGCAGACTGGACAGGTGTTGTGGAGGAGGCAAGGGAGATAAACCATCAATGGACTAAACACACTGAAGTAATTAAAACACACTCTGGTAAGGCAAATGAAATATTGAGAGATCCAGGCTTTTGGAGTAAGCTTTCTAATTGAGGGACGAATGTTAAAATACATCCGGAGATAATAACAGTATCGCATTCTTCTGTCATACTAATTTTATGCACCCTGATAATTGTATTGCTCAAAGTATATCAACTAAGAAGTTGGAAGGCTGAAATAATGGGAATAAACGTAGTTAATGCTTTCATGAAGCAACAGAGACGATCGTCAGTATAAAGTGGGTGAATTAAATTAGTAAATGTTAATAGCATTTATAGAATTTAAGTGTTGCACACCTACTGGGTTTCCATTGCAGTCCTATGGGCAGTCAACTGAATGAGAGGAGGATAATGATCTTAAGATAAATATCTTTGGATCAAGAGGAGGGAGATGTTGGCCAGAAACAGCTACAGTCTAACCAAGGGCAGGAGAAGCAGGCAAAGTTTCTCTTTGTTTCCTCTCATTTTGTGGACTCTGAACTGATTCTTGCTCTTGGATAATCTAAGCAGAGCAAGTGAATGTGGACACAAACAGCTTCAGGTAATGATCTGCTAAATCTGAGACCATCCTCAAACAAGTAGTTATTTGTCATGTAGAGGACGTGAGCTCTGAACTGATTTTTGACTCCGAGACAATCTAATCAGAGCAATAAATCTGAGAACATGAATGCCAGACTTACCAAAGAAGCAATCTTTAATCTCGTTAGACTCTGTTTAGGTTGCCTCATTGAACTAGTTTGAATCAGTCAGAGTTGTGAGACTCAAATACACAAAGCTGGGGTGGGCAGAGCCATGATACAGTTTTGGTGGTATCCCTGTACAATAACCAGTAAGAAGGTGACCCAGGTAGGTGACCCAGGTTGTAGCTGCGGCACCATTCCACTAATTGGCATATCTCATTCCTGTACGCCCTCTCGTCACAACCTGAGATTCTACCAACAATGGTTGTATCGTCAGCAAATTTGTAGATGGTATTTAAGCAATGCCTAGCCACACTGTCATGTGTATACAGAGAGTAGAGCAGTGGGCTAAGCACAAACCCATGGGGTGCGCCAGTGTTGATCGTCAGCGAAGAGGATATGTTATCACCAATCGGCACAGACTGTGGTCCTCCGCTTAGGAAGTCGAGGATGCAATTACAGATGGAGGTACAGAGGCCCAGGTTCTGCAACTTCTCAGTCAGGATTGTGGGAACGATGGTATTAAATGCTGAGCTATGGTCGATGAGCAGCATCCTGACGTAAGTGTTTGTGTTGTCCAGGTGGTCTAAAGCCGTGTGGAGAGCCATTGAGATTGCGTCTGCCGTTGACCTATTGTGAGGATAGTGTTACGAACTGTAACGTTTTAGAAACGAACCAGCAGCAGCAGATTACACCTGGAGTCTAGCTTTGATGTTAAAACCACTAACTTTATTAGTATTAGGGTTGCAAGGTGCGGAGATATAAGAGATGGAGGAGATTTCAAATGAATGTTTTCCATCTGCATTTACTGAGGGGACTGACAGAGCCAAAAGAAATGAGGCAAAGAGGCACCAACATTAAAGACTCTTTTCTGATTTACAAAGGAGGAGGTGTTCGCTGTCATGACAAAGATGGTGAATGAATCCCCAGGCCATGACAAGGTTTTCCCTTGGACCCCGATGGAAGCAAATGAAGAAATTGCAGGGACACCTAAAAGTGATGTTTAAATCATCCTTAGCGACAGGTGAGGTACCAAAGGATTGGAGGATATCCAACGTTGTTCTGCTGTTAAAGGAAAGTTCTAAAATAAACCAGGAAATTATAGGCCGGTGAGTCCATCGTCAGTAGTAGGAAAGTTACTGGAAGGTTTATTAAGGGGCAAGATATGTATTTGAATGGACATTGATTAAGGATGGCTTTGTCCCTGGTACGTCATGTCTAACCAATGTTAGAGTTTTTCGAGAAAGTTCCTAGGAACGTGGATGAAGGTAAGGCAGTAGATGTCGTCTATATGGACTTTAGCAAGGAATTTGACAAGGTCCCCCATTGGAGCTTAGTCACGGAACTTCAGTTTCTCGGCGTTCAAGATGAGGCAGTAAATCGCGTTGGACAATGGCTTGGTGGTAGAAGTCAGAGTGTGACAGTTCTACCTCTACCTCTTACCGGATGCCTTTGAATAGTGGAGTGCTGCAGGGATTCTTCCTCGGCCCATTGCTGTTTATCATCAAAATCAACGATTTAGATGATAATGCGGTTAACCGGATTAGCATATTTGCAGACAACAGTAAAATTTCGGGTGTGCTGGACACCGAGAATGGCTATCAGAGGTTATAAGGTGTTCCGATCTAGCTGGGAAATGCGCTGGAAAATGGCAGATGGAAATTAATGCAGACAAATACGACGTGTTTACTTCACTAGGACCAATCACGGTAGGTGTTATGCAGTGAGCAGTACGGCAGTGAGGATTGCGGTAGGACTAATGGATCCGGGATGACGTGTAAATTATTCAATGAAAGTGCCGTCACAGGTAGATAGGGTCGTACTTAAAGCTTTTTGTCACATTGGCCTTCATATATCAAAGTATTGAGTATAGGAGATGAGATGTTATATTGAATTTGAATAAGACAGTAGTGATACCTAATTTGGCGTATTGTGTGCAGTTTAGGTCACCTATCTACAAGAAAGATGCTGAAAGAATACACAGAAAATTTACAATGAAGACCTGAATTGTAAGAAAACATTGAATAGGTTGAACTTTATTCCTTGGAACGTGGAAGATTGAGAGGAGATTTGATGGAGGAATATTAAAATAAGAGGGTAATAGATGGGGTAAATGCAAGCTGGCTTTTTCCACTGAAGCAGGGTGGGACTACAACCAGAGGTCATGGGTTAAGGGTGAAATGTGAAAGGTTTAAGGGGAACATGAGTGGAAACATCACGCAGAAAGCCATGATAATGTGGAACGGGCTGCCAGCACAAGTGGTGCATGCGAGCTCGATTTGAACGATAAAGAGAAGTTTGGATAAGTACATGAATGGTAGGAGTATGGGTGGGGGCTATGGTCCTGGTGCAGGTCGATAGGAACAGGTAGTCTAAATGGTTTTGGCATGGACTAGATGGGCCGAAGGGCCAAATTCTATGTTTACTATTCAATTAATGTGACTATGAACCATTGGCTCAGTAAATTCCTCCACCACGCCATTCTAAATAGACGCATCTCCACTCTGAGACAGTGCCCTATCGTTCTAGACTCAGCCACCACAGGAAGCAAGCTCTCCACATCCATCCTATCTGTGTCTTTCAACATTCCAAAGGTTTCTACGAGACACCTCCCCACCACCTATTCTTCCAAATTCCACGGAGTAATATCCTTGAGCCTTCAATCGTTTCTCATATGAAAAGCTTTTCGATTTCAGAATCATTCTCGTGAACCTCCTTTGAACCCTCTCCAATATCGCGAATAGGACTGCAATATGAAAACAAGGGTGTAACACCGACAAGAGAAAATCTGTAGATGGTGGAAATATAAGCAGAAAACACAAAATGCTGGAGGAACTCAGCCGGCCAGGAAGCATCTATGGAAATAAGTACAGTCGACGTTTCAGGCCGAGTCCCTTTGGCAGGACTGGAGAAAAGAATATGAGGAATAGATTTACAAGGTGGGGAGAGGGGCGAGAGAAACACAAGAAATCGGGAGAACACAGAAAATAGAATACAGAACATAGAAAGTTACAAGACATTACAGACCCTTCGGCCCACAAAGTTGTGCCGACCATGTAACCTACTCTAGAAACGGCCTAGAAGTTCCCTACCGTCGCTGTCAGTGCATTCCATGCACCCACTATTCTCTGTGTGAAGAACGTACTTCTGACATTCCCCCCCCCCCCCCACCACCTATTTCCAAGCAGCTTGAAACTACGTCCCCTCGTAAACACAAAGTATACTGCAGATGCTGTGGTCAGATCAACACATACAAACAAGATGGATGAACTCGGCAGGTAGGGATGCTGCCCGACCCGCTGAGTTCATCCAGCTTGTTTGTATGTGTTGCTATGTCTCCTCGTGTTAGCCATTTCAGCCCTGGGAAAAGTCTCTGGCTATCCTGACGACCAATGCCTGCCTCCCATACACTTATACACCTCCATTAGGTCGCCTCTCATCCTCCGTCGCTCCAGGGAGTAAAGGCCAATTCACTCAACCTATTCTCATAAGTCATGCTCCCCAATCCAGGCAACATCATTGTAAATCTCCTCTGCAGCCTTTCTATAGTCTCCACATCCTTTCTGTAGTGAGGTGACCAGAACTGAGCACAGTACTCCACGTGGGGTCTAACCAGAACTGAGCACAGTACTCCACGTGGGGTCTAACCAGAACTGAGCACAGTACTCCACGTGGGGTCTAACCAGAACTGAGCACAGTACTCCACGTGGGGTCTAACCAGAACCGAGCACAGTACTGCAAGCGCGACCTAACTGTAGTCTTATACAGCAGTAACATTACTTCACGGCTCTTGAACTCAATCCCACGGTTAATGAAGGCGAACACACCATACGCCTTCTGAACTATACTGTCACCCTGCGCAACAGCTTTGAGTGTCCTGTGGACACGGACCCCAAGATCTCTCTGATCCTCCACTCTGCCAAGAGTCTTACCATTAATAGTATATTCTGTCTTTAAATTTGTCCTACTAAAATGAGGCACTTCACGCTTATTTGGGTTGAACGCCATCCGCCGCGTTTCAGTCCAGTTCTGTATCTATCGATGTCCCGCTGTAACCTTCCAGACTATCCACAACACCCTCAACTTCTGTGTCATCAGCACACTTCTCAACCCACCCTTCTACTTCCTCATCCTGGTCATTTAAAAAAATCAGAAAGAGGAGGGGTCCCGGAATAGATCCCTGCGGAACACCGCTGGTCACCAACCTCCACGCAGAATATGAATCATGTACAACTACCGTTTGCCGTCTGTGGGCAAGTTAATTTTAGATCCACAAAGCAAGGTCTCCTTGGATACCATGCCTCCTTACTTTCTGAATGAGCTTTACATGGGGAACGTTATCAAATTCCTTACTGAAATCCATATACACTACATCCACCACTCTACCGTCATCTGTGTGTTTTGTTACAACCCCCTTCTCCAGCCCTGTATCTCTTTCACCAATCAACTTCCCAGCTCTTTTCTTGTTCCCCTCCTCCCGGTTTCACGTATCACCTTGTATTTCTCTGTCCCCTCCCCACACCTTTTAAACTTACTCCTCATCTTATTCTTTCTGCAGTCCTGCCGAAGGGTCTGGGCCCGAAACCTTGACTGAACCTTATTTTCCATAAATGCTGCCTGGCCTGCTGAGTTCCTGCGGCATTTTCTGGATGTAACACGAATTCCTTTTAAGACACTAGTGAGCCCTGGAACATTGTGAGCAGTTTTGGGCCTCTTGTTTGAGAGAGAATATGCTGACATTGGAGAAGGTTCGGAGGAGGTTCATGAGAAATATTCCGGGATTAAAACATTAAAAATGGAGGGTTATGGGGTAGTGTGGGTTTCGTACTTTTTTTTTAAGGATTATATGGGTCGGCACAGCATGGAGGGCTGAAGGGCCTGTACTGTGCTGTAGTGTTCTGTGGTTCTATTAAAAGCCGTCTGATGATTACCTTCGACGATTGATGGCTCTGGGTCATAACTCGTTGGAATTAAGAAAAATGAGGAGGGATTTTATTGAAACCTATCGGATGTTGAAAGGCCTCGACAGAGCCGATGTCGAGACAATGTTTCCTATGGGTGTGGGAGCCGAGGACCAGGGGGCACAGTCTCAGAATAGAGGGACGTCCATTTAAAACGGAGAGGAGGAGGAATTTCTTCAGCCAGAAATTCATTGCCACATGTGGATGTGTAGGCCAGGTTATTGAGTGCATTGAAGTCGGAGGTTGATAGTTTCTTGAATAGTCAGGGCGTGAATTGTTTTGGGGAGAAGGCAGGATAATGGGGCCGAGAGGGAAATGGATCTGCCTAGATGAAATGGTGTAGTAGACTCGATATGTCGAATGTCCGAATCCTACTCCAATATAGTATGGTGTTATGGCTGATTTATTATCTCTCTGAATTCAACTCTCATCCCCTCACCCCGTACACTCTCTTTTCTTTTTACGCTGTCTGATTTCCCTTATCAGTCACAGTTGTCTGATCTTCCATTTCGAATTCCTCTTCATCTTTGGGATGTATCTATCATGCATCTTCCGAATTGCTCCCAGAAACTCCAGCCCTTGCTCTTCTGCCATCATTTCCGATAGCGTCACTTTCCGATCAACGTTGGCCAGCTCCTCTTTCATGACTTTGCTCTGCTGTCATACTGAAATATCTGATTTTAGCTTCATTCTCTCAGACTGCAGGCAGAGTTCTATCAAATTATGATCACTGGGTCCTGAGGATTCCTTTACCTTAAGTTCCAAAACGAAACCTGGTTTATTACATAATACACAATTCAGAATGGACTTTTACCGAGTGGATACAAACAAAAGCTGGTCTAAAGGGCAATTTTGATGGCATTCTAAATATCCCCTCTCTTGGGATCCAGCACTAACCTGATTTTCCCAATTAATCTGCAGATTGAAAAGCCCAAGACTGTCATAACATTGCCCTTATTGCATGCATTTTCTATTTCCGGGTTATATTTATATCTCACATCCTGGCTTCTGTTCGGGGGTCTGTATATCAGAGCATTTTTAACCTTATAGTTTCCGATCTCTGCACGCAAGGATTCTACATCTTTTGATCCTATGTCATCTCTTTCTTAGGATTTAATTTAATAATTTTCTTTTTTCCAACAGTCTCCCCAACACCTATGCCCCCGTGACTATCTTTTAGATATAAGGCTTATCCATGGATATTAAGCTTCCAACTATGATCTTTCAGCCACAACTCAGAGATGCCCACAACATCAGACCTGCTTCTGTCTAGCTGCGCTACGTGATCATCTACCTCCTTCTGTATACTGCTTAATTTGAAACCCTGTGAATTCAGTCGATGGAAAAGTGAAATCAGTCGATGTTTCGGGCCGAAACTCTTCTTCAGGACGGCAATGGAGTGGGAGAAGTCAGCTTTTTCAGGGGAGGGGAGGAAGAAGTACAAGGTGGCAGGTGATAGGGGGTGAGGCGGTGGAGTAAAGAGCTGGGAATTTATTTGGTGAAAGAAATATAGTGCAGAAAATGCCAGAATGTGTCAGGAGTGAACAGAGACCATGGACGAAAGGAAATGGGAAGGAGAACTAGAGTGAGATCATGAGCATGTAGGGAGATAAGGTGAGAGAGGGAACTGGGAATGGGGAGCGGTGAAGGAGACTGGAAGTTTGAGAAATCGATGCTCATGCCAATTGCTTGTAGGCTACCCAGACGCTAACGTACTTAAGGGGTAAGAGTGTCATTGCCAGTCAGCGAACTGTCATGGCAGTGCTCAGACAAGAGAGACTGGAGGGCGCATCTGCGATAGCTACATTGCGGAAACGGAAGAACAAGAAATGTCTGATCACGTTACTGGTGTTCGCCGGCAAGATATAGAGGAAAAGATTATAGACAGAGAGACCAGCTAGTTGTAAAAAGAGTAAGGATGCAAACGTAGGTACTTCTAACTTTCCAAATATTGAATGAGAGTCTCATGATGTAGAAGGACCGGATTGTATGGAATTTGTTACATATGCTTAGGAAAGTTTCCTTAATCAATATATAATGGCTCCTGCTGAAGAGGGTTCGATATTGGACCCCCTGTTACGAAAAGAGAGAGGGCAGGTGTGGAAGCGTGTGCAGGGGAAGACTTCATATCGAATGATCAGAGTTCCATTAGTTTCTAGATAATTATGGAGGGGGATAGGGTTAGACCTCGCGTTAACATTCCAAATTGGAAAAAGGCCAAATTTGCTAACACCAGAAAGAATCAAACAGGTGTAGATTTGAATAGATTATTTTCTGGCAAGCGGGTGACTAACAAGGGGGAGGTTTTCAAAAGGAAAATGCTGAAAGCACAGCGATAGTACTGTAAGTTCCGGTTAGAATGAAAGTCATGACTAGTTGGTTTAGGGGATATTGGTTTACGAGGGGCATTAGGGTCCTGGTTAAGATGAATAAGGGCTGCCTAGCAAATACAGGCACCGATGAAGAAATGAGACGTTTGAGCAGCACATGAAATGCAAAGGAACTTCTTCTTCTTCCTGTGCCTGCGTGTTACGCGCTTGGGCGATCATGGGTCTCCACATCGAACAACCCCTCGGAGCGTCAAGGAAACACAAGAAGAAAATCACATGAGCGGCACAATGGGAGGGGAATTTATTTTTATCAATGGGGTTACTGAAGATTAAGGTTGCTTAAATGTCTGAAGGCCCATTTTCTGTGTTGAACGTCCCTGTGACGAGAATATAAACATTAGACCATGGAATAAACAGAAGTTGAAATTGATTTCTCTTGTCGTGCGAACAATTATTATATCTCGAATAGTGCATTGGTCCTGATTGTAGCCTGGAAAACAGCCCTCAGGAGGGTGAACCCAGGAAATCATCTGGCTAAAACTGGTACCAGTCCAAGTTCTAAAGATCTGTGCTGCAGTGTTCACTGAGACATTTAACCGTTGGCTTCAGTAATCTCAGATACTACCGTCTTCAAGCAGACATCACTTGCACGTAGAAACCTGTCTCAAAGTCTATTGTCCAGTCAAACTTACATACACAGTGATACGGTGTTCTGAGTTGTTGGTGATAAAGCCTATCAACTTCTGTCTGAGAAGCAACTTGGATACTTTCCAATTTGCCTACCAGAGCAACAGGTCACAACAGATGGCATCTCATTGGCTCCTCACTCAACCCTGGGACATCTGAACAGAAAAGATGCATACATCCTCCTGATCGAGTACATCTGGCCCTTCAATATATCATCAGCTCAAAAATAATCAATGAGTTTCAGTGTGTGTATCCTGTAAATAAGCTTCAAGACTTTGCCCTCGTTAACTCCTGTTGCAATAGGGTCATCTAATTCCTCACTTGCAGGCCCCAGTCAGGTCGGGTTGGTAACAACATCTCCTCCACAATATCCATCGGTACAGGTTGACCACAAAACTGTGTGGTCAGCAAAAACACGAATCACTTTACACTGATGACCGTGTGGCTATGCACATTCCGGACACCATATTTATGCTTGCTAACGCCACCACCGCCTTGGCCGAATCAAGGTTGCTGACGACTGTGCATATAGGAGGGAAAGTGAATATCTGGCTGAATGGTGCCACAGCAACAACCTCTTATTGAATGTCAGCAAGACCAAGGAACTAATTAATGACTTTTGGAGGCGGAAACCAGTGATCTTTGAGCCAGTCCTCATCGGAGGATCACTGGTGGACAGGCTCAGCAAATTTAAATTCCTCGGTGTTAGAGTTTCAGAAGACATGTCCTGGGCCCGGCACGTATTGTATTCACTTACACTTCCTGATGGGTTTGTGAAGATTCGACATGAAATCTAAAGCTTTACCAAACTTTCCAGAGATCTGTCGCATTGACTGGTTGCATTACAGCCTGTTACGAACACACCAACGCCCTTGCACGAGACACCCGTCAGCAGCTTCGGGCCCCATATCTCAGAAGTATGTGTTGTCACTGGAGAGAGTCCAGAGGTGGTTCACGAGGATGATTCCGGACTGAAGAGGTTAACATATGAGGAGTGTTTGGCAGCTTCGGGTCTGTACTCACTGGATTTGAAGAAAACGGAGGGAGCTCATTGAAACCTGCCGAATGTTGGAAGGAGTAAGTAGGGTGGCTGTTGAGAGGATGATTCCTATCGTGGGATTATCCAGATCTAAAATGCACAGCCTCAAAATTGAGGGGAAACCTTTTAGAAAGGAGCTGAGGAGGAATTTTTTTTTAGTCAGACAGTGGTGTACACAGACTGCGGTGGAGGTCAAATCCATGGATATTTAAGGCGGAAGTTGATAGTCTCCTGATTGGACAGGGCATCAAAGGCTGTGGCAAGAAGGCAAGTTTACGGTGTTGAGTGGGATCCTGGATCAGCCCCGATGGAATGGCGGAACAGACTCGACGGACCGAATGGCCTGATTCTGCTCCTATGGCTTCTGGTCTTCCGAACGGAAAGTCCTACAAAAGTTAATGGATATGACCCAGCCCATCACCGGTAAAGCTCTTCCTACCATTAAGCACATCTGCGTGAACCGTTGTGGCTGGATAGCTATCCCGATGTGCGCTGGCAATGACGGGACGGAAGTGCAGAGGACAGACTGACACCCATGCGGAGAACGCGACAAGAGTTGATAAATAAGGATTCCAACAGCACATTGGTGGCTCGGCCGAGCCACACCGCGACATGTGTCATTCTCAAAACGTGGACCACGTCATTGTGTTAAGGGAACATCCACTTAAAATAATTTAAGTGGCAAAGCATCCCCGAAAATAAATATGATAAGGTTAAACGGAAAGCACCAAGAATTAATGGCTCTCGTTAAACAAGAATTAACCAATTCAGGTGCTCTAAAAATCCTGGAGCCCAACACTCTCTTGCTCCCCACATGGGTCCAAAGAGCTCATTAGAAAAGCAGCATCCATCATCAGGGACCGCCACAACTCAGGTCATATTCCTTTCTCTCTGATGCTGTCGGGAAGAAGGAACAGGAGCCACAGGACTCACGCCGCCAAGTTCAGGAACAGTTATTACCCCGCAGTCATCTGACTCCCGAACCAAAGTCAAAACCTTCACACATCTTCTCTTGCCTCATCATTGAAATGCTCTCACAACCTATGGACTCACTTTCAAGGACTATTCGTCTCATGTTCCCGGTATTTATAGCTTATTTATTTATTATTATTGTTTCCTTTTTTGTACTTGCACAGACTTTTGTCTTTTGCAGACTGGTTGAACGGCCATGTCGGTGCGGTCTTTCAGTTCTTCTATTAAAGAGATTATTCTATTATGGATTTATTGTGAATGCCCGTAAGAAATTCAGTCTCATGGTTGTATATTGTGACTTATATGTACTTCGAAAATAAATTGATTTTGAGCTTTGACCGTTGCACTAAAGACTCCAGTGGGTGCTGCTGTGCCATTATCAAATATCATCTTGGCCAATCCTTTCTGAAAGGGATTAATGCATTCAATGGCCAAGCCTGGAGGAATCAAACGTAGTTTAGATAAAGTCTGATGCCATTGTTATTTAAATACTACAGTTATATAAGCAAAATATACGACAGGTAAATTGGAGGGTAACAGTGCGCCAGCTGTAATCGTTAAGCTGGCACGTGCTCAAACGGCTTCGGTAACTGAAGGCAAATGGTTAATTCTGCATTGCGCATAATGTATTCCGGCTATGGAGATCACCACAGAATTGCTGCTTTGATGGTAGTTGCGGTAACTAGTGTTACATGGATGGATGCAAGACACATGGTAAATGGGGAAACAACGAGGAAAATGCCACTGTTGGAAGGTATAGAAAGCGTGGGCTCCGTGGAATTAAGAAACTCCAACTTTATGACGATGGATGTAGCATAGAGAGAATGTTCAAAGTTCAAAGCAAATGTATTATCAAAGTGCATATATGTTATCTGTTATTATCTTGTGATTCGATAAAACAGGAATGTACAGGAAAATAATGAAATGCATTCGCATCCAAATTAGTTCTCGAATATACGAACACTGAACGTTCCTGCATCGACCCAGAGCACACCAGCAGAAAGAGGATTCTTGTTTGAGAAGGAGACCTCATCCATCACCCTCTGCTTCTTACAACTGGGCTAATTGGAATTTAATCCTCCATCAGCCCCCTGATTCCACGAAATCTAGCCTTCTTATCAAGGCAGCAACGGGGCGCTTGTCAGATGATTTGGGGAAGTTTATCAAGACAGCATCCACGGGCCTACATTCATTTATACTCTTGGTTACTTCAATAGTTCAGACAATCATAATTTCCGTACGGAAGGGCCCAAAATAGACTCTAGCTCTCCAAGTGGCGATACATCTGAACATTATTCAGACACTTTACTGCGTGTTAAGATTCTCTGATGCCATACTCCCTGGACTGTAGGCCCGTGCTTATTTTCGCGATTTTTTTTTAAAACAATGACGTAGCGTTCGTCCCCGAACCTTACTTGCTGGCCAGAGATGAAGCAAGCATGTCTTCGAGGTAACCAAGAATTATTTAATCCATTATTAAAAATTTCTATTGTTTTCTCCAGTGTAAAATCTAAAGATAAATCATGCGCAATGCTCTCTTCAGCATCCTGGACACTTTCAAAAGACGATTTGACTGAAAGGCAGCCCCATCATTAAGAATCCCCGTCGCTCGTGTCTTGTCCTCTTCTCATTGCTATCATCAAGTAGCAGTCAGATGACACACGCTCAACTTCTCAGCTTCTTCCCCTCCGACGTAAGATTTCTGAATTGACAAAGAACCCATGAACACTCCCTCAGTATTTTTCCTCCCTTTTTGCAATGCATAATTAATTTATTATTTTATATATATATACATCTTACCGTAATATATATTTTTCATTCTTGGGTATTGCAATGCAGCGCCGTCGCAAACCAACACATTTCACGACATGTGAAACCTGATTCTGATTTTGATTCTGGTGCTATCACACCGGATTCTACCCCAAGTGTATCTTTCTTTCATTTACATAAACTCAATCACTTCAGTAAAACCGATTCTTTGCTTTTCGTGCTTTGGTAATCGTATGGAAAGCGATTGTACAGGAACGGAGTTTGAATTGAACTAGGACACCAGAGTTCAAGAGGCCGGGGGTACATTGCATCAATTCATTTGGTCTTGATGTTCGTATTTCCACCGCAGGTCCGGACTCGCAAAGAACCTGGAACGCGTGGACCTTTGAAACGTAAATTAAAATGCAATTTTCGAGTTAGATTGTTTCGCGTGTGCTCAGCTGGTGTTTGTGTGATGAGAGGGATTATTGGATTTAACACGGAGCTGAAAACGATTTTGGAATAGAAATCCGCAGGGAGATGATGTCCTAATCTTAAATTGCTTTTACTTACAATATAAATATACACACCCACAGATGCGCAATTCATATAACAGCGTAACCCAATTTGTATGCCTGCGCGTAGTGCTCACCTCGACATAAAATGACTCGGAATAGGCACCTGCCATACGAGTACTATTATTACCCAATGTTTGTGGCATTTGCAGTCCCAGGTAGGTCCACGATGTGTTGTGAGTTGGATGAGACGGAAATCTCCAATTCCTCTCTTGAGTTTGCAAATAGAAACAAGAAGTGAATGTCCGGTTAAAGTTGGAAATTCTGTGCAGGGTATTTGGAGCGGAAATCCGTGCTGAGCTGTCGGGGCTGTAAGTTGTGATTTGGAAGTAGAAGAAATTCGCTCCGAAGTGCGTTGGGATAGAATGAAAGAGATGACCCCGTACTGCTGGAAATGCAACGAGTAACGAAACACACGCAGTGAGGACCTTTGCCTGTTTAGCTGAATCTGATGAAAATGTTTTGCAAGTGTTGTTTCTCCCTTGGAAATGTACAAAACATTTTAAAACATGCAGTGTTATGCTCCATATAAAATACACTATTTCTTGCCATGTGCAATGACTCGAACGCGGAACGGAGAATCGAAGATTAATCGCGTGTATCAGGTATATGCAGGCTTTTGCATCGGGCGGACTAATAGCCGATGAAGTTCAGGGTGGTGAAATATGGCGTGATGTATTTTCGTGGAATGTTTTCCTCTCCCGTAGCCCATCCCTTGATAGGCGAATGACTTCCAGATTCTTCACTTGATTGGCGCTGTTGCAGCACCACAAAAACTAATTCTGCGGATGCTAGGGGAGAAACACCATCATCAGTCACTTCTGTTTCCTGTTGTTGTTGAAATCCCTTTTCATTCCACGCCCGCTTCCATTATTCCACACTCAAGCCTCTTATCTTTTCTCACCTGCCTATCACACACCCACCAAGTGTCCTCTCCTCTTTCCTTTTCCCCTACAGCCCACTCTCCTTTCCTGTCGAATTCGTTCCTCTCCAACCCTTATCTTTCCTACCCACCTGGCTTCACTTGTCACTTCCGGGCTATCCTCCGTCCCCGCCGCCCACCTTTTACCCCAGCATCTCCTCGTTCCTTTCCAGTCCTGATGAAGGGTTTTGGCTGTTCATTCATTTCAGTCGATGTTGCCTGGCCTGCTGAATTCCTGCAGCATTTTGTGTGCGTTGTTGTTTATTTACAAATTTGTTCTGTTGCATGTTGACGTTCGTTATGAGGTTGAACAGTTCTGAGAAGCATTTCCTTCCTTCTGCAGTTCCCTGCAGTTTTTCTTTGAAGACTGGTTTTCATCCTCCGTACTTCTCTTTTTTTGTGCTTTTAAGGCCGGGATTAAATCTCACTATTCGACATTATAGGTGTTTCGCGAGAAATATCTGTGCTTGTCTGAAAGAGCAGGGAGCAGAATCAAATGCAGCGACAGTGAAACAGGATACTCATTCGAGTCGGAGCAGTGAGAATAAAATAATTAAATTGACTTCACTCCCAGTCACTTCATTCCCAGTAAAACATTTCTCAGCCCTGTTCATGGTCGCTTCTTTCATTCTCTCGCAGTGAATCTGGTGACGATTATGACGCTGTCCCGTGGAAAGTCCGGTCTCTCCAGATGTATCACTCGTTACCTGGTGGCTATGGCGACGGCGGACCTCTCGGTGATTGTCTGCAAGGTGACTTTGCACCAAATTGCCGATATTTATTGGTCGTATTCATTCTTGTTCTACACGCCCGTGTGCAAGGTAATTCTCTTCCTATCTGCCCTGACTATCGACTGTTCTGTTTGGTTTACTGTCGTTTTCACCTTTGATCGATTTGTGGCCATTTCCACTCAGAAACTGGCAGTCAAATACTGCACCGAGAGAATTGCGGTGATGATTCTTGTGACGCTGAGCGCGATCTTCTGCTTTAAGAACATTCCCTGGGCTTTTGCTTACACTGGTTTCAGAATTATCACAGATATTTCGTGGGGTTGTCGAATATTGCCGAAATTATTTTTTCATCCGGCATGGCTCGCATTTTCTTGGATAGACCAGCTGTTAACTCCAGTGATTCCATTCTGTTCAATTGTATTGCTCAATGCGCTCACCGTCAGACGCATTTTGATAGCTAATCGGGTCCGCAAATCTCTCCGGGACTGCAATAACGGGGATCCCGAGATGGCGAACCGTAGGAGGTCCATCATTTTGCTGCTCGCCATCTCCAGCAGTTTTATTCTGCTCTGGGTCACAAGGGTCGCATATTTTGTTTACTCTCGGGCACACGGGACATTTTTGTCCAGAATTTACATGAACCCGTTTGCAAGATTTGAACAATCTGCGATTATGCTTCAGATGCTCAGCTGCTGCACAAACACGGTCATTTACACCGCGACCCAGAGAAAGTTCAGGCAGGATCTGATCCACGTGATCAAATACCCTTTATCACTAATCAGATCTTCAGTGATGTGAAGCATGTTTGTTTTTCAGAAACTTGATAACAGAAATCCAACGATTTTGCACGTCAAAAGATTGGGCGATAAAACAGCTTTGGTAAATTATGATTTGTTTCCCCTAGATTAAGATATCGTAAAATTAAGCAGAATGTTCCCCATTACACAAGATCACGCATTGGCGTCGAGATACACAAAATGGAACGGTTCCCCTCTTTAAAGCCGACTTCTCTCTTCTTTCCCCTTTGAAAATGTTATTGAGCATGCGCTATTAGGCGCGTATTGATCTGTATATACAGTATGTGTTCAGTTCGGGTTCCGTAGGTAGAAAAAAAAACTGTTAACTTAGCTCCAGATTCTAGTGTTTTTATTTATAGCTTTGTAGTGTAACTGGTCACATACACAACAAGTTAGTGAACCTACATCGTACCGGAAAGCTGTGTTTTAATTGATAACGGCAATTGGAAGGAAGCGGGAGTTTCCTCTCCCACTCAACATCCTTACACGCCCCTCTCTTCCGGAGACACTGGCGATCTATTGGCCTGTGGGTCCTGCCGTTTGGGATACTGAATGCAGGGTGGGGAGTGAGCAGTGTAACTCCTTCCCGGGTCCCGAGGCTGACGTTTTAACCACATTGAAATTTTGTGCGAGGGTGGGGCTAGGGAAGCAGATCCGGTGTCCTCCGTGAGACAGGGGGTGGGTGGAGAGAGGGGGACTTACCTCCTCCTGCAGTGGGTAGACTGCCGCAGAGACCAGAGGTGGTCAGAGCCCCTGAAACCAAACACCGGCAGCATGAGGGTTTCTGTTTCCTCCAGCAGTCTGAAGACTTACCGTGTAGTAGGTCAATACCTCATTGTACTTTGATTTGGGTGAAATAGGTGGGTTGCTGGGCGGTGGGTCTCGTTGCTCTGGTAGGGCCCAATCCGCGCTGTATCTTAAATAAAATAAAATAAAAAAATAATCCAGCCAATGAACGACGTAACTGATGATGGGGAAGAAGTTTTGTCACAACTACGGATTCGACAGCTCGGTAGATACGGCAATTGCGCTTGTGAATATGCACCTGTCAGCTAATTATTAATTCATTGCGATAGTATTGAACTCCATGCTTGTTGTCGTAGACTTGGACACAGCACAGCAAAGCTTCGCTGCCTGTTTGCATTCTGCCTTGCCTGCGGAATTGGACTTCGATTCAACTGACTCTGAAAATTAGCGGTATTCGTTTAATATTTAGCTGTTCTCTTCAGCCACAGTGTAGGTTTCGTTTTCCATTTGAGAGTTTAAGTTAACGGTCCTGTTTGCCGAGCGTTTATTGTTTTCTTTTCCCTTTAACACTGTTCGCATTAAAGTCTGTGAAATTTCGATCCGCTTCAGTGTCTCCCACTCCGCACTTGGACCATATCCGAACCTGGTGACAGTAAGTCTCGACCACACAAAGGTGGACCCAGCCGAGAGAAGGCAGCTGACCTTGGCTATGAGATTCATTAGTCAGAGTCGGGGCAGCAATGTTCCTTTGGAATTCCCATGTATCCTATGTATATATGCTCAGAGTCCGCCCCTGTGGCTCAGAAAATTAGGGAAACGAAGAGGATGGCAGAAGTGATAGGGGACTCTATGAGACAGGCGATTCTGTGGACGCAGGAAAGAAACTCGGATGGTGGTTTGCCTACCAGGTGCCAGGGGTCCGGGATGTTTTTGATCGCGTTCACGAAATCTTGAAGTGGGAGGGTGAGGAGCCAGAGGTCGTTGTACATATTGGTACCATCGACATAGGCAGGAAAAGGGAGGAGGTCTTGAAAGCAGACTACAGGAGAGTTAGGAAGCAGGTCCACAAAGGTAGAAATCTCGGGATTCCTACCTGTGCCACGTGACAGTGAGTATAGGAATAGGGTGATGTGGAGGATAAATACGTGGCTGAGGGATTGAAGCAGGGGGCGGGGATACAGTTTTTTTTTAGATTATTGGGACCGCCCTTGGGGCAGGAGTAACCTCTGCAGAAAGGAAGGGTTGCACTTGAATCCCAGAGGGACCAGTATCCTGGCGGGGTGGTTTGCTAATTGCTAATGGGGAGAGTGTAAATTAGGATTGCTGGGGGTGGGGGGTGGGAACCAAACTGAAGAGACGGAGGAAGAGGCGGTTAGTTCACAAATAGAGAAAGCTCGGACACAGTGCGAGCGGGAGGATAGGCAGGTGATAGAGAAGGGACGCATTCAGACCGATAGTTTGAGATGTGTCTATTTTAATGCAACGAGTGTTATGAACAGAGTGGATGAGCTTAGAGCGTGGATCAGTGCTTGGAGATGTGATGCTGTGGCCATTACAGAGACTTGGATGGTTCAGGGGGAGTAACGGTTACATCGAGTGCCTGGCTTTAGATGTTTCAGAAAGGACAGGAAGGGTGGCACTGTTGATCAGAGATAGTGTCACCGCTGAAGAAAAGGAGGGAGACATGGAGGGATTGTCTACGAGTGGAAGCTAGGATTAGGAAGGGGTCAATACCTCTACTGTGCGTTTTTTGTAGATCACCCAATATTAACAGGGATATATTGAAGCAGACAGGGAGATAGATTCTGGAAAGGTATAATAATAACAGGGTTGTCATGGTGGGAGGTTTTAATTTCCCAAAATATCGATTGGCATGTCCTTAGAGCGAGGGGTTTAGATGGGGTGGAGTTTTTTAGGCGGATTCAAGAAGGTTTCTTGACACAATATTTAGATAAGCCTACAAGAAGAGAGGCTGTACTTGATCTGGTATTGGGAAATGAACGTTACATCTCTCAGTAGGAGAGCATTTTGGAGATAGTGATCACAATTCTGTCTGCTTTACCATAGAATTGGAGACGGATAGGAAGAGACAAGTTAGGAAAGTTTTTAATTGGAGTAAGAGGAAATATGAGGCTATCAGGCAGGAAGTTGGAAGCATAAATTGGAAACAGATGTTCTCAGGGAAATGTATGGAAGAAATGTGGCAAATGTTTAGGTCATATTTGCGTGGAGTTCTGTATAGGTACGTTCCAGTAAGACAGGCAGAGGATAAAGGCTGTTTTAAGTCTAGTCAAGTAGAGAAGATCTTACTAAAGGTTCAAAAACTTGGTAATGATAGAGATCTAGAAGATTATAAGGCTAGTAGGAAGGAGCTTAAGAAAGAATTTAGGAGAGCCAGAAAGGGCCATGAGAAGGACTTGGCAGGGAGAATTAAGGAAAACCACAAGGCATTATACAAGTACGTGAACAACAAGAGGCTAGGACGTCAGAGAATAGAATTAAGTGTGACAGTGGAAAAGTGTGTAGGTTTTCTATGTTTTTATGCTTCTATAAACACTTGTTTCTGCCTCCATCGTGACAGAAGGATCTTGCCAAGTAATGGACCCAGCGAAGTTTGAACAGTGACGTTTTGACATTGGTGGCTTGAGGAGACGGTGCCTTTATTCAAAGTGTATGTCCTGACTCTTGGAATGTAGAGTTCCGGGTTTACTGGGCTTCTCTAGTCTACATTGAGTTTCTCCCGTATCCATTCCAAGCTTTTCAACTCACATGTCCCCAGGTTCGCAGCTTTGTGGTCCCGTGACTCAGGTCTGCATAACAAATGAGCGCTTCAAGCAAGCTTATCAACTGATTCAAAAAGTCATCATTCAAGTCAAAAGTGTCAATTCTGGAAGAGCCCTACTCCGAAAGCTGATTCCTGGCTGGAGTGTGCAAACACACAAGTAAAACATAGAAACGTAGAAAACCTACAGCACAATACAGGCCCTTGGACCCACAAAGCTGTGCTGAACATGTCCTTACCTTAGAAATTACCCAGCGTTACTCATAGCCCTTTATTTTTCTGAGCTCCATGTACTTGTCCAGGAGTCTCTTCTAAGACCCTGTAGTATCCGCCTCCATCATCGTCATCGGCAGCCCATTCCACGCACTCACCGCTCTCTGCGTAAAAAAACCTTACCCCTAACATTGCCTCTGTACCTACTCCCCAGCACCTTAAACCTGTGTCCTCTCTTGCTAGCCATTTCAGCCCTGGGAAAATGCCTCAGGCTATCCACACGATCAATGCCTCTCATCATCTTATACATCTCTATGAGGCCATTTTTCATTCTTCGTCGTTCCAAGGGAAAAAAAGGCCGAGTTCACTCAACCTATTCTCATAACTCATGCTCCCTAATCCAGGCAACAGCGTTGTAAATCTCCTCTGCACCCTTTCTATGATTTCCACATCCTTTCGTAGTGAACCGACCAGAATTGAGCACTGTACTCCAAGACTCAAAGTGGGGTCTGATCAGGGACCTATATAGCTGCAACATTACCTTTCGGCCCCTAAACTCAATCCCACGACTGATGAAGACTAAGATTGATGCTTTCTTAACCGCAGAGTCAAACTGTGCAACAACTCTGCGTATCCTATGGACCCGGACCTGAAGATCCCTCTGATCCTCCACAATGCCAAGAATACGGAATGGTATATTCTCTCATCATACTTGACCTACCAAGAAGAACCACCTCACACTTACCTGGGTCGAACTCCATCTGCCACTTCTCAGACCAGTTTTGCATCCTATCTATGTCCCACTGTAACCTTTGACAGCCCTCCACACTATCCACAGCACCTCCAACCTTTGTGTCATCAGAAAATTTACTAACCCATCCCTCCACTTCTTCATGCAGGTCATTTATTTAAAAAATCACCTTTATAAAGTAACCCCTGTCAAGAACACTTGAAAGCTCTTGATGAAAGTCATGGTAGAGACTGGGGAAATTGAAATATCATGTGACAAATTAAACAGATCTGTAGAGATCCAGTTGGCTTAGCTATGAAAGAAACCTGTCCATGCTGTCTTGATCTGTAAAATTGTCAGCAAGACAGTCTTTAGCTTTCAAGTTTCATGTTTTGAAGGATCCCCAAGGACCTTTCTCTATATTCCCAAGGTTTTCATTTTTCTGATTGTTTCCAAGGATTTATCAACATGTTTAGGGGTTTTCAATGTCTTCCGCATCTCCAGGACTCCCAAGCCTCCCTCTCGGCCCCGTCCGATGTTTCTTGATCTCAGTCAGTTGGGGTTCCCAGGTCTCTCTATCTCTCTGGATCCACAAGTCTCCCTGCTTCTCGAATTCCCCATGACACCCTCTCGAGTTCCCCATGCCTCCCTCTCGAGTTCCCCATGACTCCCTCTCGAGTTCCCCATGACTCCCTCTCAAGTTCCCCAGGTCTCTCAGTCTGTCTGAATTCCCGAGTCTCCCTGCCTCTCGAGTTCCCCATGACTCCCTCTCGAGTTCCCCATGACTCCCTCTCAAGTTCCCCATGACTCCCTCTCAAGTTCCCCATGACTCCCTCTCGAGTTCCCCATGACTCCCTCTCAAGTTCCCCATGACTCCCTCTCGAGTTCCCCATGCCTCCCTCTCAAGTTCCCCATGACTCCCTCTCGAGTTCCCCATGCCTCCCTCTCGAGTTCCCCATGACTCCCTCTCAAGTTCCCCATGACTCCCTCTCGAGTTCCCCATGCCTCCCTCTCGAGTTCCCCATGACTCCCTCTCGAGTTCCCCATGACTCCCTCTCAAGTTCCCCAAGTCTCTCAGTCTGTCTGAATTCCCGAGTCTCCCTGCCTCTCGAGTTCCCCATGACTCCCTCTCGAGTTCCCCATGACTCCCTCTCAAGTTCCCCATGACTCGCTCTCAAGTTCTCCATGACTCCCTCTCGAGTTCCCCATGCCTCCCTCTCAAGTTCCCCATGACTCCCTCTCGAGTTCCCCATGACTCCCTCTCGAGTTTCCCATGCCTCCCTCTCGAGTTCACAATGACTCTCCCTCTCAAGTTCCCCATGACTCGCTCTCAAGTTCTCCATGACTCCCTCTCGAGTTCCCCATGCCTCCCTCTCAAGTTCCCCATGACTCGCTCTCAAGTTCTCCATGACTCCCTCTCGAGTTCCCCATGACTCCCTCTCAAGTTCCCCATGACTCGCTCTCAAGTTCTCCATGACTCCCTCTCGAGTTCCCCATGCCTCCCTCTCAAGTTCCCCATGACTCCCTCTCGAGTTCCCCATGACTCCCTCTCGAGTTCCCCATGACTCCCTCTCGAGTTCCCCATGACTCTCCCTCGAGTTCCCCATGACTCCCTCTGAAGTTCCCCATGACTCCCTCTCGAGTCATCCCTGGATCTCGAGTTTTCAGGTCTTCCTTGGCCATCAGGTGCCAGCTGTAGGGAGTGGGCGCTGTAGTGACTGCTTCAGGCCTGTGCAGGGGATCAGAGAACGTTGTACTCTGAGATTTTAGAACACCTGAATTTGTTAATTGTTGACTAACAACAGTTATTAATGGTTTCCGAGTTCCATGTGTTTTCTTCTCGAGCGACTCGCTCTTTGTAATGCGGTTTCCTGGCGCTTTCTGTTGAAGTTTAAGTTAATTTTGATTGCCCCAGGGATTCTATGTTAGTTTTATTCTTGAAGCAGATACCCGATTAGCTCCAATCAGAGGGTCCTCATTTTGAGAATGATCCGTCTCACGGTGTTACTTGGTCGAACTATCTCTGTAAACGCTCTTGTTTCTGTCGCCTCATTGAAGTCTATGGCTACGATATTGGCAGTGCACACCATGACACATATCTCCTCTTGTGTCCTTGATTCTGCTTGCTAGCAGAAACCTCTGCTAGTTCATAATCCTTTTGTAGTTACTTTCTCATTTTTAAGCCAGGCCTTCTGTGACACATCTTCCCCGCCATTCCCCAAACAGAGGTCTACAGGAAATCTCGCTTCGCTCCCAAACATTAAATAATATGGCGATAACCAGCAGCTTCATGTTATGAACAGTTGCAGCAGTGGAACAGATGCACAAAATGCTCACCCTATTTGTTCTTCCTGCTGATATCCAGGTTTCCGAGCATGTCCGGTTGAACATCTCAGGTCGGGGATCTCCCTGAGGGTGATAAGGCGTACTCCTTTGTTTATCGACTCCAAGCATGTCCAGTAACACCTGTATAGAATTCCCAGAACCTTGGCGGCAAGCCTAGTGGACTACACCTTCCTGATCGTGCGTATCCGACTTGGAAGTCCATAATAAACTCTGGCTTCGGTGGACGCCCCTGATGCTTTGTCGGGAAAGTTTGAGCATGGTGTAGTGATCAGTACTAATCAAAACATTCGCAGTGTCACTGGATTCAGGCTCTGCATACTAGTAGCTCAAGTGGCTCCGCACCCGGTAAATGGGACAAGGGAGAACCCTAGTTGGCTGCCTCATCCCCCGAATACATCGAATGCACTGTCTACAGTCCTCTTCGACCCCAGGCTTCATTCGGGGCCAGTAGAACCGATCTCGGACTGGTCAAACCCCAAATGACCTGAATCATTATGAAGTAACTTCAGCACAATCCTCCGATGCTTCTCAGGTAAAACCAACTGGGAACGCCGAGGCCTGTCTGGAGCAGACCCTAACCTGTATAGAACCTGGTTTCTCAACTCCAGCTTGTTCCATTCTCCCAGCAGTAGTGGGTATGGCAGGGTGTTTCGTCTTTTAAACTTGGTCCATAACCCCTTCGTCAAAAGCTGACCAAACGGTACATCTCGACACCGGTACTCAACGCAGACAATTGTTTCGCATTCAGGGGGTTCAAGTTGCAGTGAGCTTGTGGAATGCCGCAACCAAATGATCCACAGCTCTATTCTGCCCTGGCCTTGCTTCTGATTTCCCCGTGGCAGAAAACTGGGACTGCTTTATCTCCAAATGCAGGAAAGCTCCCCCACGCTCCGTCCATTTCAATAGACAATAGACAATAGGTGCAGAAGTAGACCATTCGGCCCTTCGAGCCTGCACCGTCATTCTGAGATCATGGCTGATCATCTACTATCAATACCCGGTTCCTTCCTTGTTCCCATATCCATAAGATACCTATCTAGCTCCTTCTTGAAAGCATCCAGAGAATTGGCCTCCACTACCTTCCGGGGCAGTGCATTCCAGACCCTCACAACTCTCTGGGAGAAGAAGTTTTTCCTTAACTCTGTCCTAAATGACCTACCTCTTATTCTCAAACCATGCCCTCTGGTACTGGACTCTCCCAGCATCTGGAACATATTTCCTGCCTCTAACTTGTCCACTCCCTTAATAATCTAATATGTTGCAATCAGATCCCCTCTCAATCTCCTTAATTCCAGCGTGTACAAGCCCAGTCTCTCTAACCTCTCTGTGTAAGACAGTCCAGACATCCCAAGAATTAACCTTGTGAATCGACGCTGCACTTCCTCTACAGCCAGGATGTCCTTCCTTAACCCTGGAGACCAAAACTGTACACAATACTCCAGGTGTGGTCTCACCAGGGCCCTGTTCAAATGCAAGAGGATTTCCTTGCTCTTGTACTCAACTCCCTTTGTAATAAAGGCCAACATTCCATTAGCCTTCTTCACTGCCTGCTGCACTTGCTCATTCACCTTCAGTGACTGATGAACAAGGACTCCTAGATCTCTTTGTATTTCTCCCTTACCTAACTTTACATCGTTCAGATAATAATCTGCCTTCCTGTTCTTACTCCCAAAGTGGATAACCTCACACTTATTCACATTAAACGTCATCTGCCAAGTATCTGCCCACTCACCCAGCCTATCCAAGTCACCCTGAATTCTCCTAACATCCTCATCACATGTCACACTGCCACCCAGCTTAGTATCATCAGCAAACTTGCTGATGCTATTCTCAATGCCTTCATCTAAATCATTGACGTAAATCGTAAACAGCTGTGGTCTCAATACCAAGCCCTGTCGCACCCCACTAGTCACCACCTGCCATTCCGAGAAACACCCATTCACCGCTACCCTTTGCTTTCTGTCTGCCAACCATTTTCTATCCATGTCAATGCCTTCCCCCCAATGCCATGAGCTTTGATTTTACCCACCAATCTCCTATGTGGGACCTTATCTAATGCCTTCTGAAAATCGAGGTACACTACATCTACTGGATCTCCCTTGTCTAACTTCCTGGTTACATCCTCGAAAAACTCCAATAGATTCGTCAAGCATGATTTACCCTTGGTAAATCCATGCTGGCTCGGCCCAATCTTATCACTGCTATCTAGATATGCCACTATTTCATCTTTAATAATGGACTCTAGCATCTTCCCCACTACTGATGTTAAGCTGACAGGTCGATAGTTCTCTGTTTTCTCCCTCCCTCTTTTCTTAAAAAGTGGGATAATATTAGCCATTCTCCAATCCTCAGGAACTGATCCTGAATCTAAGGAACATTGGAAAATGATTACCAATGCATCTGCAATTTCCAGGGCCACCTCCTTTAGTACCCTAGGATGCAGACCATCTGGACCTGGGGATTTGTCAGCCTTCAGTCCCACCAGTCTACTCATTACTGTTTCCTTCCTAATGTCAATCTGTTTCATTTCCTCTGTTACCCTATGTCCTTGGCCCATCCATACATCTGGGAGATTGCTTGTGTCTTCCTTAGTGAAGACAGATCTAAAGTACATATGCCATTTCTCTGTTTCCCATAACAATTTCACCCAATTCATTCTTCAAGGGCCCAACATTGTTCTTAACTATCTTATTTCTCTTCACATACCTAAAAAAGCTTTTGCTATCCTCCTTTATATTCCTGGCTAGCTTGCGTTTGTACCTCAGTTTTTTCTTCCCATATTGCCTTTTTAGTTAAGTTCTGTTGTTCCTTAAAAAATTCCCAATCATCTGTCCTCCCACTCACCTTAGCTCTGTCATACTTCCTTTTTTTTTAATGCTATGCAATCTCTGACTTCCTTTGTCAACCACTGTGACCCTTTTCCCCCAAGTTGAATCCTTCCTTCTCCAGGGGATGAACTGATTTTGCACCTTGTGCATTATTCCCAAGAATACCTGCCATTGCTGTTCCATTGTCTTTTCTGCTAGGATATCCGTCCAGTTAACTTTGGCCAGCTCCTCCCTCATGGCTCCATAGTCTCCTTTGTTCAACTGCAACACTGACACTTCCGAGCTGCCCTTATCCTTCTCAAATTGCAGATAAAAACTCATCATATTATGGTCACTACCTCCTAATGGCTCCTTTACTTCAAGATCGCTTATCAAATCCTGTTCATTACACAACACTAAATCTAGAATAGTCTTGTCCCTGGTCGGCTCTCGTACAAGCTGTTCCAAGAATGCATCCCTTAGGCACTCTACAAACTCCCTATCCTGGGGTCCAACACCAACCTGATTCTCCCAGTTCACCTGCATGTTGAAATCCCCCATAACTACTGTGACATTACCTTTGCTGCATGCCAATGTTAACTCCCTATTCGACTTGCTGAAGTAGCTGGACTACAGCAACAGGAGACCACGAGCTCTGTGGTCCCATTATTAGGTATGAGAGGTGAAAAATAAATTGGTCTCCTCATTTCTGTTCTAAAGGGTCGTTGTTCTATTCCGAGACTGTGCACTTTGGTCCCCAACACTCCCACAAATGGAAATATCTTCTACACGTCCATTCTGCCCGCGACTTCCAGTGTTCATTAGGTGTCAGTCCCACCACCACACCCCCACACCCCACCCTCTAGACTTCAAAATTCCAGCGAGTACAGGCCCAGGACCATCAAATAGGCCCTATGCATTAACTCTTTCATTCCCGGGATCATTCTCATGAACCTCCTCTGGGCCCTCTCCAAAGCCAGCGCATCCTTTCTTAAACTACATGCAAAAAAAGTTCTGGAGGAACAGGGCAAGTCAGACAGCATCTTTAGAAGCGACTAAAACACAGCCAAGGTTTAGAACCGAGACATTTCATCTGGAAAGGAAGGGGCAGAATAGACAATAGACAGTAGGTACAGGAGTAGGCCATTCGGCCCTTCTAGCTAGCACCGCCATTCACTGTGATCATGGCATATCATACACAACCAGTACCCCGTTCCTGCCCTCTCCCCATATCCCTTGACCCCGCTATCTATAAGAGCTCTATCTAACTCTCTCGAATGCATCCAGAGACTTGGCCTCCACTGCCTTCTGGGGCAGAGCATTCCACATATCCACCACTCTCTGAGAGAAAAAGTTTTTCCGCATCTCTGTTCTAAATGGTCTACCCCTTATTCTTAAACTGTGGCCTCTAGTTCTGGACTCACCCATCAGCGGGAACATGCTTCCTGCCTCCAGCGTGTCCAATCCCTTAATAATCTTATATGTTTCAATCAGATCCCCTCTCATCCTTCTAAATTCCAGTGTATACAAGCCCAGTCGCTCCAATCTTTCAACATATGACAGTCCCGCCATTCCGGGAATTACCCTTGTGAATCTACGCTGCACTCCCTCAATAGCAAGAAACTCCTTCCTCAAATTTGGAGACCAAAACTGCACACAATACTCCAGGTGGGGTCTCACCAGGGCCCTGTACAGCTGCAGAAGGACCTCTTTACTCCTATACTCAATTCCTCTTGTTATAAAGGCCAGCATGCCATTAGCTTTCTTCACTGCCTGCTGTACCTGCATACTTGCTTTCATTGACTGATGTACAAGAACACCTAGATCTCGTTGTACTTCCCCTTTTCCTAACTTGACTCCATTTAGATAGTAATCTTCCTTCCAGTTCTTGCCAACAAAGTGGATAACCTCACATTTATCCACGTTAAACTGCATCTGCCATACATTTGCCCACTCACCCAACCTGTCCAAGTCACCCTGCATTCTCATAACATCCTCCTGACATTTCACACTACCACCCAGCTTTGTGTCATCAGCAAATTTGCTAATGTTACTTTTAATCCCTTCTTCTAAATCATTAATGTATATTGTAAACAGCTGCGGTCCCAGCACCGAACCTTGCGGTACCCCACTGGTCACAGCCTGCCATTCCAAAAGGGACCCGTTAATTGCTACTCTTTGTTTCCTGTCAGCCAGCCAATTTTCAATCCATGTCAGTACTCTGCCCCCAATACCATGTGCCCTAATTTTGCCCACTAATCTCCTATGTGGGACTTTATCAAAAGCTTTCTGGAAATCCAGGTACACTACATCCACTGGCTCTCCCTTGTCCATTTTCATAGTTACATCCTCAAAAAATTCCAGAAGATTAGTTAAGCATGATTTTCCCTTCATAAATCCATGCTGACTCGGACTGATCCTTCTACTGCTATCCAAATGTGTCGTAATTTCCTCTTTTATAATTGACTCCAGCATCTTTCCCACCACTGACGTCAGGCTAACCGGTCTATAATTCCCTGTTTTCTCTCTCCCTCCTTTCTTGAAAAGTGGGACAACATTAGCCACCTTCCAATCAGCAGGAACTGTTCCTGAATCTATAGAACATTGGAAAATGATTACCAATGCGTCCACGATTTCTAGATCCACCTCCTTAAGTACCCTGGGATGCAGAGCATCAGATCCCGGGGACTTATCAGCCTTCAGACTCAACAGTCTATCCAACACCGTTTCTTGCCTAATATAAATTTCCTTCAGTTCATCCTTTACCCTAGTTCCTTTGGCCACTCTTACAGCTGGGAGATTGTGTCTTCCCTAGTGAAGACAGATCCAAAGTACCTGTTCAACTCGTCTGCCATTTCCTTGTTCCCCATAATAAATTCACCCGTTTCTGTCTTCAATGGCCCAATTTTGGTCTTAACTATTTTTTTGCTATTCACATACCTAAAGAAGCTTTTACTATCCTCCATTATATTCTTGGCTAGTTTACCTTCGTACCTCATTTTTTCTTGGCGTATTGCCTTTTTTGTTATCTTCTGTTGCTCTTTAAAAGCTTCCCAGTCCTCCGGTTTCCCGCTCATCTTTGCTATGTTATACTTCTTCTCTTTTATTTTTATACTGCTCTTTACTTCCCTCGTCAGCCACGGCCGCCCCTTACTCCCCTTAGGATCTTTCTTCCTTTTTGGAATGAACCGATTATTCCCAGAAATACCTGCCATTGTTGTTCCACTGTCTTCCCTGCTAGGGTATTGTTCCATTGAACTTTGGCCAGCTCCTCCCTCATAGCTCCGTAATTCCCTTTGTTCAACTGTAATACTGACACATCCGATTTTCCCTTCTCCTTCTCAAATTGTAGGTTAAAACATATCATATTATGGTCACGACCTCCTAATGGTTCCTTTACTTCTAGGTCCCTGATCAAATTCATTGCACAACGCTAAATCTAGAATTGCCTTCTCCCTGGTAGGCTCCAGTACAAGCTGTTCTAAGAATCCATCTTGGAGGCACTCCACAAACTCCCTTTCTTGGGGTCCAGTACCATTCTGATTCTCCCAGTCTACCTGCATGTTGAAATCCCCCATGACAACTGTATCATTATCTTTGCGACATGCCAGTTTTAACTCTTCATTCAACTTACACCCTACATCCAGACTGCTGTTTGGGAGCCTGTAGATAACTCCCATTAGGGTCTTTCTACCCTTAGAATTTCTCAGTTCTATCCATACTGACTCTACATCCCCAGATTCTATGTTCCCCCCTCGCAAGGGACTGAATATCATTCCTCACCAACAGAGCCACCCCACCCCCTCTGCCAGTCAGTCTGTCCTTTCGATAAGATGTATATCCTTGAATATTCATTTCCCAGGCCCTGTCCGCTTGAAGCCATGTTTCTGTTATTCCCACAACATCGTACTTGCCAATTTCCAACTGAGCCTCAAGCTCATCTACTTTATTCCTTATACTTCGTGCATTCATATATAATACTTTTAATTCGTTACTCCCCTCTCCTTTCATATCAATTCCTATTTCACTTGGCCATACTGTATGATCTCTTCTTGCTTTCTACTCCATTGATTCTGTTGCCCTTTTTAACTTTTCTTATTTTCACTTTCCCTTTAACTCCATCCTTATATTTCCAGTTCATTCCCTCCCCCCTCCCCCCTCCCCCCCCCCCCACTACTTAGTTTAAACACATCCGTGTTGCAGTGGCAAACCTGTCTGCCAGAATGCTGGTCCCCCGCCTATTAAGGTGCAATCCGTCCCTTTTGTACAATTCATCCCTACCCCAAAACAGATCCCAGTGGTCCGAGAATGTAAATCCTTGCTTCCTGCACCAGTTCCTCAGCCACACATTCAGATCCATTATCTCCCTGTTCCTGCCCTCTCCAGCACGAGGAACTGGAAGCAAACCAGAGATAACCACCCTGGAAGTCCTGCTTTTCAGCCTTCTTCCGAGTTCTCTGAAGTCCCACTGCAGAATGCCCTTCCTCTTCTTCCGATGTCATTTGTGCTGACATGCACTACCACTTCCGGCTGTTCACCTTCACCCTTGAGGATTCCCAAATCTGTCCGTGATGTCCTGGATCCTAGCACCAGGGAGGCAACACACCATCCTTAAATCTCGCCTGTTGCCGCAGAAACCCCTTTCCGTTCCTCTTACTATGGAGTCCCCTACTACCACGGCTCTTCTTGATGTCTGACTCCTCGGCTCTGCTTCTGCACCAATTTTCGGCTCGCAGACCTGTCCGCCTCTCAGACTAGCAGTATCTTCTGTCCTGACAGATTCCAAGAGGGTGAACCTGTTTACGAGAACATCCCCTGGGGTCTCCTGTACTTCAAGCATCCTTTCCTTCCTCATCGTCGCCCCCTTTCTCTCTTCCGGTATCCTCGGTGTAACGACCTCACTGTAGGTCCTGTCCAGAAAACCCTCGTTTTCGCGGATAAACCTGAGGTCATCCAGTTCTTTCTTCAGTGCTGCAACATGGTCCTTCAGAAGCTGAATCTGGACACACTTTCCACAGCTGTAGCAGCCAGGGGCACCGTCAGTGTCCCTGACCTCCCACATCATGCACGTAGCACACTGAATCCGCTTAGCGGTCATGTCTTCACCCTCTCCCATTGTGCCTGGCGTAGTCTCCTCCCTGAAGACTCTCGAGCCAAAGACTAGCACTTTTCACACCAGGCCGCTTCCCGACAGGCTGTTCACACAAGCTTTTGTACTCCCAGAGAACAGAGAGCTAATATTTATTCACCCTCACCTTCCGTCTTCTCTAACTCCCTCCCCAAAACCCCTCCACAACGGTCTGCCCACTTCTCATTACCCCCTCCAGCTATCTTCTCCCTTCACCATCACTCTCCCTCTCTTACTCTATCTCCACCCCTCTTCTGTTCATCCTCCCCCTCCCATTCCCACCAGTGCCTTTCTCCCCCTGGAGAGGTTTGACCTGGTTAAGTCTGCATACTCCCTGTCCAAACTGCCCACCCTGTGGAGGAGGACGCAGGGGTTACTGGTGAGTCCAGAGCTCAGGAAAGGGGTTTAATGATGTCTGGGCATCCGGGCCCGGGGGTTGTCGCTGTTTGCGGGAAGTATGGAGAGGGGTTCTCTGGAGCCCATGCGATCACCTTCTGAACCTCTTTCACGTCACACCTTCTCACCACCTCCTCCTCCATCCCCTGCCCCCGATTCTGATAGAGGCTCGCCACCTCGTCCTGACGGTGAGTCTCAGCTGAGAGTGAATCCCGCCCCCAGTGACGTTCATTCTCCTTGCCCCCTTCTCCTCGGCCAAGACCCTGCTCTGCCTCCCCCTGGCGTGGATCCTACCTCCCGTCTTTTCCTGAGCGACAGGCACTGCTTCTGTCTTCTCCTGCATTCATCACTCTCTATTCCCACAGGAGGGGAGTCTCTCGGTCACGTCTTCACCCCCGGTGAGTTGGGATTGGAATCTGGCGCAGGCCTCGGGAATTCATCACTGCTGCTTGGACAAATGAATTCCTTCTGCATTCTGGATTAATGATTGTAGTGTGTGTCTTCCATTGTCCCGGTGTCTTTCTGAAACCACCCCCCCCCCCCATCCGACTCTCATTCCACCTCCCCTCTCTCTTCCCTCACTCATTCATCCTCTCTCTCTTCCTCTTCACCTCAGGTGTGGGCAATGTGTTTCCCCCCCCCCCCCCCCCGTGGGAGAATCTGGAACCGGAGACCACCGTGTAAAGAGGGTCGCACAACTACATCGGGGAGGGAGAGGTTTTTTTTCCGCACAGCGAAAAGCTGTAGGTAGAATTTTTCGGTTTATTTGTGGCATCTTTCTTTATAATTGCGCATTTAGAGCAGTGGGAGTGCCAGGCAGGATAGCTGAACGCTTCTGTTGCGGGATGTGGGGAGGCAGGGAGACCTCCGGTGTCCCTGACCCCTACACCTGCGAGGTACATCCAGCTGCAGCCTCTAACACTCCACGTTGAGGAACTGGATGAACTGGAGGCTGATGGGGTGATAGGCAGGCCATAATTGCACCCAAGGTGCATGACACAGGAAACTCGGTGACAGTCAGGAAGCTGAAAAGGGGTGATGCAGAGGGCCCCTGTGGCCATATCAGTCAACAACAGTTGTACCACTTTAGAGGATATTGTCGTGGGTGGCGTGAGCAGCAAAGAAAGACCTGGCAGAGTAAAGTCACTGGAGTCAGGTATCTGGCACAGACGGAGAGGAGGGGTGAAGAGGAGAGCTGTGGTGATAGGGGATTCGTTACGTAGGGAAACAGAAAGCAGGTTCTGTCGACGAGATATTCCCGCATGGTACGATGCAGCCCCGGGTGCCAGGATTTGGGACATCCCGGATCGAGTCTGCAGCATTCCGAAGTGGGAAGATGAGCAACCAGAGGTCGTGATCGATGGGTAGATACCGATGACACAGGTAGCAAGAAGGACGAGGCTCTGCAAAGTGAGTTCAGGGAATTTGGTGCCAAGTTAAAGGTCCAGGGTTGTAATCTCAGGATTGCTACGTGTACCACGTGCTAGTGAGACCGGAACTCGAAAGATCAAACATGTGGCTAAGGAGTTGATGCAAGAGGGAGGGCTTCAGACTTTTGGATCATTGGGCTCTCTTCCAGGAAAGGTGGGACCTGTACAGGAAAGGCAGTTGGTACCTAAACTGGAGTGAAAATATCCTAGCGGGAAGGTTTGTTAGTACTGCATTGAGCGGGAAGGGGAGAGGTTAAACTAGGGGGTGGGAAACAGAGTGCCAGATTAGATGGTAGAGAAGTTGCGGAGACATGTTATTAAGACCTCAGACGAAGTCAGGGATCAAAAGGTTGAGCATGGTGCAACTAATGATCTGAGCTGCGTATATTTCAACGCAAGAAGGCATGTGAGCCAAATGAGCCAAATGAGGCAAATGAGCTCGGGAGGCAAATGAGCTCAGAGCATGGATCAACACATGGAACTATGACACTGTAGCCGTTAGTAAGACTTGGTTACAGGAGGGGCAGGACTGACAGCTCAGTATTCCGGGGCTGTGTTGTTTTAGACATGATAGATCGGGGGGGGGGGGGGCGGGGGGATTAAAGGGGAGTGGCGTTACTCCCCTCAGAGAAAATGCCTTCGGTCAGGTCAGGTTGGAGAGCTCGTCTAGTGAAACTTTATGGGTGGAACTGAGGACTTAAGAAGCTATGACCACGTTAATGGAGCTACATTATAGACCACCCAACCGTCCAAGAGATTTAGAGGAACCATTTTCTGGAAATTTCGCAGACTGCTACAAGAAAGATAACATTGTGATTGTAGGTGATTTTAATTTTCCACGTAATGACTGGGACTCCCACACTGTAAAAGGAGTAGATGGGACAGAGTTTATGAAACTTGTTAAGGAAAGTTTCCTAAATCAGCGAATAGAAGACCCAACGAGAGAACTCTTCATATGACAAGCCATTCAATCCTGGAATGATTTTCGTGAACCTCCTTTGAACCCTCTCCAGTTTCAGCACATCCCTTTCTAAGACTATGTGCCTAAACTATGTGCTCGGAATGCTCCAGGTGAGGCTTCACCAGTGCTTTATAAAGTCTCAACATAACATCTCAGCTTTTATTTTTAGTACTCTTGAAATGAATATCAAATTTGCCTTCCTCACCGCAGACTCAATCTGGAAAGTAACCTTCAAGAAATCCTGCACAAGGACCTTTGCACCTCTTTTTTATTTTCTCTCCATTTAGATAATAGTCACCCTTTTCATTTCTTCTACCAAAGTGCATGGCCATACAACTGCCGACATTATATTCCATCTGCCACTTCTTTGCATTCGCCTAATTTGTCTAAATGCTCCTGTGGCCTCGCTACTTCCTCAAAACTGCCTGTCCCTCCACCTAACTTCATATCGTCTGCAAACTTTGCAACAGAGCCTTCTATTCCATCATCCAAATGATTGACATATAACGTAAAAAGATCCGGTCCCAACACAGATCCCTGTGGAACACCACTAGCCAATCCGAAAAGACACCCTTTATTCCCATTCTTTGCCTCCTGCCAAACAGCCGCTGCGTTGTCCATGCTGGAATCTTTCCTGTAATTCCACGGGCTCGTAGCTTATTCAGCGGCCTCGTGTGTGGCACCTTGTCAAAGGCCTTCTGAAAATCCAAATACACACCAATCCTGCTACTTGTTATATCTTCAGAGAATTCCAACAGATATGTCAGGAAAGATTTCCCTTGATTAAACGATGCTGACTACACCGTATTTTTATCTTGTGCCTCCAAATACCCGAGACCTCATCCTGAATAATCGACTCCAACATCTTCTCAACCACTGATATCAGACTAGTTTCCTTCTTCTGCCACTCTCCCTTCTTGAAAAGTGAAGTGACATTTGCAATTTCCAGTCTTCCAGAATCAGTCCAGAACCTACTGAGTCTTCAAAGATCATTACTAATGCCTCCACAATTTCTTCAGCACTGCCTTCAAAACCCTGGGTCCAGGTGATTTATCTACCTTCAGTCCTTTCTGTTTCCCAAGAACTTGCTCTCTCGTAATGGTAATTTCACACACTCCATGAGCCCCGACACCTGGAGCTTCCTCCATACTGCTAGTGTCTTCCACAGTGAAGACTGATGCAAAATACTTATTTAGTTCATCCGCCATTTCTTTGTCCCCACATTACAACCTCTCCAGCATCATTTTCCAGTGGGCCGATATCCACTCTCGCCTCTCTTTTATGCATGTATCTGAAGAAACTTATTATTATTGGCTAGCTGACTTTCGTACTCCATCTTTACCTTCTTAATGGCGTTTTAGTTGCCTTCAGTTGGTTTTTGAAAGCTTTCCAGTCCTCTAAATTCCCACTAATTTTTGCTCTATTATTTGCCCCTTCTTTGCATTTTATGTTGGCTTTGATTGCGTTTGTTAGCCATGGTGGTGTCATCTTTCCTTTAGAATACTTCTTCCTCTTTGGGATCTGTATATCCTGTGCCTTCCAGTTTGCTCCCAGAAATTCCAGCCATCCCTGCCAGTGTCCTTTTCCCACCATTCTGGCCGACTCCTCTCTCATCCTCTGTAATTCCCTTTGCTCCACTGTAACACTGATACATCTGACTTTAGCTTCTCCTTCTCAAATTTCAGTGTGGATTCGATCATATAACGATCACTTGCCCCTGCGTGTCTTTTTAACCCTTGCAGTTGCTTAGTTCTATCCACAATGATTCAACACCTTCTAACTCTATGCCACTTCTTGCTAATGATTTGATTTCATTTTTTACCAACAGAGCAGTCTTTCGATTTAATGTGTATCCTTGTACATTAAAACTCCCACCTACAATCTTCTTTCAGCTATGATTCAGTGATGCCTACAAGATCATACATGTCTATCTGTAACTGTGATCTACCTTATTCCATATATTGCGTGCATTCAGATATAACACCTTTAGTCTTGCCTTTACCCTTTTCGATTTTGCCACCATTGACGTTGCAACTCGTCCTAGTGACTGCAATTTTGCCCTGTCAATAGCCTCTCCTCACTGCACATTGCCTCTGTTTGCAAACCAGCTACCTCATCTTCAACACGATCACTCCAGTTCCCATCTCAAACGATTTTAGCCAATGTTCCCGCAAGGATATTTAACTCCTTCTAGTTCAGGAGTAACCCATTCCTCTTGTAGAGGGCGTACCTTCCCCAAAAGAAATCCCAATGATCCATAAATCTGAACTACTGCCTCCTACACCAGTTATTCAGGCACGCATTCACCTGCCAGATCATCCTACTCTACCCTCTCCAGCACATTGCATAGGCAGAAATCCAGAGATTACTACCCTGGAGGTCCTGTTTCTCAGCCTTCTAACTGTAGCAGTGGTAGACCAGGCGGAGAGCATGTTTTCAGTGGTGGGAGAGTCTAAGACCAGAGGACTCAGCCTCAGAATAGAGGGGCTTCCTTTTAGAACAAGATAAGGAGAAATGTCTTTACCCAGAGAGTGATGAATCTGAGGAATTCTTTAGCACAGGAAGTTGTGGGGGCCAAGTCCTTTTATATATTTAAGGTCGAGGTTGATAGATTCTTGATTGGTCAGGGCGTGAAGGAATACGGGGAGAAGGCAGGAGATTATGGCTAAGGTGAAGATTGGATCGGATGATGAAATCGCGGAGCATACGTGATGGGCCAAATGGCCTGATTCTGCTCCTATACCAGGGTTTTGTGGTCTTGATCTTGTATTAGGGGATGAGACAGAGTAGGTGACAACAATTTGTATAGGGGAACACTTTGCATCTAGTGAATATAATGTCATTAGTTTCAAAGTTATTATGAAAATGGGTAGACCTGATCCTCGGGAGAAAGGCCAGTTTTGGTGGTATCAGAAAGGATCTGACAAATATGGATTGGGACAGGCTATTTTCTGGCAAAGGTGTGCTTGGTAAGTGGGAGGCTTCAAAACTAAAATTTTCAGAGTACAAAGCTTGCGTGTGCCTGTCAGAGCAAAAGGCAAGGATGACCGGTTTAGGGAACTTTGGGTTTCCCAATATACAGCGCCTATAAAAAGTTTTCACCCCCTGCCCACCCCATTGGAAGTTTAATTTGGCTTTTTGACACTATCCACAGAAAAGACTCTTTCGTGTCAAAGTGAAAACAGATCTCTACAAAGTGATCTAAATTAATTACAAATATAAAACATAAAATAATTGATTGCATATCAAATTCGCCCATACGAAATCATCATTGGTGCAGCCAATTGGTTTTAGAAGTCACATAATTAGCTAATTGGAGATCTGTTTTTGGAGACCCGTGTGCAGTCAATGCATTTCAATCGATTGTAGTAAAAATACGCCTGCATCTGGAAGGTCCAACTGCTGGCAAAAGCTACACCGTGAAGACAAAAGTACACTTCAGACAACTCCACGAAAATGTTATTGAAAAACAATATTAAGGTGGATAGAAAAACCTTTTTCAGGTATATAAAAAATAAAAGAGAGATGAGAGTGAACATAGGACCAGCAGAAAATGAGGCTGGAGAAATAATAACGGGGGACAAGGGGATGGCAGATGAACTAAATAAGCATTTTACATCAGTCTCCACTGTGGAAGACACTGGCAGAGAGCCAGGTGTTGAAGGGTGTGAGGGAAGAGAAATGAGTGCAGTTACTATAACAAGGGAGAAGTAGCTGGAAGAATTGGATCAGCCATGATTGAACGGCGGAGCAGATTCGATGGGCCGAATGGTATGCTTCCACTCCAATATCTTGTGGTCTTATGGAATACTTATGCAATCAATTTTCTGTTTTATATTTGTGATTAATTTAGATCACTTTGTAGAGATCTGTTTTCACCTTGATATGAAAGTGTCTTTTTCTGCTCATCAGTGTGGCAAAAAAGCCAAATTAAATCCATTGTGATCCAATGTCGTAAAACACTAAAACATGAAAACTTCCAAAGGGGTCATCAAAGGTCACGGGGAGAAGGCTGGGGAGTGGGGCTGAGGAGGGGTAGCTATGATTGAATGGCGGACCAGACTCGATGGGCTAAATGGCCTAATTCTGTTCCTATGTCTTATGGTCTTACGTTCATAGACTACTTCTTACAGGCACTGTATATAGGCCCCGGTTAAGAAAAAAAAGAGGTGCATAGCCTGCACGCGCAGGTAGGGAAAAAATTAGGTATTCAAGGAGTATAAGAAATGCGAGAGAACGATTAAGAAAGAAATCAGGAGTGTTAAAAGAAGGCATGAGGCTGCCTCAGCAGACATATTAAAGGTGAATCCTAATTGCTTCTGCAGATATGTTAAGCAAATTTGTCCTCTGGAAGATTGGAAGGGCAGTCTGTGCGTGGAGCCAATAGAGACGGGAGGAGATCTTCAAAGGACGTTTTTGCATCTTATTTACTCGGGGGATGGACACAGAGTCTACAGAAATGAGTCAAAGTAGCAGCGAGGACATGGACCCTACACCGATCACAAAGGAGGAGTTGTTTGCCGTCCCGAGGATGGACCAATAGCAAGGGCCTGACAAGCTGTTGACTCGGACCCTGTGGGAGGCAAGAGTAGAAATTGTAGGGCCCCTAGCAGAGATATTTAAATCATCCTCAGTGACAGGTGAGTTTCAGGCATATCGGAAAATAACTGATGTTGTTCTGCTGTTACCAGAAAAGTTGATGTTGCCTACGTGGACTTCAGCGAGGCACTTGATAAGGTCCCACATTCAAGATGAGGTAGCAAACTGGATTAGACATCGGCTTTGTCGGGGGAGCCAGAGAGTGGTCGTAGATAGTTGCCTCTCCTACTGGAAGCCTGAGACTCGTGGTGTGCCGCAGAGATCAGTGCTGGGCCCGTTGTTGTTTGTCACCAATATCGATGATTATGTCGTTGATCTGATCAGCAAATTTACAGATGACACCAAGATTGGGGGGTGTAGTGAGCAGCGACAGAAACGATCAAAGCTTGCAGCGGGATCTAGACCAGCTGGAAAGAGGAACGGAGAAAATGGTGGATAGAATTTAATGCAGGCAAGTGTGAGGTGTCCCACTTTGGGAGGACCAGCCAGGGTAGGTCTTCCACAGTCAGCACTGATCTCTGCGGCACTCCACTGGTCACCTGCTACCGAGGAGTGTGGTAGAACCAAAGGATCTGGGAATCCAGGGCCATAATTCATTGAAAGTGGCTTCACGTGTCATAAAGAAAGCTTTTGTAGATTGGCCTTCATACTGAGTACAAGAGTCAGGTTGATATATTGAAGCTGTATAAGATGTTAGTAAGGCCTAATTTGGTGCATTGTGTGCAGTGTTGGTCACCTACCTACAGGAAAGGTGTAAGTAAGACTGAAAGAGTTACAGAGAAAATTTACAAGGATTTTGCCGGGACTGGAGACTCTGAGTTATAGAGGAAGATTAAATAGGTTAGAACGTTATTCTCTAGAATGCAGAGGATTGAGTGGAGATTTAATAGAAATATAGAAAATTATGAGGTTATAGACGCAGTAAGTGCCACAGGTTTCCACTGGGGTTGGGTGGGATTATGGGTAATGGATAAACGATGAAATGTTTAAACATGAGGGAAAACGTTACCAGTCAGAGGGTGGTGAGTGTGGAGTGAGCTGCCAGTGCAAGCGGTACACGTGATTTTGATCTCAACATTTAAGAGAATTTTGGATAGGCACCTGGATGGGAGGGTTAAAAAGGACCATGATCTGGGTGCAAATCAATGGAACCAGGCAGTTTAAATGGTTCTGCACTGACTAGATGGGCAGAAGGGCCTGTTTCTATGCTGTACGTGTCTATGACTCCATGATTATGACAACATAACCATCCCCGCCAACGAATTCCTAGCACTAACTCTTGTAAAACACACAGACACGAGACCTGGGGTTTTTGTTCTTGCCACAGTTTATTGATCGCATTAGACGGAACTTGGCGAACGACTGATGATCAGTTAGCTGAGGCCGAGCGCTGACACACAGACCCTCTGTGTGCGCACCAATGCCAAGACTTAGTGGTAAAATGGAAAGGAAAACACGACGCCAACTACATCACAGAGAAACGAAGAGAAATGAAAGCCGTTCCCTCCTCCCCAGCGCACCGATCGAAATGTTTTAAATCAAAGTCTTCCCTAATATGCATTTCCCTATCTCTACAGTGTACGCCCAGTGTCACACCTGTTAGTGCTTAATATGGAGAGCAGGAATAGGTATAAACTGATATCGTCTATGTCTCCATCTGAGTGAGCCTGCATTTGTTTATCTATAATGCACACGGTGAGTGCTATTGCGTCTGTGTTTGTGTGTCTGTGTGTGTGATCGCAGCGGGGGAACTCATCCTCTCCGTCCGTGCCATCCCCAAGCTCCTGCGTGTCCTCCCTCTGCTCTGCCCCGTAAGTAATCCCAATGCCCCGCCGCCAGAGCGGCGTCACCACGATCGGAGCTCTGCCGTGGATCTGTCTACCCCCTCCCCGGTCCAATCATGCCCGCGCTCCTGCCCCTTACCCACATACTGGGCGGTGATGGAGGGAGTTCGAGCGGCTGGGTGGGGCTCAAAGTGGGAAGTGCCTGGGCGAGGGGAGGGCGAGGTTGCAGGAGGCCAGTTAGTGAGCATCGGCTGCAACGTTTTCACATCATGGGCACTGTCCTCTTTCCTTTCCTTTCCCAACCTCCCCGCCACTTTTTATTTACACACACACACACTCACTCACTCGCTCTCACTCTCAACTCATACATTTAATCCCACTTTAATCCACATCTCTGCAACCCTACAACGCCCTTTACCCTGGATCGTTCCCAAAGCCCCCATCCGTCTCCACCCAGACAATGCCCCACCTAACCAACAACTGTTCTTGCCGTTCCTCCCTGGCTCATCCTGAAAGCACCGGGGCTGGGTTGTAGAGTCAGCCTCTCCTTAAACCTGTTTACACATCAGATTGCGATGGAGCGGAAAGGTCCCCTGGGTTCCAGCCTGCTGCATCCTCTCCGGATAGGCTGTGCCAGGCTGAGTAGGCGGCCACACCTCGAATTGCCCGACTGAATGGCCAACCAGTATTCGAAGACCATGCCCACCTCCACCCCTGATGAAAACGGGCACAACACTAAGAGCGGGCAGGAAACAGGACAGCTGGCTGTCACCTTCCCCACCCCACACGATGGCGGGAGGATTGGGTAATAGTAAAACAAGTGTCCCCAACTGAAGGCAAAGTTCTTCTGCAACAAAGCAGCCTCCCACATTTCGTCAACACGAAGACATCGGCACCTTAATAATATGGTAACGTTGTAGAGCGCTGAGGCAGTCAGCTGGATGTTCGCATCACACACCCTGATCAACTAGCCACATCACCTTGTTGATGAACTGGCAGCTTCGTAGGACATGGACAACATTGCTGCCTGCGTTCCCCCTCGAGACACACAGCCCGCTCCCCCGAATTGACCCCGTTGTTGTGCTTTGACAAACTGGGCACTGGGGCAGAATGTTCGTCCGTGCCCTCATCCAAGTAGCTGATAAGGTCCCGATCACATTGACTGCCCACGAGCCTCAAGTTGGCACGTCACTGTGCTTTGACAAACAGCTGACATTGTTGGGCGCTGTGAGTAAAACAGTTGTCCCCTCTCTTAATTGAAATGTCTGCATGTCCATTGGATTGGCCATGTCATCGCGTGTAGACAGCGAATGCTGATATCGCTAGGAGCTGGCATGATGAATTGGCAATGTCTTCCTACCCCTTCATACTGACTGACCAGGCCACCCATCTCCACCGCTCCCATCAAATTCGCCAAGTTGTTATACGCAGACTTACTGGCTATCTATTACAAAAGGGCTACCTGGTCCCTAATCCGCTCTGCCCCCATCACAGTGGCTGTTCGTGCCATCACCAAAATAGCTGCCTACATCCTCAATATTATGGCTACGTGCCCTTACCAAAATGGCCACCCATGCCCTCATCAAAATGGCCTCACTTCTGATACCACTTCCTGTGGGACCCCCTCCGTACACAGTGGGCCCCCTCACCCCTATTGCCCCCTCCCCACTGGCGACATGGAATTACTAAACACTTCTACCGAGCTCCTCGCCCTGTGGTGGAGAGGGAGAGTGTGAGGGAGGAAGCAAGGGAGGATGTCCGCAGGGTGGATGGTGGTGGGGAGAGGACTGGTGGAGACATACAGAGTGGGAATTGTCAGCAGAGGGCAAGAGGTTGGAGCATGATGGAGATAACCCTCACATTCACACAGAGAAGGAAACCCACCCGTCCCACCACAGGAAAATAAAATAAACGCAGCCCGCACGGTTATGTGTTAATCTGCTTGCATTCTGTACCCCACCCCCAAACGAAAATTAGTCTATGTAATGATTTACGGTTTGCACAAATCCCTCGCGATTCGATGACAGACACCTGCCAGTGTCTCCGCAGAGAGCCTCGCCCCTTCCCCAGACTCATTTCCCTCTCTCCTCTCCTCCATCTCCTTCCCTCCTCCGGCCCCTCCAATCACCCTCGCCGGCCTTCAGCAGGAGACTTCCATGGTCTGGGAGGGGCTGGAGGCCAGTTGCCCCCCATCACTGCCCTGCGAGAGGGTGCGGGAGCGGCTGTGGGATCCGTCCGCAGAGGCACCCGACAGGGAAGTTGTGCGGGAGCGAGAGAGGCGTGTCATCCCTGCGGAGGGCACTGTGGGGGGGAAGAGGGGGGGAATGAGAGGGGGAGTGTGGGTAGAGGAGGAGAAGGGCAAGTGGGAATGAGAGGAGAGAGAAAGAGAAGGGGGAATGAGAGATTGGTTTATCAAGGTGAACAGGCCCCTTCCCTCGCCCTCCAACTCCCAAACCCCACCAGCTCCCCCTCATTGGAAGCCATGCAAAGCGAGCGCCTCACTCTCCATCATCCCTGTATTCTCTGTGGGTCGGGGGGGTGGGGGGACAGTGAGCCAGGAAGAGAGGGGAAGTCACCATCCCAAAACAAGTGGTCATCCTTTCACGATGGAGAATGGTGAGAAATTCCTTCCCGACCACCCTCCACTCCCGCCTGCCACCACCCCAGCTCTGCCAGAGGAGGACTGGCAGTACGTTTGGATGTGAAGGGAATGGATGCAGACAAGCTTAGTGTGGTGGGTGGAGCGTGGGGCTGGTCAGTGAGGGCTAGAAGAAGAGAAGGGCCAAACAGCCTCGCGGTGCAGACATTTTCTCGAGGTGTCGGTACTCCGGCCGCGGCATGCTCCGAGGTGACGCGCAGAGAGGGGTTTGTCATGCAGGAGGGTGTGGGGGGGGGCGTGTTTGGTGAAGGGGGTGGGGGCGCCGGAGGGGTGTTAGTACCTGCTCCCACACTGAGGCGACGGTGGACCACGTGTGGGACTGTCAGACAGGCCAGAGGCAGCGGGAGGGGGGGAATGTGGGAGAGCAAACACAGAGACAGAAAGACCAATGCAAAAGTTTGAGAGACTCACCCAAGAAAAGACCCTCCCCTTGCACTGGGACAGTGGGACTCTGTGGGACTTCACAGAGGACCCGTCCCTTCCACCAACCCTCACTCCAGGACACCCCTCCCCTATCTATGTGCCTCGCACAGGGAGCCCTCCCTCACTGGCCCCATAACACCCTCTCAGACACTGTGACCCTCCACCACAGACCTCAGACCGCACCCTCTCCACCAGGAAACCTTTCCCCTACAAACCATCCTCTCCGATTGCCCGACACCACCCACACTAGACCTCCCACAACCTCCCTCCCCTCCCATCCCTCCAGAAACCAACCCTCCATCGTCCACAGGACAGTCACCTCCCCCTCAATTACCCTCCAACTCTCCTGCCACTCCACAGAGCCACCCAGCACTCCAAAGCCCACTGTTGTTCACCCTCCTGTCCGGCACCACTCGGTCCCCTCACTTCCCAGTCCTGCCACCTCACTCCCATCGCAGCCCCTCCGAGGCGCAAACCCCAACAGAAAATGCCACAAAACTCACTGTAGCCCATTCCCTGCACGAAGTACTTGAAGGCTTCTGCCAGCTTTCCCGGCTGCATAGAGAGGGAGAGAGAAAGAGTAGAGCATGTGAATTGAAGCAGCAGTGGAAACCATTAATGGGGGTACGACCCCAGTCGTACTGTGGGTAGTGATTTCGCTGCAGAAGCCCTTTTTCACGTGAAGGTGGTGATCATTGTCCATTCAGTTGCAGTGTGTTTCTCTCACCAGATGGTGGCGCCATTCTTGCACATGCAGTGTGGTCCTCCCACCAGTGCGTGAAACTGTTCCTCACTTGCAATGTGGTCCTCCCACCAGTTCATGGGGCTGTTTCCCAATATATCTAATGCGCTCCTCCCATCAGAGACGAGATGTCCCCTATTAGCAGTGTGATCCTCCTACCAGAGGGTGACGCTGCGTGGTCCTCCCAGCCACAAAGTTTGCTAATGTGCGTAATTCCTCCTTCCTCTGTTCCATCCTCTCTCCCAGCCTCCACCCTCTTGTGCCACTCCTGCAATTATTTTGTTTCTCTTGAGTGGGACCCGAGTGCCAGCCAGCGTTGATCACCTGCCCACCCACCCTCCCTCTCAGACCCCTGCAGTCCTCCTGGGGAAGGTGCTGCTATCCGGAGCCTTCAGGGAGAGAGGCCAAGGGCAGATCGACGAGAGCCACTTCCATCCCCCAACATTTTCTACCCTCCTCCTGAGGAAGAGGGTCCCTCTCAGCCGTCGGTGAGGGATTCCCAAGGTCCAGAAGCTTAAGCGACTAGGCACTACCTCCAAACCTTCCCCGCCACCCCACAAACACACACACAGCATGACTTGCCCCACTCTCCTCCGAACCAACCCAAACACAAACCTCCTGCTGGTGCCCAGCAATCAGAGTATCCACAGATGCCCACACAATGCACTGCCCGAGTGGTGGGAGGACCACACTGCAAGTGGATCAATAACATTGCCCCAGTGGTGGGAGGACCACACTGCAGGTAGAGCAATCAAGCTGCCCATGAATACCACATGAACCAAAATTTCAAGTCCCTCTGCAGCAGCCCAGTTCCCATTTCCCAATATAACAATGCCACCAGAGTCCCTGACCAGCCACAAGAACTGCAAGTGGAATAGGTTCATATTTATCTAGTCACAATGATTTTGGAGATAGTCACAGGTAGGGGGTCAGTCTCATGTCTCACTCACCCCTCTCCTTGTCCCCCTGCAATTTCCCCTTTCTCTAACATTTCAACCGTCTCTCACCCACCCCTGGATTCACCCTTCACACACACACACACAGTGGGGTGGGTGGGGTTTTATTCCCAGCAGCCGATCAACTCATCGATCCAGCATCACTGGGACACAGGAGGAAGGAGCGACCGCAGGAGGTCACAATCTAACCCATGGCTTGTGAGCCGAAAGGCAGCGGCTCCGACCACGGGGCGACCTGTCTGCATGTTCCTCCAGAAACATACACGCACCACAACCCCGTCTCCAGCCCCAATCATGAGAGAGAGAGCAGACCCACCTGAGTGATCTGGGGCTGCCCGCCACCGTCTGCCATCTGTGGGGGATAGAGCAGCAAGGGAGAGAGACTGTCAGTGGGGGATTCTGGAGATTGAGAATGCACTCACTCCAAAATCACATGAATAAGTTCCAGAGAACACGTAGTCCTAAAAGGGGAGTCTCTGCTGGAAGCAGCCCTGTACATCACAGGCAGACCCACCGTGCAAGACAGCACCACGAGTCCGGGGTCCGCCTGAACCTCCCTCTGATCATAACAATGTGTGCAGCAGCCATTCAGCCCATCACACAACACTGCTGTTCATCTTGAGCAACCTCTTTGCTCCCTAATCTGATTCCATTGACTCTGTCTCCACCCCACCCTTCAAAAAATCCCAACAGACCCCACCCCTTCCCATTCACTCCCACCGTACACAATCCCATGGACACCATCCCTTCCCATTCACTCCCACTGTACACAATCCCAATGAACCCCACCCCTTCCCATTCACTCCCACTGTACACAATCCCAATGGACCCCACCCCTTCCCATTCACTCCCACCGTACACAATCCCATGGACACCATCCCTTCCCATTCACTCCCACTGTACACAATCCCAATGAACCCCACCCCTTCCCATTCACTCCCACTGTACACAATCCCAATGTACCCCACCCCTTCCCATTCACTCCCACCATACAAGATCCTAACGGACCCCACCCCTTCCCATTCACTCCCACCGTACACAATCCCAACAGACCCCACCCCTTCCCATTCACTCCCACCGTACACAATCCCAACAGACCCCACCCCTTCCCATTCACTCCCACCATACACAATCCCAATGGACCCCACCCCTTCCCATTCACTCCCACCATACACAATCCCAATGGACCCCACCCCTTCTCATTCACTCCCACCGTACACAATCCCAATGGACCCCACCCCTTCCCATTCACTCCCACCATACACAATCCCAATGGACCCCACCCCTTCCCATTCACTCCCACCGTACACAATCCCATTGGACCCCACCCCGTCCCATTCACTCCCACCGTACACAATCCCATTGGACCCCACCCCTTCCCATTCACTCCCACCATACACAATCCCAACAGACCCCACCCCTTCCCATTCACTCCCACCATACACAATCCCAACGGACCCCACCCCTTCTCATTCACTCCCACCGTACACAATCCCAATGGACCCCACCCCTTCCCATTCACTCCCACCGTACACAATCCCAAAGGACCCCACCCCTTCCCATTCACTCCCACCGTACACAATCCCAATGGACCCCACCCCTTCTCATTCACTCCCACCGTACACAATCCCAATGGACCCCACCCCTTCCCATTCACTCCCACCGTACACAATCCCAATGGACCCCACCCCTTCCCATTCACTCCCACCGTACACAATCCCATTGGACCCCACCCCTTCCCATTCACTCCCACCATACACAATCCCAATGGACCCCACCCCTTCCCATTCACTCCCACCGTACACAATCCCAATGGACCCCACCCCTTCCCATTCACTCCCACCGTACACAATCCCAATGGACCCCACCCCTTCCCATTCACTCCCACCGTACACAATCCCAATGGACCCCACCCCTTCCCATTCACTCCCACCGTACACAGTCCCAATGGACCCCACCCCTTCCCATTCACTCCCACCGTCCACAATCCCAATGGACCCCACCCCTTCCCATTCACTCCCACCGTCCACAATCCCAATGGACCCCACCCCTTCCCATTCACTCCCACCGTACACAATCCCAATGGACCCCACCCCTTCCCATTCACTCCCACCGTACACAATCGCAACAGACCCCACCCCTTCCCATTCACTCCCACCATACACAATCCCAATGGACCCCACCCCTTCTCATTCACTCCCACCGTACACAATCCCAATGGACCCCACCCCTTCCCATTCACTCCCACCGTACACAATCCCAATGGACCCCACCCCTTCCCATTCACTCCCACCGTACACAATCCCAATGGACCCCACCCCTTCCCATTCACTCCCACCGTACACAATCCCAATGGACCCCACCCCTTCCCATTCACTCCCACCGTACACAACCCCAATGGACCCCACCCCTTCCCATTCACTCCCACCGTACACAACCCCAATGGACCCCACCCCTTCCCATTTCTTCCTACCACACTCACACTCGAATTGTTCACAACCTACGTCAGTTTCCCAGATCCCAGGACCACCGACTGAATGGGGAGCAAGACAAACTCTATCGCCCCTGCTCCTAAAATCAGCCCCCGCACCGGGTAACTGACTGTTCCTACCTTGAGGAAGGACGTCTGGGTGGGATCCAGTTTTGAGTTGCACTCCACCTGGAACATTTGACGAGGTGTAGGTTATTCAATAACGCGGTGGGTGAAGACAAGCCAGAGGTACGACCCCATATACCTTCCCCTAGTCCGTGCCATAGCACCCTGCCACCCAGCACAATGCAGACAGATTGAGGATCCTGGACAAGGGTCCAGAGGGTTCACTTTTCATTTTGTTTTCCTTGGAACAAAGGGGTTGAGGGTCGGGTGAGTAGGAGGGAGGGAGATGTGCAACTCGGCTTCACGGCCAGAGGTGGAGGAGCTGGAGTGGAGAGGGTGTGATGCATTGGCTGGGGCGGGGTGAGTTATAGAAACCTACAGCACAATACACGCCCTTCGGCCCACAAAGCTGTGCCAAACATGTCCTTACCTGAGAAATTGCCCAAGGTTACCCATAGCCCTCTCTTTTTCTGAGCTTCATATACCTGTCCAGGAGTCTCTTAAAAGACCTTATTGTATCCACCACCGTCACCAGCCTCCTAGTCCACGCACTCACCACTCTCTGCGTAAAAATCTTACCCCTGATGTCTCCTCTGTACCTACTTCCAAACACCATAAAACTGTGCCCTCTTGTGCTAACCATTTCAGCCCTGGGAAAAAGCCTCTGACTATCCACACGATCAATGCCTCTCATCATTGTATACACCTCTGTCAGGTCACCTCTCATCCTCCGCCGCTACAAGGAGAAAAGGCCGAGTTCACTCAACCTATTCTCATAAGGCATGCTCCCCAATCCAGGCAACATCCTTGTAAATCTCCTCTGCACCCTTTCTATGGTTTCCACATCCTTCCTGTAGTGAGGCGACCAGAACTGAGCACCGTACTCCAAGTGGGGTCTGACCAGGGTCCCATATAGCTGCAACATTACCCCTCGACTCCTAAACTCAATCCCATGATTGCTGGCCGATGCGCCAATGGAGGACTTTCTCTTCCCCCATTGCATCCAGGGAGCAGCAGCCCTCCATCGCCAAGCCCCTCTGAAACCAAGGCTCTCCTCATCTGACAGCCCCAGCAACCCACCCTACCAACTGCCGTGGATGAAAGGAGTTGGAGTTTCTCCACCCAAGCTGGAAAAGGTGTTGGTAGGGGAGAGCCAGGTCTAAACCAAACAAAATTCCAGCCTCTCCTACCTTGCATCCTGGTGCAAGTCAAAGGTCAGGCAGGTTCTTTGCTGCCGTGCATTCTGGGAGCTGTGACTCTCCATTAGTCAATCTGAACTCTTCTGACTGTATCAGCTTCCTACAAACCCCCCCCCTCCCCCCGCCACCTCCTCCAACCCCAACTACCCAGGCAGGGATTTTGCCCCAGGGCCTGAGGGTGGCAGGAAGTTCCCAACACAAACTCCCCTACCCAGTCTGGGATTTTGTCCCAGGACCTGAGGGGGGCAGGAAGTTCCTAACATAAACTCCCCTACCCAGTCTGGGATTTTGCCCCAGGGCCTGAGGGTGGCAGGAAGTTCCCAACACAAACTCCCCTACCCAGTCTGGGATTTTGTCCCAGGACCTGAGGGTGGCAGGAAGTTCCTAACATAAACTCCCCTACCCAGGCAGGGATTTTGCCCCAGGGCCTGAGGGTGGAAGGAAGTTCCCAACACAAACTCCCCTACCCAGTCTGGGATTTTGCCCCAGGGCCTGAGGGTGGCAGGAAGTTCCTAACATAAACTCCCCTACCCAGGCAGGGATTTTGCCCCAGGGCCTGAGGGTGGAAGGAAGTTCCCAACACAAACTCCACTACCCAGTCTGGGTTTTTGCCCCAGGGCCTGTGGGTTGGTCAGTCAAGAAAACTCCAGGAAAATTTGAAATTAAGAAAACAAGGTGATCAAAACCCTTAGCAGGCCAGGCAGCTTCTGTGGAGAGAGAAATCGAATTAACGTTTCAAGTCAAAGAGCCTCCATCAGAATTAGGACAGATGGGGCACTCTCTCAACTCATCCTTTCTTCCTCTCTCTCACTCTCTCTCCCTTTCCCTCTCTCGCTTTCTCTCTGTCTGTCTCCCATTCTCTCTTTCCATCCCTTTTCTCCCTCTCTGATTTACCCCTCTCTCCCCCGCTTCTCTTTCTTTCCCTCCCTCCCCATTCTCCCCAACCCATCCCCCTCTCCTCTCTCAACCCCACTCTCCCTGTCTCCCACACCTTCTTATCTCTTTCTCTCACTCTCGTCTTCTCTCTAAATCTTCAACACGCTTCATCGCCCCTTTCACCATCTTTCCACTTTGCCCACCCAACCCTCCGTAGTTTCTTCCCACCCACCCCACCCTCCACCCCCCCCCCCCCCCCAAGGAGAGCCCCAGACCCAAAATATTTCTCTCCACAGATGCCACGTGTCCTGCTAAGTCTTCCTGGAACTTTCTGCTCCCCTCTCACGGTGGTGGGGGGGGAGCCCTTGTTGTGAATTACTGTAACGGGGAAGGGGAGGGCCACAATACATGGGCAAGTTGTGGCAGATACCGTGTTGGAGGTGTTGGGACGCAGATCCTGCTGTCCAGAAGCCGCGAGACAGACTGGGGTGACCCTCCCCGTGACGTGCAGGGGGAGAGTTGGGGGGAGAAGGTGTCAGACGGGCATCTTACCACAGCATCCTCGTGAGGGGCCTGGTCTCCCACCACCAGCATCACCGGGCACCTGTGGGTGGGGCAGAACAGAGGGAGACGTTCATACCAGCAAGTCAAGGGTCACGACCCCAGGGAGGGGGAAATCAGGCCCCTGAGGACATCCCACAGGTGGCGGGAGTGGATGTTGGGGAGGGGGAATGAGCACTGACCCCCTCCCTGTGCATTTCCCTTTTCCTTTCTGCCTCACATTCCTCTTATATTTTATTCTTTTTCTTCCCATATCTGTCTCGGCCACCCCTCATATCCCTCCATTTTCCTCTTTCTCCCCCATTTCTCTTCCCACTCCTTTTGATTCTTTCCCTCATTTCCTCCTTGTCACTCCCTCCCATACTATCGCTCTCCCTCAACACCTCTTCATTCCATCTCTCTATCCAAACCTCTTTCGACTCCTCACACTCTTTCCCTCCTCGTCACTCCCTCCCACAACATCTTTCTCTCCCTCACCACCTCTTCATTCCATCTCTCTATCCAAACCTCTTTCTACTCCTCACACTCTTTCCCTCCTCATTGCTCCCTCCCTCCCATCTCTTACTCCCTCCCAATCTCTTCTTCCTTCCACCTCCCCATCTCTCTCCCTCCTCCCTTTTCTATTACTCCCGCTCTTTCCCTCCCTCCCTCATCTTTCTCTCCCTCCTTGCTCCATCTCTCTCTATCTCCCCTCTCCTTGCATTTCAATGCTCTTTCTCATTCCACCTCTTCTTTCTCTCCCTCCCTCATGTCCCTCCGCATCTCCCTCCCTCTCTCCTCCCCCATGGCCCTTTCTCTCCCAACCCCACATCTCACCCACCCTCTCACACATTTGAGTTTCACGACCGGAACTGGGGTCTCTGTCTGCATCAGGCTCCACATCCCTGTCCAGGCTCTGCCGGGGACTACAGGCTGACACAGGGTGTGGGGCTGACGATGTGGAGCCCCAAAGGGTCTCTGTCTGCCTCGGGCTCCACATCCCTGCTCAGGCTCTGCCGGGGACTACAGGCTGACACAGGACGTGGGGCTGACGATGTGGAGTCCCACAGGGTCTCTGTCTGCCTCGGGCTCCACATCCCTGCCCAGGCTCTGCCGGGGACTACAGGCTGACACAGGACGTGGGGCTGACGATGTGGAGCCCCACAGGGTCTCTGCCTCGGGCTCCACATCCCTGCACAGTCTCTGCCGGGGACTACAGGCTGACACAGGGTGTGGGGCTGACGATGTGGAGTCCCACAGGGTCTCTGTCTGCCTCGGGCTCCACATCCCTGCCCAGTCTCTGCCGGGGACTACAGGCTGACACAGGACGTGGGGCTGACGATGTGGTGCCCCACAGGGTCTCTGTCTGCCTCGGGCTCCACATCCCTGTCCAGGCTCTGCCGGGGACTACAGGCTGACACAGGACATGGGGCTGACGATGTGGAGTCCCACAGGGTCTCCGTTTGCCTCGGGCTCCACATCCCTGTCCAGGCTCTGCCACGGACTACAGGCTGACACAGGACGTGGGGCTGACGATGTGGAGTCCCACAGGGTCTCTGCCTCGGGCTCCACATCCCTGCCCAGGCTCTGCCGGGGACTACAGGCTGACACAGGACGTGGGGCTGACGATGTGGAGCCCCACAGGGTCTCTGTTTGCCTCGGGCTCCACATCCCTGCCCAGTCTCTGCCGGGGACTACAGGCTGACACAGGACGTGGGGCTGACGATGTGGAGCCCACAGGGTCTCTGCCTCGGGCTCCACATCCCTGCCCAGTCTCTGCCGGGGACTACAGGCTGACACAGGACGTGGGGCTGACGATGTGGAGTCCCACAGGGTCTCTGTCTGCCTCGGGCTCCATATCCCTGCCCAGGCTCTGCCGGGGACTACAGGCTGACACAGGGTGTGGGGCTGACGATGTGGAGTCCCACAGGGTCTCTGCCTCGGGCTCCACGTCCCTGCCCAGGCTCTGCCGGGGACTACAGTCTGACACAGGACGTGGGGCTGACGATGTGGAGCCCCACAGGGTCTCTGTTTGCCTCGGGCTCCACATCCCTGCCCAGGCTCTGCCGGGGACTACAGGCTGACACAGGACGTGGGGCTGATGATGTGGAGTCCCACAGGGTCTCTGTCTGCCTCGGGCTCCACGTCCCTGCCCAGTCTCTGCCGGGGACTACAGGCTGACACAGGACGTGGGGCTGACGATGTGGAGTCCCACAGGGTCTCTGTCTGCCTCGGGCTCCACATCCCTGCCCAGGCTCTGCCGGGGACTACAGGCTGACACAGGACGTGGGGCTGACGATGTGGAGCCCCACAGGGTCTCTGTCTGCCTCGGGCTCCACATCCCTGCCCAGGCTCTGCCGGGGACTACAGGCTGACACAGGACGTGGGGCTGACGATGTGCAGCCCACAGGGTCTCTGCCTCGGGCTCCACATCCCTGCCCAGGCTCTGCCGGGGACTACAGGCTGACACAGGACGTGGGGCTGACGATGTGGAGCCCCACAGGGTCTCTGTCTGCCTCGGGCTCCACATCCCTGCCCAGGCTCTGCCGGGGACTACAGGCTGACACAGGACGTGGGGCTGACGATGTGGAGCCCACAGGGTCTCTGTCTGCCTCGGGCTCCACATCCCTGCCCAGGCTCTGCCGGGGACTACAGGCTGACACAGGACGTGGGGCTGACGATGTGGAGCCCACAGGGTCTCTGTCTGCCTCGGGCTCCACATCCCTGCCCAGGCTCTGCCGGGGACTACAGGCTGACACAGGACGTGGGGCTGACGATGTGGAGCCCACAGGGTCTCTGTCTGCCTCGGGCTCCACATCCCTGTCCAGGCTCTGCCGGGGACTACAGGCTGACACAGGACGTGGGGCTGAGGCGTGGAAAACACGGACAGAACCCAAATAAAAATCCTTACTTCAGAGACCCACCACCCTCTCGTTCGATGTCCAGGTCCCGGCGGCTGGGGAGAAAGGGAGAAAGAGAAGAGTATGAACGACTGTGTACGGCTTAGATAAGTAATTAGATAGGACAGAGGAAGAGAGACAGGGAAGGAGATAGAGAGATGGGGTGAGAGAGAGAGAGATGGAGAGGGACAGAGAGAGAAGGGGTGAGAGAGAGAGAGATGGAGAGGGACAGAGAGAGATGGGGTGAGAGAGAGAGATGGAGAGGGACAGAGAGAGATGGGGTGAGAGAGAGAGAGATCGAGAGGGACAGAGAGATGGGGTGAGAGATAGAGAGATCAAGAGGGACAGAGAGAGATGAGGTGAGAGAGAGAGAGAGGGACAGTGAGAGATGGGGTGAGAGAGAGAGATCGAGAGGGACAGAGAGAGATGCGGTGAGAGATAGAGAGATCGAGAGGGACAGAGAGAGATGGGGTGAGAGAGAGAGATCGAGAGGGACAGAGAGATGGGGTGAGAGATAGAGAGATCGAGAGGGACAGAGAGAGATGAGGTGAGAGAGAGAGAGAGAGGGACAGAGATGAGGTGATAGAGAGAGAGAGGGACAGAGAGAGATCGAGAGGGACAGAGAGAGATGGGGTGAGAGAGGGATCGAGAGGAACAGAGAGACATGGGGTGAGAGAGAGAGATCGAGAGGGACAGAGATGGGGTGAGAGATAGAGAGATCGAGAGGGACAGAGAGAGATGAGGTGAGAGAGAGAGAGAGAGGGACAGAGAGAGATGAGGTGAGAGAGAGAGAGAGGGACAGAGGGAGATGAGGTGAGAGAGAGAGAGAGGGACAGAGGGAGATGAGGTGAGAGAGAGAGAGAGAGAGAGAGAGGGACAGAGAAAGATGGGGTGAGAGATAGAGAGATGGAGAGGGACAGAGAGAGATGGGGTGAGAGATAGAGAGATCGAGTGGGACAGAGAGAGATGGGGTGAGAGAGAGAGATCGAGAGGGACAGAGAGAGATGGGGTGAGAGATAGAGAGATCGAGAGGGACAGAGAGAGATGGGGTGAGAGATAGAGAGATCGAGAGGGACAGAGAGAGATGGGGTGAGAGATAGAGAGGTCGAGAGGGACAGAGAGAGATGGGGTGAGAGAGAGATCGAGAGGGACAGAGAGAGATGGGGTGAGAGAGAGAGATCGAGAGGGACAGAGAGAGATGGGGTGAGATAGAGAGATCGAGAGGGACAGAGAGAGATGGGGTGAGAGATAGAGAGATCGAGAGGGACAGAGAGAGATGGGGTGAGAGATAGAGAGATCGAGAGGGACAGAGAGAGATGGGGTGAGAGAGAGATCGAGAGGGACAGAGAGAGATGGGGTGAGATATAGAGAGATCGAGAGGGACAGAGAAAGATGGGGTGAGAGATAGAGAGATCGAGAGGGACAGAGAGAGATGGGATGAGAGAGGGATCGAGAGGAACAGAGAGAGATGGGGTGAGAGAGAGAGATCGAGAGGGACAGAGAGATGGGGTGAGAGATAGAGAGATCGAGAGGGACAGAGAGAGATGAGGTGAGAGAGAGAGAGAGGGACAGAGAGAGATGAGGTGAGAGAGAGAGAGAGGGACAGAGAGAGATGAGGTGAGAGAGAGAGAGAGAGAGGGACAGAGGGAGATGAGGTGAGAGAGAGAGAGAGAGAGGGACAGAGAAAGATGGGGTGAGAGATAGAGAGATGGAGAGGGACAGAGAGAGATGGGGTGAGAGATAGAGAGATCGAGAGGGACAGAGAGAGATGGGGTGAGAGAGAGAGATCGAGAGGGACAGAGAAAGATGGGGTGAGAGATAGAGAGATCGAGAGGGACAGAGAGAGATGGGGTGAGAGATAGAGAGGTCGAGAGGGACAGAGAGAGATGGGGTGAGAGATAGAGAGATCGAGAGGGACAGAGAGAGATGGGGTGAGAGAGAGAGATCGAGAGGGACAGAGAGAGATGGGGTGAGAGATAGAGAGATCGAGAGGGACAGAGAGAGATGGGGTGAGAGAGAGATCGAGAGGGACAGAGAGAGATGGGGTGAGAGATAGAGAGATCGAGAGGGACAGAGAGATGGGGTGAGAGATAGAGATCGAGAGGGACAGAGAGAGATGGTGGAGGAGACACAGAGATGGGGAGGGTGAGAGTGATGGGGGAGTGAGAGAATGGGCAGGGAGGGAGATAGGATAGGGTGAGAGATAACACTGAAATGGTATTGTGAACAGAGAAGAACCAGGTTTAGTATCTCCAGAATATGTCATGCCATATGTCGTTTTGCAGTAGCAGTATGTTGCAGTAGATTTAAAAAACTATAAATTATAATAAGAAATACATATTAAAAATAAACTAAATGTGTAGTGCAAAATAAGAAAATAGATGGTGTACATGGGTTCATTGTCCATTCGGAAAGTGAATGAAGAAACTGTTCCTAAAACGTTGCGTGTGTGTGTTTCGGGTTCCTGTAGCAATGAGAAGAGGGCGTGTCCTGGGTGATGGGGGTCTTTAATGATGGATGCCACCTTTTGAGGCATGGCCTTTTGGAGATTTCCTCGGTGATGGATCTGACTGAGTTACCACCTTTCTGTATCTTTTTTTCCAATCCTGTGCAGTGGCCCCTCCACACCAGACAGTGACGGAACCAGTCAGAATGGTACATCTGTAGAAATTTGCGGGTGTCTTTGGTGACATTCCAAGTCTCCTCAAGTACAGCCACTGTTGTGCCTTCTGTATAATTGCATCAATATGCTGGTCTCACGACAGATATTCAGACATGTCAACACCCACGAACATGAAACTGCTCTCCCTTTCCACTGCTGATCCCTCAACGAGGACTGGTGTGTGTTCCCTCGACTTCCCCTTCCTTAAATCCACAATCAAATCCTTGGTCTTACCGGCATTGAGTGCAAGGTTGTTGCTTTAACGCCACTCAACCAGCTTATCTATCTCACTTCTGTACACCTCCTCATAGCCATCTGAAATTCTGCCAACAATAGTTGCGTCACCGGCAGATTTATAGAGGGTGTTTCAGCTGTGCCTAACCACACAATCCATGAGTGGGCTTAGCATGCATTCTTGAGGTGCAGCAGAGTTCCTTGTCAGCGAGGAGGAGACGTTGTTTCTGAACCGCACTGACTGATGAGGAAGCCAGGCATCCAGTTGTAGAGGGCTACAGAGACCCAGGGTTTGGAGCTTGATTAACTTGGTAAGCAAGCTGAGGATCGGAATGTTTTTAAAAACCAACAGAAAGCAACTGAATAAAAGTCATAAGACAGGAAAAGATGGAATATTAAGGTAAGCTAGCCAATAATCTAAGAGGACGTGAAAAGTTTTTTTACAGATATATTAAGAGTAAAATAGAGGTGAGAGATATTGAACCACTGGAAAACAACCCCGGCGAGGAAGTAATAGGGGACAAGGAAATGGCAGACGAACTGAGTAAGTATTTTGTATCACTGTTGAAGACACTAGCAGTATGCCAGATGTTCGAGAGTGTCAGGGCCCAGAAGTGAGTGCAATCGCTTTTACTAGACAGAAGGTGCTTGGGAATCTGAAAGGTTTGATGGTGGATAAGTCACCCGGCCCAGACTGACTACATCCCAGGGTTCTGAAAGGTGTGGCTGAAGAAACTATGGAGGTATTTAGTAATGATCTTTCAAAACTCGCTAGACTCTGGCAAGGACTGGCAAACTACAAATGTCACTCCACTCTTCAAGAAGGGAGGGAGGCAGAAGAAAGGATGTTATAGTTAACCTGACCTCAGTGGTTGGGAAGATGTTGCAGTCGATTGTTAAGGATGAGGTCCCAGGGTACTTGGGGGCTCATGATAAAACGGGCCAAAATCCGCATGGTTCCCTTAAGGGAGCGTCCTGCCTGACAAACCTGCGGAATCCTTTGAGGAAATGTGGGGGGGACGGGGGTCCCGGCGGGTTTAGTGTGGGGGAACGGGATCCCGGTGGGTTTAGTGTGGGGAACGGGGTCCAGGTGGGTTTAATGTGGGGAACGGGATCCCAGTGGGTTTGGTATGGAGGACAAGGTCCCGGTGGGTTTAGTGTGGGGAACGGGATCCCAGTGGGTTTGGTATGGAGGTCAAGGTCCCGGTGGGTTTAGTGTGGGTGACGGGGGTCCCGGTGGGTTTAGTGTGGGGAACGGGGGTCCCGGTGGGTTTAGTGTGGGTGATGGGATCCCGGTGGGTTTAGTGTGGGGAACGGGATCCCGGTGTGTTTAGTGTGAGGAACGGGGGTCCCGGTGGGTTTAGTGTGGGGGACGGGGGTCCCGGTAGGTTTAGTGTGGGGGAACGGGGGTCCCGGTGGGTTTAGTGTGGGGAACGGGGTCCCGGTGGGTTTAGTGTGGGGAACAGGGTCCCGGTGGGTTTAGTGTGTGAAAAGGGGTCCCGGTGGGGTTAGTGTGGGGGACAGGGTCCCGGTGGGTTTAGTGTGTGAAAAGGGGTCCCGGTGGGGTTAGTGTGGGGGACAGGGTCCCGGTGGGTTTAGTGTGGGGATTGGGGTGCCTGTGGGTTTCGTGTGGAGGACAAGGTCCCGGTTGGTTTAAGGGAGGCCTGCAGTGTAAGATGCCCTCCCAATTGCGCCTTCCTCTGCAGACAACACATCTCCCACTGCCCACGTTCTCTGTTCAGAAACGATCATCTCCCTCTTTACAGACCGTGGATTTGCTAAGGGGGTATGAAGATGTCCGTGTCCCAGTCGCTGTCTTACAGAGCACTCTCTGATCTACAGGCTGTCCTTGGGGTCACACACCAAGACAGACATTCAGCTGCCAGAAGGTGATTTACTCGGGGACAGACGCTGTTTGGTCTGCTGAAAACTAGTTGGTCTTCCAGCCCAGCGAGAAGAGTGCGGAGGAGTGCTGCCGACTGGCACAGGGAGGCGCTGGAGCTCGGTACAGCCAATGCGAAGGCTTGCTGGGGAAGGGCCACAGCTCGGGCTCCTCCCACTGCCGCACGCGGAGGCGCTGAGGTGGGTGGAGAAGCTGCTCGAACAATGGGAGGGCCATCATCCCAGAGACACTTCATCAGGAACACTTCATTCGGAGTCTGAAGAGACTGGGTGTGTCACCACATTCGGACCGGCTGCATCACTGCCCGGTACGCAAGCTCTAATGCACAGGATCGGAAAAGGCTACAAAGGGATTTAGGCTCAGCCAGCTCCATCACGAGCACGTCCTCCCACCTTTGAGGACATCTTCAAAAGGTGGTGTCTCAAGAACGGGGCATCCATTATTTGAATTTCACCACCTGGTGCGATGCTGCCATCGAAGAGGAGGTACAGGAGACAAAAGACCAGCTTCTTACCCTCCGCCATCAGATCTATGAACGGTTCATGGACCCATGAACTCTACCGTTCTTTTCCTGTTTTGCTCTATGGATGCATTTATTTACTTATTAATTGTGGTGATTTTCAAAGACTTGCACTCCACTGCTGCAAACTTCACATTTCGGGGCATTTGTCAGTGATAATAAACCTGAATCAGAGTGTTTTTGAGCCAAGGTGGGGGGTGTGGTGAGGGGGGGTGGGGTGAGATGTGGGGTGAGGTGAGCTGGGGTGGGGTGAGGTGGGGTGGGGATGGTGGGGTGGGGTGTGGGGTGGGTATAGGGAGGGGAGGGGAGGAGTGGCATAGTGAGATGGGGTGGGGTGCGGTAGGAGTGGGGTGAGATGTGGAGCGGTGGGGTGGACTGAGTTGGGGTAGGGAGGGATGAGGTCGGGTAGGGAGGGAGAGGTGGGGTGGAGAAGAGTGCAATGGGGTGAGGAGGGCAGGGGTGGGGAGGTGTCGGTGGGATGAGCTGTGGTGAGGAGGGGTGGGGTGGAGTGGGCTGGGGAGTAGTGGGGTGGAGGAGGGGTGAGGTCGGGTAAGATGGGGTGGAGTGGGGTAAGGTGGGTTGGAGTGGGTTGAGGTAGGCTGGGGAGGGATGAGGTGAGGTGTGGTAAGGTGGAGCCAAGTGGGGCAAGGTGGGGTGAGGTAGGGTAGGGTGGAGTGTGGTGGGGTGAGGTGAAGCGGAGTGGAGTGAGGTGGAGCGGAGTGGGGCAAGGTGGGGTGAGGTAGGGTAGGGTGGAGTGTGGTGGGGTGAGGTGGAGCGGAGTGGAGTGAGGTGGAGCGGAGTGGGGCAAGATGGGGTGAGGTGGGTTGGGGAGTAGTGGGATGGAGTGGGGCAGGGTGAGGTTGGGAGTAGTGGGATGGAGTGGGGTGAGGTGGGGTAGGGTGGAGTTGGGTGGGGTGAGGAGGAGCAGAGTGGGGTGGAGTGGGGAGTAATGGTGAGTAATGAGGTGGGGTGGGGTGGACCTATGTGTATTTGTGAGGTTTTTTTCACGTTTACATCACATGGAAGTAAAGAGTAGTTTAATAATGTTTTTTTCACGTGTATATAGTCGCACCATGAATAAACTCTGTTTTTGATTTTTTTTTAAATTCCATCAAGACCCATTCTACCCCCACACTCCCAGCATCTCCTCCCGCCCCAAATTCCACTTCTCCCTCACACACTGAGTGGAGCTGTGGACATTTCCCAATGACCCATACATCTCTGGGACATGAGGTGGGGAGGGGAGCGGAGTGGAGCTCCAGGAATCACGGAGACCCTTCGCCTGCTTAGCTTCCTGTTCACCAACCCCATGCTCGCTCCTTCCCGCAGAACCCTGCCCTCCCCTGCGCCCCGGCTCCACAATCCCAGCGTCTCGCGCGCCTGGTCACCTGTTGTAAGCATTCCAGAAGTGTTCGGCGTTGCCCAGAAAACGGTTGTCGGTGAGGAGGGCCCTGTAGGTGGTCACCAGCTCACAGTTGTTCGACATTTCCTCCTGAAGTGGTGGGGGGGGGGGGGGGGGTATAGAGTGAAGAACAAAATGGTCAGGAAATTAATGTCTGCAGGAAGGCAGAGATGCCCTCATGTGGGCTTGCAGGAGTGATGGGCTGATTGGCCTCCTCCTATGAGAGGTGATGGAGGGTGTATAGGAGGGGAGGGATCCTGTTCCATTGAGTTAGGGCCCCGGGGAGACAGTCGCAGGAATATTTTGTACAGGTCCGGCCTCCCTACCAAAGGAATGCAAAATGTATGACAGAGAGTGCAGTGAAGTTTCTCTCGATCAGTGACAGGGACAGGGGTAGGGGTAGGGGCCTGTCCCATGAGGAGAGGTTATGCAGACTGGACTTGCACTCTCTGGGGTTCAGGAGAACAAGCGGTGATCCAATTGAAAATGCTCCCCGGGTGCGGCAATTTGGGGTACGTACGCGGATTCTCCCGGACCGGGATATCCCAGAGGCTCTGCAACTCAGAATAAGTGGTCAACTGTTCAGAATGGGGATGGGGAGAAATTCTTCCTTCCATCCCCATCGGAGGAAGCTGAATCTCTGGAATTCTCTCTTCCCTCAGCCCCGGAGGGAGATGTGCCCGTGAGTTTTGGATGTGAGGGGGGAGACAGAGATGATTCAGGGGGCTGGGGCTGGGGTAGATGGTCGACCCTGATAGAATGGGATTGGGGGAGATGTGGGGAGGGAGGCAGGTTGGAGAGCAAGAAGGAGCAGAGGTCAAATTCTCTCCTTTTTCTGGGGCGGTACAGCGGTTAGCTCTCCTGCCTCGTACCTCCTCAGACGCGGGTTTCGATCCTGACCTCTGCGTGTGTACGTGCACGGTGAGAAGATTGGGATGCCCGTCAGAGGGCAATGAATTCCAGGCAGTCACAAAGAAAGAGAAAAAACTTCAGGCACCAGAAAACATTTGAGAAGTTACTTCGGGTCCTCGTGGAGGAAAGGTGATGAGGTAGTTGAAGAGACTGACGGGGGTGGGGGGGGGGGGCGGAAAGAGGCCGTGGGTGAAGTTGAAGGGAGCAGTGACCCTTGGGGACAAAACACACACAAACACACAATCAACTGTGGGGTTGGTGTGGGAGGGTGGGTGGGGGGGAAGAGAGTGAAAACCATCATCAAAAAACACTTACCTGACTGAAGAGGTGGGCAAGGATCATGTCACTCAGGGAGCTGGTCAGACCCGAGATCTGAAATCAAAGTCACAGGAGATTAAAGCCCGGTTAGATCCCAGCATGTAATCCACTCCTGGGGGTCTGTTATTCTATATATAAACCCCTGCCCACCTCCAGCGCCCCTGGCCTGAATGCAGTCAGTGGCCACTATATTCTGTCCACCTGCTCGCTAATGCAAATATCGAATAAGCCAATCAGGTGGCAGCAACTCGATGCATAAAAGCATGCGGACATGGTCAAGAGATTCAGTTGTTGTCCAGAGCAAACATCAGATGATAAACGTGACTTTAACCATGGATAGTTGGTGCCAGGTTGGAGTATCTCAGAAACTGCTGAACTCCTGGGACTTCCATGCACAATAGACCCTAGAGTTTACTGAGAACGGTGCGAAAAAACACAAAAAAAACAAATCCAGTGAGTGCAGGTTCTGTTTGCAAAACTGCCTTTTTAGTGAGAGGGGTCAGGAGAATAACCAGACCGGTTCAAGCTGACAGGGCAAAGGACCATCTCTGAATGCACAGCACGTTGAACCTTGACGCAGATGGGCTACAGCAGCAGAAGACCAGGCCGGGTTCCACTCCCGCACCCGATAAAGTGAAGCCCTGAACCCTGCATCAGATTCCAGCCGTTACGCAATCTTTTAACCTTTCCTAAATTACTTTTCCAATTTATAAAGCTTAACAGTGCACAGACTTTTATGTATATTTCTATCTTCTCTTCTTAGGCGAATGTTTTTTTTTCTAATTATCCATTATCATCCATCAGCTATTTTCTTTGGTAGTTGGTAGGGGGTTGACTTTTTTTAATATAAAAAATTTATTTTATGATGTATGACCTATCTTTAAGTTTTTGATTACGGAGTGGTAAACCGTTATGTGTTGTGCTATAACATTTTGATCAATTTTATTACAATATATGGATGTACACAAGTTCTGTTGGGATGTATCTATGTGTTGCACTCTGTAAATCTTGTTTTTTCTTCTGAATAAAAATACTGAAAAATAAAAAAATAAAAAATAAACTTCCTCCCCACCCCGTACACCGTTTAGATTCCGGCATGTGACTCAGTCCAGGTTTCCTGTTAGTCTACACATAACCCCCTGATCCCTTAGGTTAGACTCTAACTTGCAAGTCCTACTATTTTATAACTCCCTAACCCATGGATTAGTTCCTAGCTTGGATCTCCCTCCCAGATGCCTGCCTGTGTCCCGCAGTGGTCCCTACATACAGCTGATCTTGTCCCTGGATTAGACCCCAGCCTGCTGCCACCTCACAGATATCTGTCGATGCCCCGCAGTGGTCCCCACCCACACCCTGGCCTTACCCCTGGATTAGACCCCAGCCTGCTCCTAACTCTCGGATATCTGTCGATGCCCCACAGTGATCCCCACCCACACCCTGGCCTTACCCCTGGATTAGACCCCAGCCTGCTCCCAACTCTCGGATATCTGTCGATGCCCCGCAGTGATCCCCACCCACACCCTGGCCTTACCCCTGGATTAGACCCCAGCCTGCTGCCACCTCACAGATATCTGTCGATGCCCCGCAGTGATCCCCACCCACACCCTGGCCTTACCCCTGGATTAGACCCCAGCCTGCTGCCACCTCACAGATATCTGTCGATGCCCCGCAGTGGTCCCCACCCACACCCTGGCCTTACCCCTGGATTAGACCCCAGCCTGCTCCCAACTCTCGGATATCTGTCGATGCCCCGCAGTGATCCCCACCCACACCCTGGCCTTACCCCTGGATTAGACCCCAGCCTGCTGCCACCTCACAGATATCTGTCGATGCCCCGCAGTGATCCCCACCCACACCCTGGCCTTACCCCTGGATTAGACCCCAGCCTGCTGCCACCTCACAGATATCTGTCGATGCCCCGCAGTGATCCCCACCCACACCCTGGCCTTACTCCTGGATTAGACCCCAGCCTGCTCCCAACTCTTGGATATCTGTCGATGCCCCGCAGTGATCCCCACCCACACCCTGGCCTTACCCCTGGATTAGACCCCAGCCTGCTCCCAACTCTTGGATATCTGTCGATGCCCCGCAGTGGTCCCCACCCACACCCTGGCCTTACCCCTGGATTACCCAGCCTGCTGCCACCTCTCGGATATCTGTCGATGCCCCGCAGTGATCCCCACCCACACCCTGGCCTTACCCCTGGATTAGTCCCCAGCCTGCTCCCAACTCTCGGATATCTGTCGATGCCCCGCAGTGGTCCCCACCCACACCCTGGCCTTACCCCTGGATTAGACCCCAGCCTGCTCCCAACTCTCGGATATCTGTCGATGCCCCGCAGTGGTCCCCACCCACACCCTGGCCTTACCCCTGGATTAGACCCCAGCCTGCTCCTAACTCTCGGATATCTGTCGATGCCCCACAGTGGTCCCCACCCACACCCTGGCCTTACCCCTGGATTAGACCCCAGCCTGCTCCCAACTCTTGGATATCTGTCGATGTCCCGCAGTGGTCCCCACCCACACCCTGGCCTTACCTTCGATGCCGCCCAGTCTATCCATCCCTTGGCGTTGTGGTCAATGTTCAGGAGGACCAGCCCCTCCACGAGATCGGGGTTGAACTTCTGTGTGAAGGACAGGGTGGGGATTCAGCCACATGGCCCAGTGCAGGTGTTCCCCACACCCCTCCCATCACATCAGGCAGGGCGGGAGCGCACGCGTGGGTGAGCAAGGGTCATGAGGGGTTAAAGGGGCAGGCGGTGAGCTTCAGAGGTACATAGCTAGAAGTATGGGGAGGGGAAGGGTGGGGTTAGGGACTGGAATGGGCAGGGAGGAAGGCAGTGAGTGGAGGGGGAAAGCAAGGGGGAAGAGTGAGAGGGAGAGAGGAGACAGAGGAGGAGGAGTGGAGGGATCAGGGAGGAAGGCAGAGAGTTGAGGTGTGAGAGTAAGGGGGATAGAGAGAGGGGAGTGGGTGGGGAAATGGGAGAAGGAGGTGTCATAGTGTCATAGAGCACCTACAGGCCCTACCATCCAGTCCATGCCAATCTATTAATCTGCACGGTGCCATCAACCTGCACCCAGACCATACCCCTACATGCCCCTCCCATCCACGTGTTGTTCCAAAGTGTTGAAATTGATCCAGCATCCGCCATTTCTGCTTACGATTCATCACTCACTCCCACCACCTTCTGAGTGAATCCCCCTCACGTTGCCCTTTAAACATTTCGCCCTCCACCCTCAACCCATGACCTTAAGCTCTAGTCCCACCCAAGCTCGGTGGGAAAAATCTGTCTACATTTACCCTCTCTATACCCGTCATAATGTTGTATACCCCTATCAAATCTTCCCATAATTCAAACTCTCCAGATAACTCAGGTCCTCGAGTCAAGGCAATATGCTTGTAAATTCTCTCTGTACTTTTTCAACCTTATTTATATCTTTCCTGTAGGCAGCTGGTCAAAAATGTACACAATACTTCAAATCAGGCCTCACCAACGTCGTATACAACTTCAACATAACATCCCAATTCCTGTACTCAATACATTCATTTATGATGGCCAATGTGCCAAAAGCTTTCTTTATGACCCTATCTAACTGTGACACCACTCGCAAGGATTCCCAGATCCCTCTTATACCGTACTCCTCGGTGCCCTACCGCTCACCATGTAAGTCCTACCCTAGTTTGTCTTCCCAAAGTTCATCGCCTCGCACTTGTCTGCATTAAATTCCATCTGCCATTTTTCAGCCCGTTTTCCAACTCGTTCAGATCCCGCCGCAAGCCATGATAGCTTTCCTCACTGTCACCACACCCCCAATCTCTGTCACCCATAAATCTGCTGAACCAGTTAACCACATTGTCAGCCAGATCATTGATATCGATGATAAACAAGAACAGACTTAGCACCAATCCCTGCGGCACTCCGCTGGTCACAGGCCTTCAGTCAACGAGGCAACCATCTACCACCACCCTCTGGCTTCTCTCGCAAACCGACTGTCTAATCCAATTTACTACCTCATCTTGAATGCCAAGCAACTGAACCTTCCCGACCAACCTCCCACGTGGGACCTTGTCAAAGGCTTTCCTAAGGCCCATGCAGACAACATCCACTACCTTGCCTTCATCAACTTTCCTGGTAACTTCCCTGAAAAAGATTGGTTGGACGTGACCTACCATGCACAAAGCCATGTTGACTACCTCTAATAAGTCCCTGCCTATCCAAGTACTCATAAATACAGTCCTTTAGAATACCTTTCAACAACTGATTTCAAGCTCCCCAGCCAATAATTTTGTGGTCTATTTTTAGAGCCTCTCTTGAACAGCAGAACAACATTGGCTATCCTCCAGTCCTCTGGCACCTCACACGTGGCTAAGGATATTTTAAATATCTCTGCTGGGACTCCTGCAACTTCTGCACCAGTCTCCCTCTGAAGGATCACATTTATCCACACCAGTTTTCCTCAAGACAGCAAACACCTCCGCCTCTGAATAGAGTCCATTACCTCTTTGCTGCTTTGCCTCACTTCTATAGACTCTATGCCCATCTTTCGCGTAAATACAGGGGCAAAAAAATCCATTTAAGATCTTCCTGTCTCTTTTGGCTGCGTGCATAGATACCATTCTGAACTTCCAAAGGACCAACTTTGTCCCTTGTTATCGTTTTGCTGTTGTGGTGGTACATTGGGCAGCAACCTTGCCATTTCTTTAGCAATTGTCTGTTTTCACGAGGTTGAGTGGTTAGCTTGACGCTCGACCTTGCATGCAAGGAACCGGCTGGATTCGAACACTACTGGCCTGCCATGTTATCATTTTGCTCATCACATACCTTGAGATCTTCCTTCACCTTGTCTGCTGGAGCAACTGCATGCCTTCTTAAATGTTCTCTTGCATTTCTTATGCACCTGAAGTACCTCATTTGCTCACCTATAGCTACCATGCACCTAATTTTTTTTTAAATCAGGGCCTCAATATCGCTTGAAAATCGAGGTTCCCTGAGCCTGCTATCCGTGCCTTTTAGATGGAGCAGAAGGGGGAGGGAGAGGGTGGTGGGAATGGTGAGGGAGACTAGGTGGGTGTAGAGGGGGAGTGAGTGAGGAGTCGTGGGCGAGGGGCCAGGGGGTATGGAGAAGGAACAGAAATTCACACGTCTCAGCAAGACTCACCGCGAACATGGCCAGGATGTAGGCACCAGCTCCCACTCCCACTCCGATAATACTCCGGAAGCTGGGGAGAGAGACAGACGGGTTGGAATATCCTTCCCACCATAGTTACATCTTTCATCACCCACTCTAATCCCCCCCCAGAAACCCTCCTCGTGCTGATTTGAGCTTTGTAGTGGCCCTGACTCTCGGCTTCTGTGCCAGCCTCCACACTGCAGTGAGAGAACCACCCCCCTTTCTAGCCCCAATCCCCCTCCCACTGTGGACACCACCCCTCGTTCCTGAGCCCGATCCTCACACTATCCTCCCACTGAGTTAAAATATCAGCCTCAAGATCCTGGAGGGAATTAACACCCCCATCCCCCCAACTCCATTACCCAACCCAAACCAGGAGTTACAGGTCGATGGATCTCTGGAAGGGAAGGGCACATGGGTTGGGTGGGGGGTGTGAGGGTGGGAGAGGAGAGGAAATTCTCTCCATTCCTCCTTTCATCTGTTCCTTTCCCTCCCTATCGTCCCCCTTCCCTTCTCCCATATCCCCATCACTCTCACTCGCAATCTGATTACCCCACCTTTGCCCCAACCGCTCTCTTTCGACCCATTACTCTCCCTCCACACCCCTCCAGTCCCCTCTCTTCATTCTCTCGTTTGAATCCCAGCACTTCTCCCTCTCTTTCCACTCATCCTTCACTTACTCTCTCTGTCTAACTGCACAAATGCTCTCTTTTCACCACCCCTCCTCCTCACCTCATCCCCTCCATCTCTCTCCACCTCCTCCCTCTTTCTCTCTTCACCTCTCTTGCTTCACTACACCTCCCTCTCTCCCCACCACTTTCCTCTCTACCTTCTTCCTGTCTATCTACCCCCTCTATTTTCTCCACTCCACCTAACTCCACTCCCCTCCCTCTCCTCACTCCCTCATCTCCACTCCCTCTCTCTCCTCAAACCCCAACCTCCATTCCGCCTTCCTTCACTCTCTCTCACTTCCCCTCCAAATGCCCCTCACCTCACTCCACCCTCTCTCCACAGCCTATCTCCATTCAGCTTTCTCTCTCTCTCTGTCCTCAGTTCATCCCTTTCTTCACTCACCTTTCTATCTCCACACCCCTCTCTTCCCCCTTCTTCACTACCCCTTCTTTCTCCACACCCCCGATCTCTCGTTCCTTTGCTGACTTCATTCATTCCGATGCCTCCTCAGCCCTCTACCCCTCAGTGAGAATATATCCTCACCAGTTACCCGCCTACTTCAGCGCTCAGACACCCCCAACCCCCTTCCATCAGCCTTTAAAGATCCGGATCTCCATGGGATTAAGCTCTCTCCTGTAACCACTCCAGGAATTCCTCTGCCTTCCTCTTCAGGACCTTGCCAGCCTCTGGAGAGCAGGGGATCAGGGACGAGAGGTGATCACCCAGTTGTGGACAAAGGTGGCCAGACAGTGGCTCGGGAGAAGCTTGGATGCAGCACCGGACAAAACTTACTTGAAGTACTGTAGTACACAGGTTAACATCTCACAGAGCTGTTCCATCGAAGGGTACTGGTACCTGGGAGAAAAACACACATCAGAAGCTAAAACCACACCATCCCATCATCCAGGGACAGGGTCAGAGGCAGGGTGAGACTCCCTCCACACCGTCCCGTCACACACTCCCAGGGACAGGGTCAGAGGCAGGATGAGACTCCCTCCACACCATCCCATCATCCAGGGACAGGGTGAGACTCCCTCCACACCGTCCCATCATCCAGGGACAGGGTCAGACACAGGGTGAGACTCCCTCCACACCGTCCCGTCACACACTCCCAGGGACAGGGTCAGACACAGGGTGAGGCTCCCTCCACACGTCCCGTCGCAAACTCCCAGTGACAGGGTCAGACACAGGATGAGGTTCCCTCCACACCGTCCCGTCGCACACTCCCAGGGACAGGGTCAGACACAGGGCGAGGCTCCCTCCACACCGTCCCGTCGCACACTCCCAGGGACAGGGTCAGACACAGGGCGAGGCTCCCTCCACACCGTCCCGTCGCACACTCCCAGGGACAGGGTCAGACACAGGGCGAGGCTCCCTCCACACCGTCCCGTCGCACACTCCCAGGGACAGGGTCAGACACAGGGCGAGGCTCCCTCCACACCGTCCCGTCGCACACTCCCAGGGACAGGGTCAGACACAGGGCGAGGCTCCCTCCACACCGTCCCGTCGCACACTCCCAGGGACAGGGTCAGACACAGGGCGAGGCTCCCTCCACACCGTCCCGTCGCACACTCCCAGGGACAGGGTCAGACACAGGGCGAGGCTCCCTCCACACCGTCCCGTCGCACACTCCCAGGGACAGGGTCAGACACAGGGCGAGGCTCCCTCCACACCGTCCCGTCGCACACTCCCAGGGACAGGGTCAGACACAGGGCGAGGCTCCCTCCACACCGTCCCGTCCCACACTCCCAGGGACAGGGTCAGACACAGGGCGAGGCTCCCTCCACACCGTCCCGTCACACACTCCCAGGGACAGGGTCAGACACAGGGCGAGGCTCCCTCCACACCGTCCCGTCGCACACTCCCGGGGACAGGGTCAGACACAGGGTGAGGCTCCCTCCACACGTCCCGTCACACACTCCCAGGAACAGGGTCAGACACAGGGTGAGGCTCCCTCCACACCGTCCCGTCACACACTCCCAGTGACAGGGTCAGACACAGGGTGAGGCTCCCTCCTCACCGTCCCGTCACACACTCCCAGTGACAGGGTCAGACACAGGGTGAGGCTCCCACCACACCGTCCCGTCACTCACTCCCAGTGACAGGGTCAGACACAGGGTGAGGCTCCCTCCTCACTGTCCCAGGGACGGGTTTAGACTCTGAAATGATCTTGGGTTGTAGTCTCTTTCCTTCATGGCCCAATCTTCCTCTCCACATCTGCTGTATCCAGCCCTAGCAGTACCCGATCAGTGTCGAAACGATCCCTCCCACCATCCTACTCTTGTCGAGGTCAGGCTCAGAGGCGTCAAAGGCTCCTTATACGTTAAGCTTTTCATCTATAGAAACATTCCTGTGACCTCCTCTGCACTCTCTCCAGGGTCAGAACTTTCTTTCTTGGATACGGGGCCCAAAACGGCTCACAATATTCCAGATGCAGTCTGAGCAATCCTCTCAAAAACTTTCAGCAGGTTTTCTCCACTTACGGAATACTGACATCGAATGCCAACTGACAGGGTACTGAAAAGGTTGGGTAGAGCAAACATGGAGAGGATGATTCGATTCGTGGGATAGTCTGGGATCCAAGGGCACAGCTTCAGAAAAAAGGGATAATCCTTTATAATGCGGGTGAGGAGGGACTTGTGAATCTGTGGAGTTTGTTCCCATAAGGGGAGGAGGAGGTTACGTCAATGGGTGCATTTAAGGCACAGATTGAAGGGGTTTTGATCAACAAGGGGTTAAGGATTATAGGGAGAAGACAGGAAAACAGAGTTAAAAAGAAACAGTGATTGAAGGATGGAACAGAATCGATGGGCTGAATGGCCTAATTTGCTGCTACGTCTTCTGGTCTATTGCATTTGTCTTCTTTACTACCGACTCAACCTGTAATGTAATCATGCGGGAATCCTGAATCTCTGGATTCTCACCCCATTTAGAAAGCAGTCCACGCATTTAATTCTTCCTACCAGGGTGAGGTGGAGATCACAGTACATCACAACAGCATTTCCCTCAGCGTGACTTCAGGAGGGAGGTTGGTGCACGCGCTCCTATATACATGCACAGAGCAGAGGAACAGCTTAGATCCGCTTCAGTTTGCCTACTAACACAACAGGTCGACAGTAGATACCCTTCTATACGCTCTTCACTCAACCCTGCATCGTCTAGACAGAAAGAAATGCTCTTCATTGACTACAGCTCAGCATTCAATACGATCATCCCCTCAAAACTAATTCATAAGCTCCAAGACCTAGATCTTCAACTTCCTCACTTGCAGTCAGTTCGGATTGCCAACAACTTCTCCGCACCACGAGGCTCCCTGCTCCACTCACTCTATGACTGTGGGCTGAGCACAGCGTCAATGCCGTATTTGTCTGCCGATGACTCCGTTGTCCTAATCAAAGGTTGGGAGGGAGATTGAAAATCTGGCCGAGTGATGCCACCACAACAACAACCTCTCACTCAATGTCAGCAGGACCAAGGAGCTGATTATCGACCAGAGGAGGAGGGAACCAGGGGTCCGTGAGCCAGCGCTCATCGGAGGATCTGAGGTGGAGAGGCCCAGCAGGTTTAAATTGCTCGGTGTTATCATTTCAAAGGGTCTGTCCTGGCTCCAGTACATGAGTGCGGCAACAAAGAAAGCACAGCAGCACCTCTACCCTCTTTGAAGCTTGCAAAGAGTTAGCATATGGCATCTAAAACTTTGACAAGCTTCTGTATTCGTGTGCTGGAGAGGATATTGACTGGTTGCATCGCAGCCTGGTACGGAGACACCAATGCCCTTGAACGGAAAGCCCACAAAAAGTAGTGGGTGCGGACTAGACTATCAAGGATAAAGCCTCCCCTGGCATTGAGCGCATCTGTACGGAGCGCTGTCCCCTCACCCCGCTGCTATCAGGACGAAGGCACGGCATCCTCTGAATCCACGCCACCAAGTTCAGAAACAGTTATTACCCCTCAGCCATCTGGCTCTTGAAGCAGAAGGGATAACTTCACTCTCCCCATCACTGACCTGTTCCCAGAAACCCTGGACTCACTTTCAAGGACACTTCATGTTCTCGATTATTTATTGTATGTATGTTTATTTTTCTCTCTTTTTTTTTTAATTTGCACGGTTTGTTTGCCCATCCTGTTAGGTGCAGCCATTCATCGATTCTAATGTAATTCTTGTATCTACTGTGAGTGCCCGCAAGAAAATTAATCTCAATGTGGAATTTACTTTGAACTTTGAAAAATAATGAGGGGCATAGATAGGGTGAGTGCTTGTAAGCTCTTTTTTCCCATCAGGTTGTGTGAGAATAAAACTGGAGGTCATAGGTTCAGGGTGAAAGGTGAAATATTTAAGGGTAATCTGAGAGGATTATTCTTTACTGCAAGTGGACCGGTTGATGGGGGTCCATTGGTAACATTCAGAAGAAGCTTGGATAGGTATATGGATGGCAGGGGTATGGAGGCTCTAGGATTAGTAGAAGTAGATAATACTTGGCATATACTAGATGGGTTGAAGTGCTTGCTTGTGTTCTGTAGTTATCTTTGACTCTCTCTCTGTATCTCGGTATATGAGACGGTAGTAATCCACATAGGTGGGCATATTTCTGGGCTCCCAAAATTAGCCAGGTTTCAGGCCTGCCACCTTCCTTGGAGTTCATGGCACAAGAATCTCCCCAGTGCCGACTCGGGACTCACCTCAGGCTTCCAGGTCCATAGACGACACTCCGATTTGGGCCTCGCCCCCGACCCCCACTCTTTCTTCCACAGGCTGTGGGCCAGGGTCAGTGGGGTGAGGCCTACATAGGGATTCCGATCCACAAGAAGGCAGGAGGGAAAGGACGGGGAGTCAGTGGGCCGAGGGCAACTGTGTTCTGCTCCCTCCATGGGGTGAGTGGAAGCTGTGTTCGGGAGGGCAGAGATTGGGGCGGGATCCAAATCTGGGCCCTGGGCTTTGGGCCTTACTCACCCAGTGGGGAAAGGGGCGGCTCCTTCCTGTTGCCCGAGAGCATCGATGTGACATACAACAAAGTTCTTGGTGATCTCCAGCATGTCCTCAAACTTGAAGAGGCTGTTGAAACAGGTCTTATCTGCGCAGGGGAGGGGGTGGAGGAAGAAGACGGCCATGAGTCTATGAGGGAGGAAGGAAACCTCCCTCCATACACCCCTTTCCTCTCTTTCCCCAATTCCCAACTCCCCCTCCCCGCTAACCCTGTGGACCAGACTTTGCTCAGCCCACAACCTCCTGTCCCACCAGGACTCCAAATTGAAATGGCAAACCCAGTGGTCCTCCAACATCGACGTGTGACCTCCCGTCTCAGTATTTCCTGCTTGATACACCCCACCCCCGCAGTGCTCCCTCTCTGCCGCCCCCCCCCCCCTCCCCCGTGGTGCTCCCTCCTCGCAGCCTTTCCTTCCTCACTGCCCACACAGCCTGCAACATTCCCTCCTCGCTGCCCCTCCCACGGTGCCTCCTCCTTGCTCGTACCCCCATAGTGCTGTACGAGGGGTGACTGATAAGTCTGTGGCCTAAGGTAGAAGTAGTCAATTTTAGAAAACCTAGCACATTTATTTTGCAACATAGTCCCCTCCTACATTTACACACTTAGTCCAGCGGTCGTGGAGCAAACGGATCTTGGACCTCCAGAAAGTGTCCACAGATGGGTGATTGATAAGATCGTGGCCTAAGGCAGAAGGAGATGAGTTATACAGCTCTCGTTACATCCACATGTAGTTCAACTCTTCGAGTGATTATACAGAAAGTTTGAAGTTACTAACTCATCTCCTTCCACCTTAGGCCACGAACCTATCAATCACTCCTGCTGTGGACACTTTCTGGAGGTCCAAGATCCGTATGCTCCACGACCGCTGGACTAAGTGTGTAAATGTAGGAGGGGACCATGTTGAAAAATAAATGTGCTAGGTTTTCTAAAATTGACTGCTTCTACCTTAGGCCACGAACTTATCAATCACCCCTCGTACCATCACCATCGCTAACCCACCTCGCTCCTATTCCCTCCTCACCATCCCTTCCCTGGCACCCCCTTCCCACTGCCCATCGCCAGCGCGGCTCCCTTGCCACCCCTCCTGCGTTGCTCCCTCCCCTCTGCCCCTCCCCAGCGCTCTCCCCACGTACGGTTCAGTCCAACGTCGTGGTAGGTGAGGATAGCGGGGCGGTTTCCCCGGGGGGAGCCATGGATGGTCACGTGCACAGACCCAAAGGGAGTCTCCACATCATACTCCTGGGGAAAGGAAGAGCAGGAAAGGGGGTTGGGGTGCAAACGGGGACAGAGAAAGGAGAGAGTGGATGGAGGCGGAGAGAGAACGGGAGGGGAAAGGGAGGAGGGAGAGGAATAGAGACGGAAGAAAGGAAGAGAGGGAGAGAGAGGGAGAGAAATATAATTGGTGAGGGAATTAATCTGATAGCAGGGAAAAGCTGGCCCTATAAATTCATCCGTCTGTCTCATTCACTCACTCGCTCCCTCTCTCTCCTTCCTGCTCCTTGCATCTTTCCAGTCTGCTGCTCTCTCTCTCCCTGCGCCTCTTTCCTCACTGCTATTGCTACTCTGTACTGCTGTCTCCCTCTCTCTCTCTCTCTCCCTGCGCCTCTTTCCTCTCTGCTGCTCTCTCTCCATCTCTCTCCGTCTGTCTGTCTCTCTCTCTCCCTCTCCCTCTCTCTGCCTCTGTCCCTCTCTCTCTCCTGGACACACCCACTCTCCACCACATCCAGCCGGGAATTTGCTTGCTGGTGTGACATTCCCCTCTGAAGGTTGACTGACCATCTCAAACAGCAAGTCGATTTTCCCTGAGTCACTTCTCACTATCGGCTTATCCCGGGAGTTTAATACACCTCTCACCAAAAACTCCCTCTCTCTCTCCCCCCACCCTCTTTTACTCTTTCTCTTTCCCTGTCGCTGCCTCCCTCTCCCTTCCCCCTTTCTCTCTATCCCTCTCACCCTGACCCCAGATCTCTCTCTTTCTTCCTTTACTTGTCTGTCCCTTTGACCTTTCCTCCCTCTCTTTCTGGCCCCCTCGCTCTCTTTCCACAACTGTTATATCGCTGTCCCTCCCCCCTCTTTCTCCCCATCCCTCTCTCTTACCCACCTCGCTCTCCCCTTCCCCCCCCCATCTCTGATCACCTCTCTCCCGTGTCTCTCTCTCTGTCCCTCTCTGCCTCACCCCTGCATGCCAATCGATCCCATCTGCCAGTCTCCCTCCCCAGGGACCCCCTCCCCGCATCAGGTTTTTGCTCTCCTGCCTGCCGGTTCCCTGTGGTAACTCTCGACTCCTCCCACCAGACAACCCCTTGAGAAACGGCCTGTGGGAGGGGGAGAGCTCCCCTTGGCCCCCTCACACTGTTCCCCTTCCTCCCCACTCTCTGGCTGAGGGGCAGGAGCTGGAAAACCAGAGGACAGTGCAAGGTCACCGAGTATTCTCAGCATCTCAGTCACCACCCGCCCCCATCCGGGTTTATAGGGGAGATGGTGAGGAGGGGGGCCTTCCCTTGTGCCAGTCCAAGTCCAGGGGTGTCGTACTCACCCCAGACCAGCGTTCCAACATCGTAATCACGAAGAGGGATGAAGTCTTGGCTGTGACAAAATAGTTAATGCAGGGAGGATTCTCTCTCCCTCTCTCTCTCTCTTTCCTTTTCTCTCCTTCTCTCTCCTCTGCTTCCTTCTCCGTCTGTCTCCCTTGCCTTCTCTCACTCACGCGCACACACACACATACACACACGTCAGTAAACCAGCCTCGGTCTCCTCCCCCCAGCCTACTGATTGGTTCCAGGCCCGGGACCACTCTCTGGGTCAGGAATGGCCCAGGTTTCAGGGACAGTGCGCTGGTGACTCCTTGGACCTTGTTTTCTCCCTCAATCCGCCCCCACCCCTACCAACCTGCGTGGGACACAGTAGTGGGGAGTGGGGTGTGGGTGGACACCATTTGCATCTCCCACCTCTGTCGCACAGGGACTGAGATATAGGTCTTGGCTCCCAGTTGAATACACAGCTCCCTCCTCTTCCCCTCCCTCTCTCAATACTCCTCCCTCACCCCCCTCCTCTCTCCACTTCTCCCTCCCTCAGAACTCCTGCACTATCCCCCCTCACTCTCAACTCCTACCCTCCACACCCACTGCAGCCCTCCACTCTCTACCTCACTCTCTACCTCAGGCCTCACCCCCACCCCACGAACTGGACTCCCTCCTCGGCTGCCCTACCACTCAACCCCTGAACCACCTCCTTAAGATGAGGGGGACCCAGGTCAGGAGGTTTGCCCAGAAACACTAGCTGCAGAATCAAGCCCGCGACCCTGAAAATCAAAGCCAGCATTTATTCCCCCTATCCCTCCTTGCCCCTTGACCAGGTCAGCAATGTCAAAGGGCATTTAAGGGGTCAACACGCATCGGTCAGGCCTGACCTAGAGTCACGTGGGGAGCCAAACCAGGTCTGGGCAGGAACACACTGATTATGGGCAGGATTAAAGACCACTCGGCCCCTCCCCAATCTGCTTTCCCTGTTCAACAGGATCACAACCTCCTCATAATGTCAACCCTGCTTCCCACCTTCTCATTCTCCTTGCTTCTCCCTCTCTCATTCCTTACCCTTCCTCACTCCTTCATCTGCCTTTCTCTCTCTGCCTGCAATCCTTTTCTCCCTAACACCCTCCTTTCCCCCCTCCTTCCCCCTCTCTCCCCACCTCTCCCCCTCTCTCCTCTTCCCTACTTCTCCCTCCTTCCCCCTCTCTCCCCACCTCTTCCCACCTCTTCCCCTCTCTCCTCTTCCCTATTTCTCCCTCCTTCCCCCTCTCTCCTCCTTCCTTGGAATGTAATGGTGAGGTTGTATAAGACATTGGTGAGGCCGAATTTGGAGTATTGTGTGCAGTTTTGGTCACCGAATTACAGGAAGGATATTAATAAGGTTGAAAGAGTGCAGAGACGGTTTACAAGGATGTTGCCGGGACTTGAGAAACTGAGTTACAGAGAAAGGTTGAATAGGTTAGGACTTTATTCCCTGGAGCGTAGGAGAATGAGGAGATATTTGATAGAGATGTATAAAATTATGATGTGTATAGATAGAGTGAATGCAAGCAGGCTTTTTCCACTGAGGCTAGGGGAGAAAAAAACCAGAGGACATGGGTTAAGGGTGAAGGGGGAAAAGTTTAAAGGGAACATGTGGGGGGCTTCTTCACACACAGAGTGGTGGGAGTGTGGAATGAGCTGCCAGATGAAGTTGTAAATGTGGGCTCACTTTTAACATTTAAGAAAAACTTGGACAGGTACATGGATGGGGGGTGAATGGAGGGATATGGTCCAGGTGCAGGTCAGTGGGACTAGGCAGAAAAATGGTTCAGCACAGCCAAGAAGGGTTAAAAGGCCTGTTTCTGTGCTGTAATGTTCTATGGTTCCTTCTCCCTCTCTCCCCCTTCCCCTCTCTCACCTCCCCATCTCTTCCCTCCTCTTCTCCCTCCCCTCCTTCCCTCCCTCTCCCTCCTCCATACTTTTACACGGTGACCCCTGGTTCTAGGTTCTCCCACAGGAGGAAACACATGCTCCCACAGCCAACCTGCCAAAACCCCCACCCCCACCTCAGATGGGAGATAATATCAATGGAAGTCCCAGGAGACCCCACCCCTTTCCCAGTAGGAGGTCTGTGCATGACTCCATCCCACAGGGGAAGAGAGGGGGGTGGTCGGGGAGGGATAAGTTCCTGAGGTTTACTGTCCCATACTGGACGAACCTCAACTCTGTTCAGTGACAAACCCACCCCCACCCCCCGGACCTCTCAATTCCCTGTCCGATGGAAATGAGTAGGGGGGCTTTATTCCAGGAGGTGGGGGAGTGGGAGGGAGGGGGATGGGAGAGAGGAGATGAGGGGGGTATGTGCATGTGAGAGAGAGAGAGAGAGAGAGGGGGGGAGAGGGAGAGAGAGAGGTGTGGGGAGGAGCGGAGGAGGTGAGAGAGGAGAGGGGAGAGGTGGGGAGGGGGGAGAGGGGAGAGGTGGGGAGGGAAGAGAGAGGTGGATAGATGTGGGGTAAAGGGGAGGTGTGGGGAGGAGAGTGGGAGGGATCTGGGAGAGAGGCATTGAGGAAGGGAGGAGAGTTGGGAGGTGTGAGAGAGGGGAAGGGTTTAGGGAGGGGGAGGATTGAGGGAGAGAGGAGGAGGGATGGGGAGTGAGTGGGAGCAGTGGGACGGGGAGGAGAGATACTGGGGTGAGAGGGAGATGAGAGGTAGGCCGATATTTGGAGGAGCGAGGGAGAGGGATGGGGACAGAGAGGAAGAGTGGCGGGTCAGGGAGGAGAAGAGGTCATGGAGGTGGGAGGTACGAGTTGAGGGAGAGATCTGGAGTGGGAAGAGGGGTGAGGGAGAGATGAGGAAGTGGTGGGGCAGGGAGGAAGGGGTGTGATAGAGGAGGCGGAAGTGAGATGGGAGGTGTGGGGGAGGGGTTGAAGGAGAGGGTTTGAAAGAGAGGGAAACCTGGGGAGGGAGGGGAGAAGGGAGGAGGACATAGTATGGGGGTGGAGGTAAGATGAGAGGTAAAGGGGGAGAGAGGGAGGGGTAAAGGAGGGGGTTTCAGAGAGCGATGGGTGGGGGGAGAGAGGGAGACCTGGGGGAGAGGGGAGCAATGGAGCAGGGGGTTGATAGAATGGGGGTGAAGAGATGGGAGATGTGGGGGGAGAGAGGGAGCATTAGGACAGAGAGGGGAAGGTGTGAGGGAGGGAGGGTAGGTGTGGAGGTGGGAGAGGGAAAGGGGTGGAGGTGGGAGAGGGAAAGGGGTGGAGGTACAGAGAGGGAAAGGGGTGGAGGTGGGAGAGGGAAAGGGGTGGAGGTGGGAGAGGGAAAGGGGTGGAGGTACAGAGAGAGAAGGGGAGCATTGGAGTGAGAAGGAGGAGTGTGGGAGAGGGATGGAGAGGCCAAGGGGGCGCGGGGGATTGTGAGGGCTGCAGAAGGCAGATGGAGGACTGGGGAAATGGGGAGAGGAGGAGGGGATTGAGGGAGGTAGGGGAGGGACTGAGGAGTGGAAGAGGTGCAGTAGGAAGAGATGGGAGGAGGAGGGGTGAGGCGTGGAGAGGGAGAAGAGAGCAGAGAGGAGGGGAGAGAGAGGATAGTGGGGGAGGCAAGCAAGGGAGGTGCAGAGAGGAGGGGGGAGGGTGAGAGTGAGTGGGGAAGGGTCCACATTTCCCTCCCTCCACACCCACCCTCGATCCTCTCTACTCTGAGCCTCTTCAGTGCTGTCTCATTCCCTCTTCCCCACCACAGTTCAGTCCACTGGCCTCGAGGGGGTTAACCCCTCCCCAGTCACGGCCAGACTAGGTGGTCGGCGCCCCTGAATGAACCTCGAACCGCGAGGGAACAGCATCAGCAGTGTGATCAGAGAGGGGAGACTGGGGTAGGGCGGGACGAGGGGGGGAGGTGGGGAAGCAGAACATGACACAGGCACAAAGTCACGCTGACCTCTCGCGCAGGCAGCTGTGACTGGATTACTAGTTAAGGCTCTGCGGATTACAGCCTGATTAAACACGCACACCGCCAGGACCCTGGGCGAGGAATTCCGTATCCTAGCAGAGGGAAGGAACCGGACCTAGAATCCGGCAGGAATAAAAGGGGCCCGAGCAGAGGGTCTGTGGCATCTGAGAGGGACCTGATGCCAAGGGAGGCTCACACACACACACACACACACAAATTCCAGTCAGCATGCAGTTGGAGACATAGTCATCTCCCGGGCAACAGCTTAACCCCTTCACAACACCGCTCATTCCACACTCTTCCCGGCCACAGGATCCCTAAAGTCCACGGACACTCTCCCCCCTCAACGAAACCCCTCCCCTGGCCAGAGACTCACTGGGACCACCTGTGTCATCGGAGCAGGGGGAGGGGAGGGAGCTGGGACGCTGGCGAGATGGACTGACCTGCCCTTCATCCAGGAGGATAGCAGCGGCGATGGGGGCTTCCTGCAGAGAGAGGGGTGGATTAGACGGGGGTCACTAACTCTGCATAAACCTCTCCTCCTCTTCCCTCTCTCACACCCTCCCCTCTTCCCTCTCACTCCACAACCCCACACACCCTCCCCCTGTTCCCTCTCACTCCACAACCCTAAACAACACCCTCCCCACTTCCCTCTCCCTCCACAACCCTAAACACCCTCCCCCTGTTCCCTCTCACTCCACAACCCCCAAACAACACCCTCCCTCCTCTTCCCTCTCACTCCACAACCTAAAACAACACCCTCCCCCTTCCCTCTCCCTCCACAACCCTAAACACCCTCCCCCTGTACCCTCTCACTCCACAACCCCAAACAACACAATCCCCCCTCTTCCCTCTCACTCCACAACCCCAAACACCCTCCCCCTGTACCCTCTCACTCCACAACCCCAAACAACACAATCCCCCTCTTCCCTCTCACTCCACAACCCCAAACACCCTCCCCCTGTACCCTCTCACCTCCACAACCCCAAACACACACCCTCCCCCTCTTCCCCTCTCACTCCACAACCCCAAACAACACCCTCCCCCTCTTCCTCTCACTCCACAACCCCAAACACCCTCCCCTGTACCCTCTCACTCCACAACCCCAAACAACACAATCCCCCTCTTCCCTCTCACTCCACAACCCCAAACAACACAATCCCCCCTCTTCCCTCTCACTTCCAGCAACCCCAAACACTCTCCCCCTGTTCCCTCTCACTCCACAACCCCAAACACTCTCCCCCTGTACCCTCTCACTCCACAACCCCAAACAACACAATCCCCCCTCTTCCCTCTCACTCCACAACCCCAAACAACACCCCTCCCCCTCTTCCCTCTCACTCCACAAACCCACCCCTCCCCTCTTCACTCTCACTCCACAACCCCAAACAACACCCTCCCCCTCTTCCCTCTCACTCCACAACCCCAAACACTCTCCCCCTGTACCCTCTCACTCCACAACCCCAAACACTCTCCCCCTGTACCCTCTCACTCCACAACCCCAAACACTCTCCCCCTGTACCCTCTCACTCCACAACCCCAAACACTCTCCCCTGTACCCTCTCACTCCACAACCCCAAACACTCTCCCCCTGTTCCCCTCTCACTCCACAACCCCAAACAACACAATCCCCCCTCTTCCCTCTCACTCCACAACCCCAAACACACTCCCCTGTTCCCTCTCCCTCCACAACCCAAAACAACACCCTCCCCCTCTTCCCTCTCACTCCACAACCCTAAACAACAACCTCCCCTCTTCCCTCTCACTCCACAACCCCAAACAACACCCTCACCCTCTTCCCTCTCACTCCACAACCCTAAACAACACCCTCCCACTCTTCCCTCTCACTCCACAACCCTAACAACACCCTCCCCCCTTCCCTCTCACTCCACAACCCCAAACAACACCCCTCCCCCTGTACCCTCTCACTCCACAACCCCAAACAACACCCTCCCCCTCTTCCCCTCTCACTCCACAACCCTAAACAACACCCTCCCCTCTTCCCTCTCACTCCACAACCCCAAACAACACAATCCCCCCTCTTCCCTCTCACTCCACAACCCCAAACAACACCCTCCCCCCCTCCCCCTCTTCCCTCTCACTCCACAACCCCCAAACACTCTCCCCCTGTACACTCTCACTCCACAACCCCAAACAACACCCTCCCCCCCTTCCCTCTCCCTCCACAACCCTAAACACCCTCGCCCTCTCTCCACTCCCCTCCACAAACCTAAACAACACCCACCCCTTCCCTCTCCTTCGACAACCCCTAAACAACACTCTCCCCCTCCTCCCTCTTCCTCCACAACCCTAAACAGCCTCCCCCTCCTCCCTCTTCCTCCACAACCCTAAACAGCCCTCCCCCCTCCACAACCCTAAACAACACCCTACCACTCTTCCCTCTCACTCCACAACACTAAACACTCTCCCCCTGTTCCCTCTCCCTCCACAACCCTAAACACCCTCGCCCTCTCTCCTCTCCCTCCACAAACCTAAACAACACCCACCCCTTCCCTCTCCTTCGATAACCCTAAACAACACTCTCCCCTCCTCCCTCTTCCTCCACAAACCTAAACACCCCTACCCCTCCCTCTCCCTCCACAACCCTAAACAACACCCTACCCCTTCCTTCTTTCCTCTCCCTCCACAACCCTAAACACTCCCCCTCTTCCCTCTCCCTCCAGAACCCTAAACACTCTACCCACTTCCCTCTCCCTCCACAACCCTAAACACTCTACCCACTTCCCTCTCCCTCCACAACCCTAAACAACACTCTCCCCTCCTCCCTCTTCCTCCACAAACCTAAACACCCTACCCCTCCCTCTCCCTCCACAACCCTAAACACTCCCCCTCTTCCCTCTCCCTCCAGAACCCTAAACACTCTACCCACTTCCCTCTCCCTCCACAACCCTAAACACTCTACCCACTTCCCTCTCCCTCCACAACCCTAAACAACACTCTCCCCTCCTCCCTCTTCCTCCACAAACCTAAACACCCTCCCCCTGTACCCTCTCACTCCACAACCCCAAACAACACCCTCCCCCTCTTCCCTCTCACTCCACAACCCTAAACAACACCCTCCCCTCTTCCCTCTCACTCCACAACCCCAAACAACACAATCCCCCTCTTCCCTCTCACTCCACAACCCCAAACAACACCCTCCCCCCTCCCCTCTTCCCTCTCACTCCACAACCCCAAACACTCTCCCCCTGTACCCTCTCACTCCACAACCCCAAACAACACCCTCCCCCCTTCCCTCTCCCTCCACAACCCTAAACACCCTCGCCCTCTCTCCACTCCCTCCACAAACCTAAACAACACCCACCCCTTCCCTCTCCTTCGACAACCCTAAACAACACTCTCCCCTCCTCCCTCTTCCTCCACAACCCTAAACACCCTCCCCCTCCACAACCCTAAACACCCTACCACTCTTCCCTCTCACTCCACAACACTAAACACTCTCCCCCTGTTCCCTCTCCCTCCACAACCCTAAACACCCTCGCCCTCTCTCCTCTCCCTCCACAAACCTAAACAACACCCACCCCTTCCCTCTCCTTCGATAACCCTAAACAACACTCTCCCCTCCTCCCTCTTCCTCCACAAACCTAAACACCCTACCCCTCCCTCTCCCTCCACAACCCTAAACAACTCCCTACCCCTTCCTTCTTTCCTCTCCCTCCACAACCCTAAACACTCCCCCTCTTCCCTCTCCCTCCAGAACCCTAAACACTCTACCCACTTCCCTCTCCCTCCACAACCCTAAACACTCTACCCACTTCCCTCTCCCTCCACAACCCTAAACAACACTCTCCCCCTCCTCCCTCTTCCTCCACAAACCTAAACACCCTACCCCTCCCTCTCCCTACACAACCCTAAACACTCCCCCTCTTCCCTCTCCCTCCAGAACCCTAAACACTCTACCCACTTCCCTCTCCCTCCACAACCCTAAACACTCTACCCTCTTCCCTCTCCCTCCAGAACCCTAAACACTCTACCCACTTCCCTCTCCCTCCACAACCCTAAACACTCTACCCACTTCCCTCTCCCTCCACAACCCTAAACAACACTCTCCCCTCCTCCCTCTTCCTCCACAAACCTAAACACCCTACCCCTCCCTCTCCCTCCACAACCCTAAACACTCCCCCTCTTCCCTCTCCCTCCAGAACCCTAAACACTCTACCCACTTCCCTCTCCCTCCACAACCCTAAACACTCCCCCTCTTCCCACTCCCTCCAGAACCCTAAACACTCTACCCACTTCCCTCTCCCTCCACAACCCTAAACACTCTACCCACTTCCCTCTCCCTCCAGAACCCTAAACAACACCCTCCCCTCTTCCCTCTCACTCCACAACCCCAAACAACACAATCCCCCTCTTCCCTCTCACTCCACAACCCCAAACAACACCCTCCCCCCTCCCCTCTTCCCTCTCACTCCACAACCCCAAACAACACAATCCCCCTCTTCCCTCTCACTCCACAACCCCAAACAACACCCTCCCCCCCTCCCCTCTTCCCTCTCACTCCACAACCCCAAACACTCTCCCCCTGTACCCTCTCACTCCACAACCCCAAACAACACCCTCCCCCTCTTCCCTCTCACTCCACAACCCTAAACAACACCCTCCCCTCTTCCCTCTCACTCCACAACCCCAAACAACACCCTCACCCTCTTCCATCTCCCTCCACAACCCTAAACACCCTCCCCCTCTTCCCTCTACCTCCACAACCATAAACACTCTCCCCTGTTCCCTCTCCCTCCACAACCCTAAACACCCTCCCCCTCTTCCCTCTCCCTCCACAACCATAAACACTCTCCCCTCTTCCCTCTCCCTCCACAACCCTAAACACTCTCCCCCTCTTCTCTCTCCTTCCACAGCCCTATACAACACTCTACCCTCTTCCCTCTCCCTCACCAACCCTAAACAACACCCTCCCACTCTTCCCTCTCGCTCCACAATCCTAAACACTCTCCCCTGTTCCCTCTCCCTCCACAACCCTAAACACCCTCGCCCTCTCTCCTCTCCCTCCACAAACCTAAACAATACCCACCCCTTCCCTCCTTCGACAACCCTAAACAACACTCTCCCCCACCTCCCTCTTCCTCCACAACCCTAAACACCCTACCACTCTTCCCCCTCCCTCCACAATCCCAAACAACACCCTCCCCCTTCCTTCTTTCCTCTCCCTCCACAACCCTAAACACTCTCCCCCTTGCCTCTCCCTCCACAACCCTAAACAACACGCTCACCCTCTTCCCTCTCCCTCCACAACCTTAAACACCCTCCCCCTCTTCCCTCTCCCTCACCAACCCTAAACAACCCCTCCCCCTCTTCTCTCTCCCTCCACAACCCTAAACACCCTCCCCTCTTCCCTCTCCCTCCACAACCCTATACAACACCCTCTCCTCTTCCCTCTCCCTCCACAACCCTAAACAACACTCTCCCTCTCTTCCCTCTCCCTCCACAATCCCAAATAACACCCTCCCCTTCTTCCTTCTTCCCTCTCCCTCCACAACTCTAAACACTCTCCCCTCTTCCCTCTCCCTCCACAACTCTAAACACTCTCCCCCTCTTTCCACTCCCTCCACAACCCTAAACACTCTCCCCTCTCCCTCCACAACCCTAAACACTCTCCCCTCTTTCCACTCCCTCCACAACCCTAAACACTCTCCCCTCTTCCCTCTCCCTCCACAACCCTAAACAATACTCCTCCTTCCCTTTCTCTCCACAACCTGATACAACACTCTCCCCTTCCCTCTCTGTCCATCTCCCTCCCCACACCCTACACAATATTCTCCCTCTGTTCCCTCTCCCTCCGCAACCATACAAAACACTCTACCCTCTTCCCCTCCCTCACCAACCCTAAACAACACCCTCCCCTTCTTTCCTCTCTCTCCACAACCCTAAACACTCTCCCCCTCTTCCCTTTCTCTCACCAACCCTAAACACTCTCCTACTCTTCCCGCTCCCTCCACAACCCTAAACACCCTCCCCCTCTTCCCTCTCCCTCCACAACCATAAACACTCTCCCCTCTTCCATCTCCCTCCACAACCCTAAACACTCTCCTACTCTTCCCGCTCCCTCCACAACCCTAAACAATACTCCCCCTTCCCTTTCTCTCCACAACCTGATACAACACTATCCCCTCATCCCACCCTGTCCATCTCCCTCCCCACACCCTACACAATATTCTCCCCCCTTCCCGCTCCTTCCACAACCCTAAACACCCTCACCCTCTTCTGTCTCTCTCGACAACCCTAAACACTCTCCCCCTCTTCTCCCTCCACAACCCTAAACAACACCCTCCCCCTCTTCCCTCTTCCTCCACAACCCTAAACACTCTCCCCCTCTTCCCTCTCCCTCCACAACCCTATACAACACTCTACCCTCTTCCCTCTCCCTCACCAACCCTAAACAACACCCTCCCCTCCTCCCTCTCCCTCCACAACCCTAAACAACACCCTCCCACTTCCCTCTCCCTCCACAATCCCAAACACCCTCCCCCTTCCTTCTTTCCTCTCCCTCCACAACCCTAAACACTCTCCCCCTCTTCCCTCTCCCTCCACAACCCTAAACACTCTCCCACTCTTCCCTCTCCCTCCACAACCCTAAACAATACTCCCCCTTCCCTTTCTCTCCACAACCTGATACAACACTCTCCCCTCTTCCCTCTCCCTCCACAACCTTAAACAACACTTTCCCCCTCTTCCCTCTATTTCCACAAACCTACACAACACTCTAGTGTTCCCCCCCATCCATCACAAGCCTACACTACACTCCCCCCTTCTTCCCAACTTGTCCGTCTCTCTCGCTCCTCAACCCTACACAAACTTTCCTCCCTCCCCTCCCCATCCCAACACCTATTCTCATCTCCCTTCCTCATCAACCCCTCCCCCTCTCCTCGCATCTCACTGCATTCCTCTTCTCCCCCTCAACTCACTCACTCTCTTTCATAAGACATAGGAGCAGGAGTCGGCCATCTGGCCCATCGAGCCTGCTCCGCCATTCAATAAGATCATGGTTGATTGGGCGTGGACTCATCTCCACCTTTGCCCCATCACTCTTAATTCCCCTACTATGCAAAAATCTCTCTCCCCCCTCCAACATCTCTCTTCCCCAGCTCTCTTCACCCTTCTCCACTCTCAACTTACCCCTCCCTATCTCCTTCTGTCTCCCCTCACTCCCTCTTGTCGAGGGGTGTGTGTCGGCACAATGAGGATGACAACTCCCCATGCCTGCAACATCCCGATGACTCAGTTCCCCAGTCCCCACTTCCCGGATGGAAAAGCCCAGGTTCGGGCTGCCATCCCAGGGCTCGAGTCACAATTCCGGCTGTAAGCCCTCCAGGGCCAGAGCCGGCACGGGCTGCCCCCAGAAGGTCTGATCTCCCTCCCAGACCGGGTGCCGAGGGTGGTGGTCGCCATCGCAGGAGGGTGACTGGACAACAGGAGAGAGGTCCTGCAGGATCCCAGTGAGATATCGCGCAGAGGTCCAGTCTCCCGGAAGGGGAGACGTGTGACAGAGAGAGTACAGTGAAGGATTGCCAGATCGGCTCCTGGAAAGGGGGGTGTTCGGGGGGGGGGGGGGTGGAATTGCCCCATAAGGGGAAGATTTTTATTTTAATGATATACTGCACAGACTAGATGCTTCTGGCGCTTCGAGCCACGCCACCCAGCAAACCCCTGATCTAACCCTAGCCTAATCACCGAACAATTTACAGTGAACAATTAACCTACCAACTGGTACATCTTTGGACAGCGGGAGGAAACTGGAGCACACACGGTCACAGGGAGAACATGCAAACTCCCTACAGGCAGCGGTGGGATTTGAACCCGGTCCGCCTGTACTGAAAAGCGTCGTGCTAACCGCCGCACTATAGCGCCTCCCCAAGATTAGGCCGACCAGTCCTCGTACTCTCTGGGGCTCGGGAGAACGAGAGGAGGTATCATTGAAAACCCTCCAGGAGATTGTCAGGGTAGGTGTAGAGGCACAGGGTTTCCCCCCGACTGGTGTTATCCGGAGCTGTTCACCATTTCAGAGAAGGGGGTCGGCCGTTCAGCTTTGAGAGAGATTCCTTTCCCCATCCCCCAGAGGGTGCTGAGTCCACCCATTCTCCCCCAAACTTGCCCCTCCACCCTTCCAGGGCATTCTCCCACCTTCTATGGAGAGCCCCCCTCACCTGGGCTGGATCTCGGCCTGGCAGAAGAGGCTTTGCCTCAGTGACCTGTATCCCCTGCAGTTCTGTCGCCATAGCAACCTGCAAAAGAAAAGTGGGACAAGTGATGGGGGTGAAAATGAAGCAAAATTAGTCATCCTAAAAGTGTAGTGGGAAATGGTGGGGTCCATTGGGACTGTGGAGGGTGGGAAAAGGTGGGGTTGAGAGATAGCATTGTTTAAAATGGTTGGGAATGTGAAGGGTTGGGTTCAGTCAGAATGGAACTGACCAACACTGGGATTGCAGGCATCAGAATTTTCTCTGCTCTGCTCTAGGCACTGCCTTTGTTTACTGTTGTGTGATAAGTATGCCATGCATCAACTTTCACTGGGGGGTGGGGGTTGACTGGGGTCAGCTGTACAGTGCAGGCCTCAGAGAGGAAGGTCGAGCATTAAACAAACTCTCTGACATTCACTGCTCTTGAGACAGTTGACAAATGAGGTCACATATCCAGCTTTAAATAGCGATCTTAATACAAGCATCAGCCAACACCCAGGACTCACTGTACCAACTTAGGAACACCACTGCTGGGAAATCTGACCATCAAAACAATACTGGACAGGGATATCTGTGTGTCTCAGTCCCTCCATCTGAGGGGGTTATCTGTACACTGACAGGAGTCCCTCAGTCCCTCTCCCTCAGGGGGATATCTGTACATCAACCGATGTCTCTCGGTCCCTCTCCCTCGGGGGATATCTGTACACTGATCAGTGTCTCTCAGTCCCTCTCCCTCAGGGGGATATCTGTACACTGACCCGTGTCCCTCCGTCCCTCTCCCTCAGGAGGATATCTGTACACTGACCGGTGTCCCTCAGTCCCTCTCCCTCAGGGGGATATCTGTACACTGATCAGTGTCTCTCAGTCTCTCTCCCTCAGGGGGATTTCTGTACACCGACTCGTGTCCCTCAGTCCCTCTCCCTCGGGGTGATATCTGTACACTGACTGGTGTCCCTCAGTCCCTCTCCCTCAGGGGGATATCTGTACACTGACCGGTGTCCCTCAGTCCCTCTCCCTCAGGGGGATATCTGTACACTCACTGGGGTCCCTCTGAGTCCCCCTCTGTTTTGCCTGGTTCTGGTGACATCTCTGTTTCTCCCTGGTGAGTGACTGGTCTGTAGCAAAGAGATTTTTAAATTTATAATGCAATCTGGTGTTTTCAAAGGTGGCTGTGGAACCTCTCTCTCTCTGCCGATGTAATCAGAGGCTCTGATTGGCTGCTGCTCTTCCTGAGGGAGGGTAGAGAGGACATGCAGTCAGATCAACCATCAGCAGTTAACTCTCTCCTTCCCACCTCTCCCCACCTGAAATTGAACAGAGGGCAGCCTGACCCAGTGGGAGGGGAGTTAACCCTGTACCTCCCGCCTCTCCTCACTGACAGTCATGCACACGACCGCCTGATCCTGTGAGAGGAGAGTTCGCCTCTCCCTCCTGCCTCTCCCTTTCTGCAGTGGGTCACAAGATCTCCTGATCCTATGGGAGAGGAGTTAACCCTCTCCCTCCTGCCTCTCCCTTTCTGCAGTGGGTCACAAGATCTCCTGATCCTATGGGAGAGGAGTTAACCCTCTCCCTCCTGCCTCTCCCTTTCTGCAGTGGGTCACAAGATCTCCTGATCCTATGGGAGAGGAGTTAACCCTCTCCCTCCTGCCTCTCCCTTTCTGCAGTGGGTCACAAGATCTCCTGATCCTATGGGAGAGGAGTTAACCCTCTCCCTCATGCCTCTCCCTTTCTGCAGTGGGTCACAAGATCTCCTGATCCTATGGGAGAGGAGTTAACCCTCTCCCTCCTGCCTCTCCCTTTCTGCAGTGGGTCACAAGATCTCCTGATCCTATTGTGGAGAACTACATATACCTGTCTGGACTGCTCCTGTGGCTCCTCCCACAGACCCCTGTATAAAGGCGATTGAGGCCTGAGCCCGGCCTCATTCTCCAGGATGTAGTGTTGTTCATTCTTCCAGTCAATAAAAGCCGATATCTCGCTTCTTACGTCTCAGAGTGAGTTATTGATGGTGCATCACCTACGGGAGAGGAGTTAACCCTCTCCCTCATGCCTCTCTCTTTCTGCAGTGGGTCACAAGATCTCCTGATCCTATGGGAGAGGAGTTAACCCTCTCCCTCCTGCCTCTCTCTTTCTGCAGTGGGTCACAAGATCTCCTGATCCTATGGGAGAGGAGTTAACCCTCTCCCTCCTGCCTCTCCCTTTCTGCAGTGGGTCACAAGATCTCCTGATCCTATGGGAGAGGAGTTAACCCTCTCCCTCCTGCCTCTCTCTTTCTGCAGTGGGTCACAAGATCTCCTGATCCTATGGGAGAGGAGTTAACCCTCTCCCTCCTGCCTCTCCCTTTCTGCAGTGGGTCACAAGATCTCATGATCCTATGGGAGAGGAGTTAACCCTCTCCCTCCTGCCTCTCTCTTTCAACAGCCGTACACACATCCGCCTGACCCTGTGGGAGGGGAGTTAACCCTTTCCCTCCCTACAGCCATACACAAGACCGCCTGACCATGTGGGAGTGGTTAACCCTCTTTCCAATTAACAGTTGGATACCAGGTGCCAGTTCTGGTACAGGAACGTATTGCATTGTGCTTCTGGAGCGAAGGAGATGCACAAGATGATGAGGCCCAGATCGAGTGGACGGTCAGAGACTTTTCACCTTAAGGTGTTTGGAGGAAAGACTAGGAGGGATATCGGTGAGAGAGGTGGGTGCACACAATGCCCTGCCAGGGTTGGTGGTTCAGGCAGATACACTAGGAACATTTTAGAAACGTTTTGGCACGTGGATGATAGAAAGATGAGGGTTATGTAGGAGAGAAAGGTTAGTGTGACCTTAGTGCAGGTTCAGAGGTCAGCACAGCATCATGGGCTGAAGCAAGCAGTGAGAACAGATGCGATGGGCAGATGGGCCTATCTCCACGTTGGTGCTTCCACAAGGCAGTGTGAGGAGATGTTTTCAACAGGAAGACGTATAAATTGACCTGCTCGATGGGTATCACTGAGACACCTTAGTGAGGCATGGAGGGAAGGGCAGGGCGAGGCAGAGTAAGGGAAAGGGGCAGATAAATTAGGGGTAAGGGAAAGTGCTGAGGGCAGGGGGAGGGGTGGGAAAGCAATGAGAGACAGAGACACAGAAATGGGGTAAGGGAGGAGCAGATCTTGAGAGGCTGTAGGAGCTGGAGGGGGCTGCAGAGATAGGAAGGAGTGTAGGGGCTGGTGGGGTTACAGAGATAGGGAGGGTGTACACGCTGGAGGGGTTTTCAGAGATAGGGAGGGTGTATGAGCCAGAGGGGTTTTCAGAGATAGGGAGGGTGTACAGGCTAGAGGGGTTTTCAGAGATGGGGGGTGTACAGGCAAAGGGGTTTTCAGAGATAGGGAGGGTGTACAGGCAAAGGGGTTTTCAGAGATAGGGAGGGTGTACAGGCTAGAGGGGTTTTCAGAGATGGAGGGTGTACAGGCTAGAGGGGTTTTCAGAGATGGAGGGTGTACAGGCTAGAGGGGTTTTCAGAGATAGGGAGGGTGTACAGGCTAGAGGGGTTTTCAGAGATGGGGGGTGTACAGGCAAAGGGGTTTTCAGAGATAGGGAGGGTGTACAGGCAAAGGGGTTTTCAGAGATGGGGAAGGTGTACAGGCTAGAGGGGTTTTCAGAGATAGGGAGGGTGTACAGGCAAAGGGGTTTTCAGAGATAGGGAGGGTGTACAGGCTAGAGGGGTTTTCAGAGATAGGGAGGGTGTACAGGCTAGAGGGGTTTTCAGAGATGGGGGGTGTACAGGCTAGAGGGGTTTTCAGAGATGGGGAAGGTGTACAGGCTAGAGGGGTTTTCAGAGATAGGGAGGGTGTACAGGCAAAGGGGTTTTCAGAGATGGGGGGTGTACAGGCTAGAGGGGTTTTCAGAGATAGGGAGGGTGTACAGGCAAAGGGGTTTTCAGAGATAGGGAGGGTGTACAGGCAAAGGGGTTTTCAGAGATAGGGAGGGTGTACAGGCAAAGGGGTTTTCAGCGATAGGGAGGGGGTACAGGCAAAGGGGTTTTCAGAGATAGGGAGGGTGTACAGGCAAAGGGGTTTTCAGAGATAGGGAGGGTGTACAGGCTAGAGGGGTTTTCAGAGATAGGGAGGGTGTACAGGCTAGAGGGGTTTTCAGAGATAGGGAGGGTGTACAGGCAAAGGGGTTTTCAGAGATAGGGATGGTGTACAGGCAAAGGGGTTTTCAGAGATAGGGAGGGTGTACAGGCAAAGGGGTTTTCAGCGATAGGGAGGGGGTACAGGCAAAGGGGTTTTCAGAGATAGGGAGGGTGTACAGGCTAGAGGGGTTTTCAGAGATAGGGAGGGTGTACAGGCTAGAGGGGTTTTCAGAGATAGGGAGGGTGTACAGGCTAGAGGGGTTTCAGAGATAGGGAGGGTGTACAGGCTAGAGGGGTTTTCAGAGATAGGGAGGGTGTACAGGCTAGAGGGGTTTTCAGAGATAGGGAGGGTGTACAGGCTAGAGGGGTTTTCAGAGATAGGGAGGGTGTACAGGCAAAGGGGTTTTCAGCGATAGGGAGGGGGTACAGGCAAAGGGGTTTTCAGAGATAGGGAGGGGGTACAGGCAAAGGGGTTTTCAGAGATAGGGAGGGTGTACAGGCAAAGGGGTTTTCAGAGATAGGGAGGGTGTACAGGCAAAGGGGTTTTCAGAGATAGGGAGGGTGTACAGGCTAGAGGGGTTTTCAGAGATAGGGAGGGTGTACAGGCTAGAGGGGTTTCAGAGATAGGGAGGGTGTACAGGCAAAGGGGTTTTCAGAGACAGGGAGGGTGTACAGTGGTTTTACAGTGACAGGGAGGGGTGTGGGAGTTCGATGGGGATACAGTGACAGGGAGGGTAGGAGGGGCTGTAAGGTGTAACGGAGAGAGGGAAGGGTGAGGGGGCCAGAAAGGGTTACGGATTCAGGCTGTGATACCTTCCACGTTGAATATCCAGCCCAGCCTGAAAAAGTGTCTGAGAAGACAGGGAATGGAGGTATTTGGAGCGGGGGCAGTCTGTAGTTTGATTTATGGCCTCCCTGTCATCCTGAGGCAGCCACCAAACACACAAACAAGACATCTATTTTCAAACAACACGCCCTCTGTTCCCCAAACACCCACAGGCACAAAAACGGTTTACCGTAAATGCCAGTTCCCTCCATACCGTCCCGTCACACACTCCCAGGGACAGGGTCAGACACAGGGTGAGGCTCCCTCCACACCGTCCCGTCACACACTCCCAGGGACAGGGTCAGACACAGGGTGAGGCTCCCTCCACACCGTCCCGTCACACACTCCCAGGGACAGGGTCAGAAACAGGGTGAGGCTCCCTCCACACCGTCCCGTCACACACTCCCAGGGACAGGGTCAGACACAGGGTGAGGCTCCCTCCACACCGTCCCGTCACACACTCCCAGGGACAGGGTCAGACACAGGGTGAGGCTCCCTCCACACTGTCCCGTCACACACTCCCAGGGACAGGGTCAGACACAGGGTGAGGCTCCCTCCACACCGTCCCGTCACACACTCACGGGGACAGGGTCAGACACAGGGTGAGGCTCCCTCCACACCGTCCCGTCACACTCTCCCGGGGGACAGGGTCAGACACAGGGTGAGACTCCCTCCACACCGTCCCGTCACACACTCCCAGGGACAGGGTCAGACACAGGGTGAGGCTCCCTCCACACCGTCCCGTCACACACTCCCAGACCTTAGAGGAGTTTCGAGACCGTTGGGCTCCGCGGGGTGTAAATGCCATCGTGGATAGAGATGGCAACATTTTGGTGTAATGTCTATTGTCTAGTTGTAGTGAAGTAATTGTGTTTGCCACTGTTTTGTATATATTGTATAGCACCGATATTTGTAATAAAGAATTTTGTAATAAAAAGAAAGGGACAGGGTCAGACACAGGGTGAGGCTCCCTCCACACCGTCCCGTCACACACTCCCGGGGACAGGGTCAGACATGGGGTGAGGCTCCCTCCACACCGTCCCGTCACACACTCCCAGGGACAGGGTCAGACACAGGGTGAGGCTCCCTGCACACCGTCCCGTCACACACTCCCAGGGACAGGGTGAGGCTCCCTCCACACCGTCCCGTCACACACTCCCAGGGACAGGGTCAGACACAGGGTGAGGCTCCCTCCACACCGTCCCGTCACACACTCCCGGGGACAGGGTCAGACACAGGGTGAGTCTCCTTCCACACCGTCCCGTCACACACTCCCAGGGACAGGGTCAGACACAGGGTGAGGCTCCCTCCACACCGTCCCGTCACACACTCCCAGGGACAGGGTCAGACACAGGGTGAGGCTCCCCCCACACCGTCCCGTCACACACTCCCAGGGACAGGGTCAGACACAGGGTCAGACACAGGGTGAGGCTCCCTCCACACCGTCCCATCACACACTCCCAGGGACAGGGTCAGACACAGGGTGAGGCTCCCTCCACACCGTCCCGTCACACACTCCCAGGGACAGGGTCAGACACAGGGTGAGGCTCCCCCCACACCGTCCCGTCACACACTCCCAGGGACAGGGTCAGACACAGGGTGAGGCTCCCTCCACACCGTCCCGTCACACACTCCCAGGGACAGGGTCAGACACAGGGTGAGGCTCCCCCCACACCGTCCCGTCACACACTCCCAGGGACAGGGTCAGACACAGGGTGAGGCTCCCTCCACACCGTCCCGTCACACACTCTCAGGAACAGGGTCAGACACAGGGTGAGGCTCCCTCCACACCGTCCCGTCACACACTCCCAGGGACAGAGTCAGACACAGGGTGAGGCTCCCTCCACACCGTCCCGTCACACACTCCCAGGGACAGGGTCAGACACAGGGTGAGGCTCCCTCCACACCGTCCCGTCAGACACTCCCGGGGACAGGGTCAGACACAGGGTGAGGCTCCCTCCACACCGTCCCGTCACACACTCCCAGGGACAGGGTCAGACACAGGGTGAGGCTCCCTCCACACCGTCCCGTCACACACTCCCGGGGACAGGGTCAGACACAGGGTGAGGCTCCCTCCACACCGTCCCATCACACACTCCCAGGGACAGGGTGAGGCTCCCTCCACACCGTCCCGTCACACACTCCCAGGGACAGGGTCAGACACAGGGTGAGGCTCCCTCCACACCGTCCCGTCACACACTCCCAGGGACAGGGTCAGACACAGGGTGAGGCTCCCTCCACACCGTCCCGTCGCACACTCCCAGGGACAGGGTCAGTCACAGGGTGAGGCTCCCTCCACACCGTCCCGTCACACACTCCCAGGGACAGGGTCAGACACAGGGTGAGGCTCCCTCCACACCGTCCCGTCACACACTCCCAGGGACAGGGTCAGACACAGGGTGAGGCTCCCTCCACACCGTCCGGTCACACACTCCCAGGGACAGGGTCAGACACAGGGTGAGGCTCCCTCCACACCGTCCGGTCACACACTCCCAGGGACAGGGTCAGACACAGGGTGAGGCTCCCTCCACACCGTCCCGTCACACACTCCCGGGGACAGGGTCAGACACAGGGTGAGGCTCCCTCCACACCGTCCCATCACACACTCCCGGGGACAGGTTCAGACACAGGGTGAGGCTCCCTCCACACCGTCCCGTCACACACTCCCGGGGACAGGTTCAGACACAGGGTGAGGCTCCCTCCACACCGTCCCGTCACACACTCCCAGGGACAGGGTCAGAAACAGGGTGAGGCTCCCTCCACACCGTCCCGTCACACACTCCCAGGGACAGGGTCAGACACAGGGTGAGGCTCCCTCCACACCGTCCCGTCACACACTCCCAGGGACAGGGTCAGACACAGGGTGAGGCTCCCTCCACACCGTCCCGTCACACACTCCCAGGGACAGGGTCAGACACAGGGTGAGGCTCCCTCCACACTGTCCCGTCACACACTCCCAGGGACAGGGTCAGACACAGGGTGAGGCTCCCAGCCCACCATCCCGTCACACACTCCCAGGGACAGGGTCAGACACAGGGTGAGGCTCCCTCCCCAACGTCCCGTCACACACTCCCAGGGACAGGGTCAGACACAGGGTGAGGCTCCCTCCACACCGTCCCGTCACACACTCCCAGGGACAGGGTCAGACACAGGGTGAGGCTCCCTCCACACCGTCCCGTCACACACTCCCAGGGACAGGGTCAGACACAGGGTAAGGCTCCCTCCACACCATCCCGTCACACACCCCCAGGGCAGAGAAAATCACAAGGGTTCATTTTGTTCCAGTTGTTCCAGGCTCCCCTGACTGCTGTTGTTTAAACGGCAGCTCAGTGTGTTCCCGCTGTAGCCGACCGGCAGCCGGAGGGAGGTGGTTGTCGAAAGAGGGCTGGTTCCTCTGGAAGTGAGCCTTGGCAGTCACGTTTGAGTGCCCAAGGATCATTCTCCAGGTGTTCCCAGGGAAGGGGGAAAGGGAGTATGAGATGGGGGGGTGGGGAGAGAAAGGGAGGGACGGGGAGAGAGGAGTGAGAGAGGGGACAGTGGATACATTGAGCAAGAGCTGGAGGAGGAAGGAGTGGAAGGAGAGAGAGAGCGAGAAAGAGTGGAATAGCAAGGGGTAGAGGAATGAAGAGAGAGTGAGAGAGGAGAGAAGAAAAGGAGAGCCGAGAGAGAGGGAAAGGGAGAGGGAAAATCTCTGCCCCTCACCCAGAGATTGACAAGCGCAGGGCAGCAGCCTGTTTACTCCTCTCGTGCCTGCTGGTATCTGTCATGAGATGCCAGGAATCCCCCCGACAGCTGGTGGGTGGGACAGGCCCTGGGTACGGTGTTGGGTTGCAGTGCCTGTTGATCCCTCACCAGCTTAATTCTCCCCTCCGCTCAGCCCCTCCCTCCCTCGCTCCGTCCATCCCCTTCCCAACACTACGAGCCACTCACTCCTCCCCCAGTTCTAAGTCAGGTTTGCAGCAGCTGCAGGTTTTTATTTCAATAGTTACTCACTGTCTCCAGGAACCCCCCCTCCCCCACTGTGTGTGTGTGTGTGTGTGTGTGTGTGTGTGTGTGTGTGTGTGTGTGTGTGTGTGTGTCTTTGGGCGTGTATGAGTGTGAGTGTGCGTCTGCCTGTGCAGTTTGCACATGGGCCCTGTGAATTTCCACCGGGGGGGCTGCAGTTCACTCCCACATCGTGTGACTCGGTGCTTTAATTGGCCACCGTGAACTGTTTCCCCCACCCCCACCCTGTTGTGGGTGAGGGGTGGAATTTGGGTGGGAGGCAATGGGAATGTGGTGGTGAGGGTCCTTTGTGTGGGTGGGGGTGGAATTTAGGTGGGAGTCAACAGGAATGTGGGTTGGAGGGGGCTTTGGAATGGGGTCAGTGTAAAATTTATTTTTATTTGTATTTATTGAGACTCAGGGTGGAGTTGGCATAACCAGCCCTTCGAGCCACAATCCCCCGATTTAACCCCAGCCTAATCACTGGACAATTTACAACGGCCAATTAACCTACCAACTGGTACGTCTTTGGACTGTGGGAGGAAACTGAAGCGCTCACAGGAAACCCACAGGGTCACAGGGAAGACGTACGAACCCCTCGCGGGGAGGACGTACGGAACCCCTCGCGGGGAGGACGTACGAACCCCTCACGGGGAGGACGTACATAATTCCTCACGGGGAGGACGTACGGACCCCTCACGGGGAGGACGTACGAACCCCTCACGGGGAAGACGTACAAACCCCTCACGGGGAGGACGTACATAATTCCTCACGGGGAGGACGTACGGACCCCTCACGGGGAGGACGTACAGGACCCCTCACGGGGAGGACGTACAGGACCCCTCACGGGGAGGACGTACGGACCCCTCACGGGGAGGACGTACGGAACCCCTCACGGGGAGGACGTACGGACCCCTCACCGGGAGGACGTACGGACCCCTCACGGGGAGGACGTACGGAACCCCTCACGGGGAGGACGTACGGACCCCTCACGGGGAGGACGTACGGGACCCCGCACGGGGAGGACGTACAGGACCCCTCGCGGGGAGGACGTACGGACCCCTCGCGGGGAGGACGTACGGGACCCCTCACGGGGAGGACGTACGAACCCCTCACGGGGAGGACGTACAGGACCCCTCACGGGGAGGACGTACGGACCCCTCACGGGGAGGACGTACGGACCCCTCACGGGGAGGACGTACATAATTCCTCACGGGGAGGACGTACAGGACCCCTCACAGGGAGGACGTACAGGACCCCTCACGGGGAGGACGTACGGACCCCTCACGGGGAGGACGTACATAATTCCTCACGGGGAGGACGTACGGACCCCTCACGGGGAGGACGTACGAACCCCTCACGGGGAGGACGTACATAATTCCTCACGGGGAGGACGTACAGGACCCCTCACGGGGAGGACGTACGGACCCCTCACGGGGAGGACGTACGGACCCCTCACGGGGAGGACGTACGAACCCCTCACAGGGAGGACGTACATAATTCCTCACGGGGAGGACGTACAGGACCCCTCACGGGGAGGACGTACGGAACCCCTCGCGGGGAGGACGTACGGACCCCTCACGGGGAGGACGTACGGACTCCTCACGGCGAGGACGTTCGGACCCCTCATGGGGAGGACGTACTGCAACTTTGCAAATGCTGAGGTCAGAAAAAAAAATTCAGAGTTCAAAATCAATTTCTTATCGAGGTACGCATATGTCACCATGTGCTACCCTGAGAACCACTTTCTCGCGGGCATTCAGAGTAAAACAAAGGAATACAATAGAATGAATGGGAAAACCGTGCACAAAGAAAGACTAACAAACAAGCAGTGTACAAAAGACAAACAGCGTAATACAAAAAGCATCAACAACAATAATAACTATTTATCCAGCACTCTCCATGCAGACGATGTAGCTCAAAGTGAGAGGAAAGTGCAAACATGAAAAATAAAGATGAAAATAAAAGACAAAATGATGCTTCTTAAAAGAAAGGTTAAATATATAGGTTTTGAGCTGGCATTTAATGGTGTCAACCGAGTCTGCGTCCCTTGCAGTTTTCGGTATTGAATCCCACGGTTTAGGAGCCTAATTCACAAAAGTTGACCGGCCAATTACCTTTTGAGGGAGACTGCTTAAGTTTGAGACCGGCAGAAGAAAACCTTGGAGCTCGAGCAGGATTATAAAATGGAAACTATTCTGAGATGTAGTCCGGTCCCAGACCATTAAGAGCTTTAAAAACAAGTGCGACTTTAAAATCGATTCTCAGAGATGCAGGAAGCCAATATCGAGCAGCTATAAATAAATTAACAACACTGAGAGCGTGGGTTGTAAGGAGTCCTTGAAAGTGAGTCCGTAGGTTGTGGGATCAGTTCAGGGTTGGGGTGAGTGAAATTATCCACGCTGGACAGGAAGCTGATGGGAGAGGGGTATTAACTGCATCTGAACCTGGTGGTGTGGGACCTAAGGCTCCTTACCTCCTTCCCCATGGCAGCAGCGAGAAGAGAGCGTGGCCTGGTTTGTGGGGGCATGGGATAGCAAGGGGTCTGAGCTTTGAGCAGAAACCAATAATGAGGAACAGGCGGAAGTCATTCAGCCCCTTTGGGTACCCCTTCCCCTGCCTTCGTCAGGCAATCATTTACCTCGGTACTGGCCTCTACATTATCGGAAGGATGTAATAGCGTTTGAGATGGCACAGAGGAGATCCATCAGGGCTTTGTCTAGGATGGAGCAGGTCGGTGGTAGACTGTCGCTGACAAGTAAACGGCCAGCTGAAAGCGGCGTCCCGGCAGACGGGGTGTCTAAGACGATATTTGAAATGTTGGCCCCCGTCAGTCACTGCAGTCAGTGTGAAAGTGGAGGAAGTTATGTTGCAGTTCTACAAGGCAATGGTGAGGCTACATCTGGAGTACTCCGTACATTTCTGGTCACCCTGCTATCGGAAAGACATTACTAAACTGGAAAGAGCACAGAAAACATTGACGAGAATGTTGCCAGTACTCGAGGGACTGGGTTATAGGGAGAGGATGGGCAGACGGGGACTCGATTCCTTGGAGCGCAAGCGAGTGAGAGGTGACCCTCGAGATGTACGAAATCGTGAAGGGCATAGATGGGGTGAGTGTGCACAGTCTTTTTCCTAGGGTTCAGGGGGTCAAGAACTAGAAGGCACAGGTTTAGGGTGAGAGGGGAGAGATTTTAATAGGGACCTGAGGGCTTCTTTTACCCCCTGAGACAAAGGGTGATATCTATGTGGGAAAAACTGCCAGAGGAAGTAGTTGAGGCAGATCTAATATTATCTTTGAAAAGACAGTTGGAATACATGGGTAGGAAAGGTTTAGAAGGTTATGGGACAAATGCAGGGAAATTGGACTCAGTGGGATGGGGCATGTTGGTTAACACAGAGCAGAAGGGCTGAAGGGCCTGTTTCTGTGCTGTATGACTGTGACTCTCTCTCCCCATCTCTCTCCCCCTGTCTCCCTCCCTCCATCTCTCAGAAACCACCACCCTCTGCCTCCGATTCAAAACCAAAGGCTTCAACGCTCAGCAGAACACAACAGCTTATTGTGTGTGGAAACCGAATACAAAAGTTGGGAGGTTCAGCTTTGGCCAGACTTCGGACCTCAGTCTCCCTACTGAGGGGTGGGGGTTAATGTATCCAGAGCAGTGGTAAGAGGTTTATCAGACCGGTACCAGGAACAGGTGGGTCATCCCACGAGGAGGCCTGGGACAGGTGGAGGTTGGGAGAAGGAGGCGCTACTGGATTGAGTGGCGGTTCTCAACAGGAAGAGCATGGTTCGCAAAGCGGGAGGCTACTCTTATCTGTACACCACAGAAAGCCCGCTGCCTAATGCCTGCCCTGCCCGTGGCCATCGGAAAATGCAGAGTTATGCACGTGATTCAGCTCATCACAGAAACCAGCCTTCCTTCACAGACTCTGTGTACAAAGACCCCACCTGCCGCCGTCATCCCACATTCTCCCCTCTCCCGTTGGGTAGAAGATACAAAAGCCCTAAAGCACAGATCAGACTCGAGGAGACTGCCACCCCACTGTTACAGACTCCTGGAAGAGACCTCTCATTTACCAAAAGATCTCCCAATCTCCCTCAGCGTGGACCTCACCCCCAATTGTTTATCGGACTGCACTTTCTCTGGAGCTGTTACACTTATTGTGCAATGTTATTGTTTTACCTGGTTCTGCCTCAATGCACAATGATCTGATCTGTGTGAACAGTACACCAGGCAAACTTTCCACTCTACCTTGGCACAGGTGACCATCATAAGCCCACTCCAATAAAATGGAAAAATAAGGGAGTTCGTCTGTTTATGATGGAGGCTGAGGGGAGACCCTCCCTTAAAGGATGATAGTGGTAGGGCCTGCTGATGTTGGTAAGGTCAAGGGAGACAGATTTTCCATAAACAAAAGCGGGGGAGTTGTTGGGGGAGGGGGAAGGTCCAGAGGGGGTGGGAAGAAATGTGAGTTGGGGTCTTGTGGCTTTGTCCCGCTCCCAATTCCTTGCTTCGACGAGGAAGGGATGAAACATAAGGGATCCTGCGGTCGCTAGAGATCCGGAACAACACGCGCTCAAAGCAGCGGAGGAGCTCTGCGGGTCAGGCAGGGGGTTCCGCCCCAGGCCGTCCGTCGGGACTGGGAAGGAAGGGAGCAGAGGGTAGTATAATGAGGCTGGCGGGAGTGGGGAGGAGCAGGAGCTGGGAGGTGATGGTTGGGGGGAGAGGGGTTAAAATGGAATGACGTGAGAAGCTGGGGAGTGATGGGTGGGGAGAGGGGTTAAAATGGAATGATGTGAGAAGCTGGGGGGTGATGGGTGGGGGGAGAGGGGTTAAAATGGAATGACGTGAGAAGCTGGGGAGTGATGGGTGGGGGAGAGGGGTTAAAATGGAATGATGTGAGAAGCTGGGGGGGTGATGGGTGGAAGAGACAAAGGGCTGAAAGAGGAGACTGATAGGATAGTGGACCATGGAATAAAGGGAAGGAGGCGAGGAGCCGGGGTGGGGGGGGGTGGGATTTGAGGGTGAAAGAGAGATCATGAGGCTGGGGGATGGGTTGAGAAGGGGTGAGAGGGCCAACAGAATGAAGAAAAACAGAAGGGGTGGGGAGAGGTTACTGGAGGCTGGAGAAATCGATGTTGATGCTATCAGGTTGGAGGATAACAAGGTGATGGAATGATGTGAGAAGCTGGGGGGTGATGGGTGGGGGAGAGGGGTTAAAATGGAATGACGTGAGAAGTGGGGGGTGATGGGTGGGGGAGATTCGGTATGTACCAGAGACACTTAAAAACATCTAGAGATGTACCGTGGAGTGCATTCTAACAGGCTGCATCACCGTCTGGCATGGGGAGTGGGGTGGGGGTGGGCACTGCACAGGATCAAAATAAGCTGCAGATAGTTGCGACCTCCGTCAGTCCATTATGGGCACATCTCCAAGGGGCGAGGCCTCTACAAGGCAGCATCCATCATTAAGGACCCCTCACCGCCCTCTTCTCATTGTACAGGAGCTTGAAGGCACACTCAATGATTCAGAACCAGCTTGTTGTCCCTCTGCCATCTGATTTCTGAATGGACACTGAACCCATGAACTCCACCTCACTGCATTTTTCTCTCTTTGTGCACTATTTATTTAATTCAGCTTTTATAATATATATACTTACTGTAATTTACAGTTTTCCATTTGCGTTGCAACGCCCTGCTGTCACATTAACAACGAACTTCACAACATATACTATTGACATTAAACCTGATTCTGATAGGACAGGAAGGAGACATAAGCAAGTCTGCAGTTGCTGGAAATCTTGAGCAACACACACAAAATGCTGAAGGAAACTATCTCTGGAGGTAACTGACCAAAAAAGATGAAAACATAGAAAACCTACAGCACAATACAGGCCCTTCAGCCCACAAAGTTGTGCCATGTCCCTACCTTAGAAATTACTGGGCTTACCCACAGCCCTCTATTTTACTAAGCTCCATGTCCCTATCTAAAAGACTCTTAAAAGACCCTATCGTATGCACTTCCACCACCGTTGCCGGCAGCCCATTCCACGCACTCACCACTCTCTGAGTAAAAAACTTAATCCTGACATCTCCTCTGTATCTACTCACCTGCACCTTAAACCTGTGTCCTCTTGTGGCAACCATTTCAGCCCCGGGAAAAAGCCTCTGACTATCCACACAATCAATGCCTTTCATCATCTTATACACCTCTATCAGGTCACCTCTCATCATCCGTCGCTCCAAGGAGAAAAGGCCGAGTTCACTCAACCTATTCTCATAAGGCATGGTCCCCAATCCAGGCAACATCCTTGTAAATCTCCTCTGCACCCTTTCTATGGTTTCCACATCCTTCCTGTACTGAGGCAACCAAAATTGAGCACAGTACTCCAAGTGGGGTCTGACCAGGGTCCTATATAGCCGCAACATTACCTCTCGGCCTTTAAACTCAATCCCATGATTGATGAAGACCAATGCACCGTACGCCTTCTTAAACACAGAGTCAACCTGCGCAGCTGCTTTGAGCGTCCTATGGACTCGGACCCCAAGATCTCTCTGATCTGCCACACTGCCAAGGGTCTTACCATTAATACTACATCCTGCCATCTTGACCAGTCGATATTTTGGTCTGGGACACCTCATCAGGACTCGAATCTGAGGTGTTGCTCCTCCTTCCTGCATTTGGCCTCATCATAAGAGCGAGGAGGCCGTCTGTGCGGAAAGTGGAACTGAAATGGGTGGTTTCTGCCTGGCTCCTGGTAGGACACAGCAAAGTACCTCTGCTCTCGGTGTGACCGGGAGACGGAAGAGACAAAAGTCGCAGTGTGGCGGGTGAGGATTCCAAACCTGGAGGGGCGCCAGGCCTCCGAACACCCCTCAGTGACCCAGACTGTCAGCATGATGCTAACATCCCCACCTCTACCACCCCTTTCAACAGCTCAAACTACACACCATGTATGGAAAAACTCAACCCTCCGTTCCCCTCTCATCTTCGAACAAAACTTCCCCACCCTGGGGTAAAAGACTGTGGCCATCCATCGATGCCCCTCATGATTTTGCCAACCACTTTACAGTCACTCCTCAGCCTCCTTCATTATAGGCAAAACAGACCATCCTTTTCTTATCACTCAAGCCCTCCAGACCTGGTGAATCTCCTCTCCACCCTCCGGCTTAATCACATCCTGGGTGAGCAGACCTGTCCACGGTTCTCCAGGTGCAGCCTCACCAACGTCTGGTACAGCTGAAACACGACGTCCCAACGACAGTACTTGGTGCCCCGTCCATTGAAGGCCCAAGTGCCAAATATTTCAACTGCATTCAGGGAACCATGTGGTTTATCTACACCCCAAGTCTCTCTGTTCTCAAATATTCCCCGTGATCATGTCATTCACCTTGTAAAACCCTGCATGGGACAGCAGATAATCTTCCAGAGATCTGAAGTGCAAATCAGAAGACGGCAGCTCTGGTCAACAAATTCAACCCTAAACCAAAAGGGTTCTGGAGACTGGGTTCAATCCCAACCTTGGGAGCTATGTGTGTGTGTGTGTGTGTTGACAAGGAGAAAATATGTTTGTACATGAGAGTGTGCTTCTGTGTGTGAGACAGAGAGACAGGGATTCGTGTGTGTGTGTGTCTGTTAACAAGGAGAAAATATGTTTGTACATGAGAGTGTGCTTCTGTGTGTGAGACAGAGAGACAGGGATTCGTGTGTGTGTGTGTGTGTGTTGACAAGGAGAAAATATGTTTGTACATGAGAGTGTGCTTCTGTGTGTGAGACAGAGATACAGGGAATCGTGTGTGTGTGTGTCAGAAGACAGGGATTTGTGTGCGTGTATGTATGTTTGAGATTTGGTTTCCGCGTGAGACAGAGGGACAGGGATGTGTGTGTGTGTGTGTGTGTGTGTGTGTGTGTGTGTGTGTGTGTGTGTGTGTGTGTGTGTGTGTGTGTGTGTGTGTGTGTGTGTGTGTGTGTGTGTGTGTGTGTGTGTCAGAGAGACAGGGATTTGTGTGCGTGTATGTATGTTTGAGATTTGGTTTCCGCGTGAGACAGAGAGACAGGGATTTGTGTGTGTGTGTGTGTGTATGTTTGAGAATGTGTTTATGTGTTTGATGTTTGTGAAGGTTTGTATGTGAGAGGGTGTGTTTCTATTTGTGTGAGAGAATCTGTATGTGAGAGGGTGTGTTTGCATATGAGAACATGTGTGTATGTTTGTATGTGAGAGTGGGTGTGTGGTAGTTTCTGTGTTTGTATATGAGAGTGGGTGTGTGGTGTCTGTATATGAGAGTGGGTGTGTGGTAGTTTCTGTGTTTGTACATGAGAGTGGGTGTGTGGTAGTTTCTGTGTTTGTATATGAGAGTGGGTGTGTGGTGTCTGTATATGAGAGTGGGTGTGTGGTAGTTTCTGTGCCTGTATATGAGAGTGGGTGTGTGGTAGTTTCTGTGTCTGTATATGAGAGTGGGTGTGTGGTAGTTTCTGTGTCTGTATATGAGAGTGGGTGTGTGGTAGTTTCTGTGTCTGTATATGAGAGTGGGTGTGTGGTAGTTTATGTGTCTGTATATGAGAGTGGGTGTGTGGTGTCTGTATATGAGAGTGGGTGTGTGGTAGTTTCTGTGTCTGTATATGAGAGTGCGTGTGTGGTAGTTTCTGTGTTTGTATATGAGAGTGGGTGTGTGGTAGTTTCTGTGTTTGTATATGACAGTGGGTGTGTGGTAGTTTCTGTGTCTGTATATGAGAGTGGGTGTGTGGTAGTTTCTGTGTCTGTATATGAGAGTGGGTGTGTGGTAGTTTCTGTGTCTGTATATGAGAGTGGGTGTGTGGTAGTTTCTGTGTTTGTATATGAGAGTGGGTGTGTGGTAGTTTCTGTGTCTGTATATGAGAGTGGGTGTGTGGTAGTTTCTGTGTTTGTATATGAGAGTGGGTGTGTGGTAGTTTCTGTGTTTGTATATGAGAGTGGGTGTGTGGTAGTTTCTGTGTTTGTATATGAGAGTGGGTGTGTGGTAGTTTCTGTGTTTGTATATGAGAGTGGGTGTGTGGTAGTTTCTGTGTTTGTATATGAGAGTGGGTGTGTGGTAGTTTCTGTGTTTGTATATGAGAGTGGGTGTGTGGTAGTTTCTGTGTTTGTATATGAGAGTGGGTGTGTGGTAGTTTCTGTGTCTGTATATGAGAGTGGGTGTGTGGTAGTTTCTGTGTCTGTATATGAGAGTGGGTGTGTGGTAGTTTCTGTGTTTGTATATGAGAGTGGGTGTGTGGTAGTTTCTGTGTTTGTATATGAGAGTGGGTGTGTGGTAGTTTCTGTGTCTGTATATGAGAGTGGGTGTGTGGTAGTTTCTGTGTTTGTATATGAGAGTGGGTGTGTGGTAGTTTCTGTGTTTGTATATGAGAGTGGGTGTGTGGTGTCTGTATATGAGAGTGGGTGTGTGGTAGTTTCTGTGTTTGTATATGAGAGTGGGTGTGTGGTAGTTTCTGTGTCTGTATATGAGAGTGGGTGTGTGGTAGTTTCTGTGTTTGTATATGACAGTGGGTGTGTGGTAGTTTATGTGTCTGTATATGAGAGTGGGTGTGTGGTAGTTTCTGTGTCTGTATATGAGAGTGGGTGTGTGGTAGTTTCTCTGTTTGTATATGAGAGTGGGTGTGTGGTAGTTTCTGTGTCTGTATATGAGAGTGGGTGTGTGGTAGTTTCTGTGTTTGTATATGAGAGTGGGTGTGTGGTAGTTTCTGTGTCTGTATATGAGAGTGGGTGTGTGGTGTCTGTATATGAGAGTGGGTGTATGGTAGTTTCTGTGTCTGTATATGAGAGTGGGTGTGTGGTAGTTTCTGTGTCTGTATATGAGAGTGGGTGTGTGGTTGTTTCTGTGTTTATATATGAGAGTGGGTGTGTGGTGTCTGTATATGAGAGTGGGTGTGTGGTAGTTTATGTGTCTGTATATGAGAGTGGGTGTGTGGTAGTTTCTGTGTCTGTATATGAGAGTGGGTGTGTGGTAGTTTCTGTGTTTGTATATGAGAGTGGGTGTGTGGTAGTTTCTGTGTCTGTATATGAGAGTGGGTGTGTGGTGTCTGTATATGAGAGTGGGTGTATGGTAGTTTCTGTGTCTGTATATGAGAGTGGGTGTGTGGTAGTTTCTGTGTCTGTATATGAGAGTGGGTGTGTGGTTGTTTCTGTGTTTATATATGAGAGTGGGTGTGTGGTGTCTGTATATGAGAGTGGGTGTGTGGTAGTTTCTGTGTTTGTATATGAGAGTGGGTGTGTGGTAGTTTCTGTGTCTGTATATGAGAGTGGGTGTGTGGTAGTTTCTGTGTTTGTATATGAGAGTGGGTGTGTGGTAGTTTCTGTGTTTGTATATGAGAGTGGGTGTGTGGTAGTTTCTGTGTTTGTATATGAGAGTGGGTGTGTGGTGTTTGTATATGAGAGTGGGTGTGTGGTAGTTTCTGTGTTTGTATATGAGAGTGGGTGTGTGGTAGTTTCTGTGTCTGTATATGAGAGTGGGTGTGTGGTAGTGTCTGTGTCTGTATATGAGAGTGGGTGTGTAGTAGTTTCTGTGTCTGTATATGAGAGTGGGTGTGTGGTAGTTTCTGTGTTTGTATATGAGAGTGGGTGTGTGGTAGTTTCTGTGTCTGTATATGAGAGTGGGTGTGTGGTAGTTTCTGTGTCTGTATATGAGAGTGGGTGTGTGGTAGTTTCTGTGTTTGTATATGAGAGTGGGTGTGTGGTAGTTTCTGTGTCTGTATATGAGAGTGGGTGTGTGGTAGTTTCTGTGTCTGTATATGAGAGTGGGTGTGTGGTAGTGTCTGTGTCTGTATATGAGAGTGGGTGTGTAGTAGTTTCTGTGTCTGTATATGAGAGTGGGTGTGTGGTAGTTTCTGTGTCTGTATATGAGAGTGGGTGTCTGGTGTCTGTATATGAGAGTGGGTGTGTGGTAGTGTCTGTGTCTGTATATGAGAGTGGGTGTGTGGTAGTTTCTGTGTCTGTATATGAGAGTGGGTGTCTGGTGTCTGTATATGAGAGTGGGTGTGTGGTAGTTTCTGTGTCTGTATATGAGAGTGGGTGTGTGGTAGTTTCTGTGTTTGTATATGAGAGTGGGTGTGTGGTAGTTTCTGTGTTTGTATATGAGAGTGGGTGTGTGGTAGTTTCTGTGTTTGTATATGAGAGTGGGTGTGTGGTAGTTTCTGTGTCTGTATATGAGAGTGGGTGTGTGGTAGTTTCTGTGTTTGTATATGAGAGTGGGTGTGTGGTAGTTTCTGTGTCTGTATATGAGAGTGGGTGTGTGGTAGTTTCTGTGTCTGTATATGAGAGTGGGTGTGTGGTAGTTTCTGTGTCTGTATATGAGAGTGGGTGTGTGGTAGTTTCTGTGTCTGTATATGAGAGTGGGTGTCTGGTGTCTGTATATGAGAGTGGGTGTGTGGTAGTTTCTGTGTCTGTATATGAGAGTGGGTGTGTGGTAGTGTCTGTGTCTGTATATGAGAGTGGGTGTGTAGTAGTTTCTGTGTCTGTATATGAGAGTGGGTGTGTGGTAGTTTCTGTGTCTGTATATGAGAGTGGGTGTGTGGTAGTTTCTGTGTCTGTATATGAGAGTGGGTGTGTAGTAGTTTCTGTGTCTGTATATGAGAGTGGGTGTGTGGTAGTTTCTGTGTTTGTATATGAGAGTGGGTGTGTGGTAGTTTCTGTGTCTGTATATGAGAGTGGGTGTGTGGTAGTGTCTGTGTCTGTATATGAGAGTGGGTGTGTGGTAGTTTCTGTGTCTGTATATGAGAGTGGGTGTGTGGTAGTTTCTGTGTCTGTATATGAGAGTGGGTGTGTGGTAGTTTCTGTGTTTGTATATGAGAGTGGGTGTGTGGTAGTTTCTGTGTCTGTATATGAGAGTGGGTGTGTGGTAGTTTCTGTGTCTGTATATGAGAGTGGGTGTGTGGTAGTGTCTGTGTCTGTATATGAGAGTGGGTGTGTAGTAGTTTCTGTGTCTGTATATGAGAGTGGGTGTGTGGTAGTTTCTGTGTCTGTATATGAGAGTGGGTGTCTGGTGTCTGTATATGAGAGTGGGTGTGTGGTAGTGTCTGTGTCTGTATATGAGAGTGGGTGTGTGGTAGTTTCTGTGTCTGTATATGAGAGTGGGTGTCTGGTGTCTGTATATGAGAGTGGGTGTGTGGTAGTTTCTGTGTCTGTATATGAGAGTGGGTGTGTGGTAGTTTCTGTGTTTGTATATGAGAGTGGGTGTGTGGTAGTTTCTGTGTTTGTATATGAGAGTGGGTGTGTGGTAGTTTCTGTGTTTGTATATGAGAGTGGGTGTGTGGTAGTTTCTGTGTCTGTATATGAGAGTGGGTGTGTGGTAGTTTCTGTGTTTGTATATGAGAGTGGGTGTGTGGTAGTTTCTGTGTCTGTATATGAGAGTGGGTGTGTGGTAGTTTCTGTGTCTGTATATGAGAGTGGGTGTGTGGTAGTTTCTGTGTCTGTATATGAGAGTGGGTGTGTGGTAGTTTCTGTGTCTGTATATGAGAGTGGGTGTCTGGTGTCTGTATATGAGAGTGGGTGTGTGGTAGTTTCTGTGTCTGTATATGAGAGTGGGTGTCTGGTGTCTGTATATGAGAGTGGGTGTGTGGTAGTTTCTGTGTCTGTATATGAGAGTGGGTGTGTGGTAGTTTCTGTGTCTGTATATGAGAGTGGGTGTGTGGTAGTTTCTGTGTTTGTATATGAGAGTGGGTGTGTGGTAGTTTCTGTGTCTGTATATGAGAGTGGGTGTGTGGTAGTTTCTCTGTTTGTATATGAGAGTGGGTGTGTGGTAGTTTCTGTGTCTGTATATGAGAGTGGGTGTGTGGTAGTTTCTGTGTTTGTATATGAGAGTGGGTGTGTGGTAGTTTCTGTGTCTGTATATGAGAGTGGGTGTGTGGTAGTTTCTGTGTCTGTATATGAGAGTGGGTGTGTGGTAGTTTCTGTGTTTGTATATGAGAGTGGGTGTGTGGTAGTTTCTCTGTTTCTATATGAGAGTGGGTGTGTGGTAGTTTCTGTGTTTGTATATGAGAGTGGGTGTGTGGTAGTTTCTGTGCCTGTATATGAGAGTGGGTGTGTGGTAGTTTCTGTGTTTGTATATGAGAGTGGGTGTGTGGTAGTTTCTGTGTCTGTACATGAGAGTGGGTGTGTGGTAGTTTCTTTGTCTGTATATGAGAGTGGGTGTGTGGTAGTTTCTGTGTCTGTATATGAGAGTGGGTGTGTGGTAGTTTCTGTGTTTGTATATGAGAGTGGGTGTGTGGTAGTTTCTGTGTCTGTATATGAGAGTGCGTGTGTGGTAGTTTCTGTGTTTGTATATGAGAGTGGGTGTGTGGTGGTGTCTGTATTTGTATATGAGAGTGGGTGTGTGGTAGTTTCTGTGTTTGTATATGAGAGTGGGTGTGTGGTAGTTTCTGTGTTTGTATATGAGAGTGGGTGTGTGGTAGTTTCTGTGTCTGTGTTTGTATATGAGAGCGGTTGTGTGGTAGTTTCTGTGTCTGTATATGAGAGTGGGTGTGTGGTAGTTTCTGTGTCTGTGTTTGTATATGAGAGTGGGTGTGTGGTAGTTTCTGTGTTTGTATATGAGAGTGGGTGTGTGGTAGTTTCTGTGTCTGTGTTTGTATATGAGAGCGGTTGTGTGGTAGTTTCTGTATCTGTATATGAGAGTGGGTGTGTGGTAGTTTCTGTGTCTGTATATGAGAGTGCGTGTGTGGTAGTTTCTGTGTTTGTATATGAGAGTGGGTGTGTGGTAGTTTCTGTGTTTGTATATGAGAGTGGGTGTGTGGTAGTTTCTGTGTTTGTATATGAGAGTGGGTGTGTGGTAGTTTCTTTGTCTGTATATGAGAGTGGGTGTGTGGTAGTTTCTGTGTTTGTATATGAGAGTGGGTGTGTGGTAGTTTCTGTGTTTGTATATGAGAGTGGGTGTGTGGTAGTTTCTGTGTCTGTATATGAGAGTGGGTGTGTGGTAGTTTCTGTGTCTGTACATGAGAGTGGGTGTGTGGTAGTTTCTGTGTCTGTATATGAGAGTGGGTGTGTGGTTGTGTCTGTATATGAGAGTGGGTGTGTGGTTGTGTCTGTATATGAGAGTGGGTGTGTGGTAGTTTCTGTGTCTGTACATGAGAGTGGGTGTGTGGTAGTTTCTGTGTCTGTATATGAGAGTGGGTGTGTGGTTGTGTCTGTATATGAGAGTGGGTGTGTGGTTGTGTCTGTATATGAGAGTGGGTGTGTGGTAGTTCCTGTGTTTGTATATGAGAGTGGGTGTGTGGTAGTTTCTGTGTTTGTATATGAGAGTGGGTGTGTGGTAGTTTCTGTGTCTGTATATGAGAGTGGGTGTGTGGTAGTTTCTGTGTTTGTATATGAGAGTGGGTGTGTGGTAGTGTCTGTGCCTGTATATGAGAGTGGGTGTGTGGTAGTTTCTGTGTTTGTATATGAGAGTGGGTGTGTGGTAGTTTCTTTGTCTGTATATGAGAGTGGGTGTGTGGTAGTTTCTGTGTCTGTATATGAGAGTGGGTGTGTGGTAGTTTATGTGTTTGTATATGAGAGTGGGTGTGTGGTAGTTTCTGTGTTTGTATATGAGAGTGGGTGTGTGGTAGTTTCTGTGTTTGTATATGAGAGTGGGTGTGTGGTAGTTTCTGTGTGTATATGAGAGTGGGTGTGTGGTAGTTTCTGTGTTTGTACATGAGAGTGGGTGTGTGGTAGTTTCTGTGTTTGTACATGAGAGTGGGTGTGTGGTTGTGTCTGTATATGAGAGTGGGTGTGTGGTTGTGTCCGTGTTTGTATATGAGAGTGCGTGTGTGGTAGTTTCTGTGTCTGTATATGAGAGTGGGTGTGTGGTAGTTCCTGTGTTTGTATATGAGAGTGGGTGTGTGGTAGTTTCTGTGTTTGTATATGAGAGTGGGTGTGTGGTTGTGTCTGTATATGAGAGTGGGTGTGTGGTAGTTTCTGTGTCTGTATATGAGAGTGGGTGTGTGGTAGTTTCTGTGTTTGTATATGAGAGTGGGTGTGTGGTAGTTTCTGTGTTTGTATATGAGAGTGGGTGTCTGGTGTCTGTATATGAGAGTGGGTGTGTGGTAGTTTCTGTGTTTGTATATGAGAGCGGGTGTGTGGTAGTTTCTGTGTCTGTATATGAGAGTGGGTTGTGTGGTAGTTTCTGTGTTTGTATATGAGAGTGGGTGTGTGGTAGTTCCTGTGTTTGTATATGAGAGTGGGTGTGTGGTAGTTTCTGTGTTTGTATATGAGAGCGGTTGTGTGGTAGTTTCTGTGTTTGTATATGAGAGTGGGTGTGTGGTAGTTTCTGTGTCTGTATATGAGAGTGGGTGTGTGGTAGTTTCTGTGTCTGTATATGAGAGTGGGTGTGTGGTAGTTTCTGTGTCTGTATATGAGAGTGGGTGTGTGGTAGTTTCTGTGTTTGTATATGAGAGTGGGTGTGTGGTAGTTTCTGTGTCTGTATATGAGAGTGGGTGTGTGGTAGTTCCTGTGTTTGTATATGAGAGTGGGTGTGTGGTAGTTCCTGTGTTTGTATATGAGAGTGGGTGTGTGGTAGTTCCTGTGTTTGTATATGAGAGTGGGTGTGTGGTAGTTTCTGTGTTTGTATATGAGAGTGGGTGTGTGGTAGTTTCTGTGTCTGTATATGAGAGTGGGTGTGTGGTAGTTTCTGTGTCTGTATATGAGAGTGGGTGTGTGGTAGTTTCTCTGTCTGTATATGAGAGTGGGTGTGTGGTGTCTGTATATGAGAGTGGGTGTGTGGTGTCTGTATATGAGAGTGGGTGTGTGGTAGTTTATGTGTCTGTATATGAGAGTGGGTGTGTGGTGTCTGTATATGAGAGTGGGTGTGTGGTAGTTTCTGTGTTTGTATATGAGAGTGGGTGTGTGGTAGTTTCTGTGTCTGTATATGAGAGTGGGTGTGTGGTAGTTTCTGTGTTTATATATGAGAGTGGGTGTGTGGTAGTTTCTGTGTCTGTATATGAGAGTGGGTGTGTGGTAGTTTCTGTGTTTGTATATGAGAGTGGGTGTGTGGTAGTTTCTGTGTTTGTATATGAGAGTGGGTGTGTGGTAGTTTCTGTGTTTGTATATGAGAGTGGGTGTGTGGTAGTTCCTGTGTTTGTATATGAGAGTGGGTGTGTGGTAGTTTCTGTGTCTGTATATGAGAGTGGGTGTGTGGTAGTTTCTGTGTTTGTATATGAGAGTGGGTGTGTGGTGTCTGTATATGAGAGTGGGTGTGTGGTAGTTTCTGTGTCTGTATATGAGAGTGGGTGTGTGGTAGTTTCTGTGTTTGTATATGAGAGTGGGTGTGTGGTAGTGTCTGTATTTGTATATGAGAGTGGGTGTGTGGTAGTTTCTGTGTCTGTATATGAGAGTGGGTGTGTGGTAGTTTCTGTGTTTGTATATGAGAGTGGGTGTGTGGTAGTTTCTGTGTTTGTATATGAAAGTGGGTGTGTGGTAGTTCCTGTGTTTGTATATGAGAGTGGGTGTGTGGTAGTTTCTGTGTTTGTATATGAAAGTGGGTGTGTGGTAGTTCCTGTGTTTGTATATGAGAGTGGGTGTGTGGTAGTTTCTGTGTTTGTATATGAGAGTGGGTGTGTGGTGTCTGTATATGAGAGTGGGTGTGTGGTAGTTTCTGTGTTTGTATATGAGAGTGGGTGTGTGGTAGTTTCTGTGTTTGTATATGAGAGTGGGTGTGTGGTAGTTTCTGTGTTTGTATATGAGAGTGGGTGTGTGGTAGTTTCTGTATTTGTATATGAGAGTGGGTGTGTGGTAGTTTCTGTGTTTGTATATGAGAGTGGGTGTGTGGTAGTTTCTGTGTTTGTATATGAAAGTGGGTGTGTGGTAGTTCCTGTGTTTGTATATGAGAGTGGGTGTGTGGTAGTTTCTGTGTTTGTATATGAGAGTGGGTGTGTGGTGTCTGTATATGAGAGTGGGTGTGTGGTAGTTTCTGTGTTTGTATATGAGAGTGGGTGTGTGGTAGTTTCTGTGTCTGTATATGAGAGTGGGTGTGTGGTAGTTTCTGTGTTTGTATATGAGAGTGGGTGTGTGGTGTTTGTATATGAGAGTGGGTGTGTGGTAGTTTCTGTGTCTGTATATGAGAGTGGGTGTGTGGTAGTTTCTCTGTTTGTATATGAGAGTGGGTGTGTGGTAGTTTCTGTGTCTGTATATGAGAGTGGGTGTGTGGTAGTTTCTGTGTCTGTATATGAGAGTGGGTGTGTGGTAGTTTCTGTGTTTGTATATGAGAGTGGGTGTGTGGTAGTTTCTGTGTTTGTATATGAGAGTGGGTGTGTGGTGTCTGTATATGAGAGTGGGTGTGTGGTAGTTTCTGTGTTTGTATATGAGAGTGGGTGTGTGGTAGTTTCTGTGTTTGTATATGAGAGTGGGTGTGTGGTAGTGTCTGTATTTGTATATGAGAGTGGGTGTGTGGTAGTTTCTGTGTCTGTATATGAGAGTGGGTGTGTGGTAGTTTCTGTGTTTGTATATGAGAGTGGGTGTGTGGTAGTGTCTGTATTTGTATATGAGAGTGGGTGTGTGGTAGTTTCTGTGTTTGTATATGAGAGTGGGTGTGTGGTAGTTTCTGTGTCTGTATATGAGAGTGGGTGTGTGGTAGTTTCTGTGTATGTATATGAGAGTGGGTGTGTGGTAGTTTCTGTGTATGTATATGAGAGTGGGTGTGTGGTAGTTTCTGTGTCTGTATATGAGAGTGGGTGTGTGGTAGTTTCTGTGTCTGTATATGAGAGTGGGTGTGTGGTAGTTTCTGTGTATGTATATGAGAGTGGGTGTGTGGTAGTTTCTGTGTATGTATATGAGAGTGGGTGTGTGGTAGTTTCTGTGTTTGTATATGAGAGTGGGTGTGTGGTAGTTCCAGTGTTTGTATATGAGAGTGGGTGTGTGGTAGTGTCTGTATTTGTATATGAGAGTGGGTGTGTGGTAGTTTCTGTGTTTGTATATGAGAGTGGGTGTGTGGTAGTTTCTGTGTCTGTATATGAGAGTGGGTGTGTGGTAGTTTCTGTGTATGTATATGAGAGTGGGTGTGTGGTAGTTTCTGTGTATGTATATGAGAGTGGGTGTGTGGTAGTTTCTGTGTCTGTATATGAGAGTGGGTGTGTGGTAGTTTCTGTGTTTGTATATGAGAGTGGGTGTGTGGTAGTTTCTGTGTCTGTATATGAGAGTGGGTGTGTGGTAGTTTCTGTGTCTGTATATGAGAGTGGGTGTGTGGTAGTTTCTGTGTATGTATATGAGAGTGGGTGTGTGGTAGTTTCTGTGTCTGTATATGAGAGTGGGTGTGTGGTAGTGTCTGTGTCTGTATATGAGAGTGGGTGTGTGGTAGTTTCTGTGTCTGTATATGAGAGTGGGTGTGTGGTAGTTTCTGTGTCTGTATATGAGAGTGGGTGTGTGGTGTCTGTATATGAGAGTGGGTGTGTGGTAGTTTCTGTGTTTGTATATGAGAGTGGGTGTGTGGTGTCTGTATATGAGAGTGGGTGTGTGGTAGTTTCTGTGTTTGTATATGAGAGTGGGTGTGTGGTAGTTTCTGTGTCTGTATATGAGAGTGGGTGTGTGGTAGTTTCTGTGTTTGTATATGAGAGTGGGTGTGTGGTAGTTCCTGTGTTTGTATATGAGAGTGGGTGTGTGGTAGTTTCTGTGTTTGTATATGAGAGTGGGTGTGTGGTGTCTGTATATGAGAGTGGGTGTGTGGTAGTTTCTGTGCCTGTATATGAGAGTGGGTGTGTGGTAGTTTCTGTGTCTGTATATGAGAGTGGGTGTGTGGTAGTTTCTGTGTTTGTATATGAGAGTGGGTGTGTGGTGTCTGTATATGAGAGTGGGTGTGTGGTAGTTTCAGTGTTTGTATATGAGAGTGGGTGTGTGGTGTCTGTATATGAGAGTGGGTGTGTGGTAGTTTCTGTGCCTGTATATGAGAGTGGGTGTGTGGTAGTTTCTGTGTTTGTATATGAGAGTGGGTGTGTGGTAGTTTCTGTGTTTGTATATGAGAGTGGGTGTGTGGTAGTTCCTGTGTCTGTATATGAGAGTGGGTGTGTGGTAGTTTCTGTGTTTGTATATGAGAGTGGGTGTGTGGTGTCTGTATATGAGAGTGGGTGTGTGGTAGTTTCTGTGTTTGTATATGAGAGTGGGTGTGTGGTGTCTGTATATGAGAGTGGGTGTGTGGTAGTTTCAGTGTTTGTATATGAGAGTGGGTGTGTGGTGTCTGTATATGAGAGTGGGTGTGTGGTAGTTTCTGTGCCTGTATATGAGAGTGGGTGTGTGGTAGTTTCTGTGTCTGTATATGAGAGTGGTTGTGTGGTAGTTTCTGTGTCTGTATATGAGAGTGGGTGTGTGGTAGTTTCTGTGTCTGTATATGAGAGTGGGTGTGTGGTAGTTTCTGTGTTTGTATATGAGAGTGGGTGTGTGGTAGTTTCTGTGTCTGTATATGAGAGTGGGTGTGTGGTAGTTTCTGTGTCTGTATATGAGAGTGGGTGTGTGGTAGTTTCTGTGTCTGTATATGAGAGTGGGTGTGTGGTAGTTTCTGTGTTTGTATATGAGAGTGGGTGTGTGGTAGTATCTGTGTCTGTATATGAGAGTGGGTGTGTGGTAGTTTCTGTGTTTGTATATGAGAGTGGGTGTGTGGTAGTTTCTGTGTTTGTATATGAGAGTGGGTGTGTGGTAGTTTCTGTGTTTGTATATGAGAGTGGGTGTGTGGTAGTTTCTGTGTTTGTATATGAGAGTGGGTGTGTGGTAGTTTCTGTGTTTGTATATGAGAGTGGGTGTGTGGTAGTTTCTGTGTTTGTATATGAGAGTGGGTGTGTGGTAGTTTCTGTGTTTGTATATGACAGTGGGTGTGTGGTAGTTTATGTGTCTGTATATGAGAGTGGGTGTGTGGTAGTTTCTGTGTCTGTATATGAGAGTGGGTGTGTGGTAGTTTCTCTGTTTGTATATGAGAGTGGGTGTGTGGTAGTTTCTGTGTCTGTATATGAGAGTGGGTGTGTGGTAGTTTCTGTGTTTGTATATGAGAGTGGGTGTGTGGTAGTTTCTGTGTTTGTATATGAGAGTGGGTGTGTGGTAGTTTCTGTGTCTGTATATGAGAGTGGGTGTGTGGTAGTTTCTGTGTCTGTATATGAGAGTGGGTGTGTGGTAGTTTCTGTGTCTGTATATGAGAGTGGGTGTGTGGTAGTTTCTCTGTTTGTATATGAGAGTGGGTGTGTGGTAGTTTCTGTGTCTGTGTTTGTATATGAGAGCGGTTGTGTGGTAGTTTCTGTGTTTGTATATGACAGTGGGTGTGTGGTAGTTTCTGTGTTTGTATATGACAGTGGGTGTGTGGTAGTTTCTGTGTCTGTATATGAGAGTGGGTGTGTGGTAGTTTCTGTGTCTGTATATGACAGTGGGTGTGTGGTAGTTTCTGTGTCTGTATATGAGAGTGGGTGTGTGGTAGTTTCTGTGTTTGTATATGACAGTGGGTGTGTGGTAGTTTCTGTGTCTGTATATGAGAGTGGGTGTGTGGTAGTTTCTGTGTCTGTATATGAGAGTGGGTGTGTGGTAGTTTCTGTGTCTGTATATGAGAGTGGGTGTGTGGTAGTTTCTCTGTTTGTATATGACAGTGGGTGTGTGGTAGTTTCTGTGTCTGTATATGAGAGTGGGTGTGTGGTAGTTTCTCTGTTTGTATATGAGAGTGGGTGTGTGGTAGTTTCTGTGTTTGTATATGACAGTGGGTGTGTGGTAGTTTCTGTGTCTGTATATGAGAGTGGGTGTGTGGTAGTTTCTGTGTCTGTATATGAGAGTGGGTGTGTGGTAGTTTCTCTGTTTGTATATGAGAGTGGGTGTGTGGTAGTTTCTGTGTTTGTATATGAGAGTGGGTGTGTGGTAGTTTCTTTGTCTGTATATGAGAGTGGGTGTGTGGTAGTTTCTGTGTCTGTATATGAGAGTGGGTGTGTGGTAGTTTCTGTGTTTGTATATGAGAGTGGGTGTGTGGTAGTTTCTGTGTCTGTATATGAGAGTGCGTGTGTGGTAGTTTCTGTGTTTGTATATGAGAGTGGGTGTGTGGTGGTGTCTGTATTTGTATATGAGAGTGGGTGTGTGGTAGTTTCTGTGTTTGTATATGAGAGTGGGTGTGTGGTAGTTTCTGTGTTTGTATATGAGAGTGGGTGTGTGGTAGTTTCTGTGTCTGTATATGAGAGTGGGTGTGTGGTAGTTTCTGTGTCTGTATATGAGAGTGGGTGTGTGGTAGTTTCTGTGTCTGTATATGAGAGTGGGTGTGTGGTAGTTTCTGTGTTTGTATATGAGAGTGGGTGTGTGGTAGTTTCTGTGTTTGTATATGAGAGTGGGTGTGTGGTAGTTTCTGTGTCTGTATATGAGAGTGGGTGTGTGGTAGTTTCTGTGTTTGTATATGAGAGTGGGTGTGTGGTAGTTTCTGTGTCTGTATATGAGAGTGGGTGTGTGGTAGTTTCTGTGTTTGTATATGACAGTGGGTGTGTGGTAGTTTATGTGTCTGTATATGAGAGTGGGTGTGTGGTAGTTTCTGTGTCTGTATATGAGAGTGGGTGTGTGGTAGTTTCTGTGTTTGTATATGAGAGTGGGTGTGTGGTAGTTTCTGTGTTTGTATATGAGAGTGGGTGTGTGGTAGTTTCTGTGTTTGTATATGAGAGTGGGTGTGTGGTAGTTTCTGTGTTTGTATATGAGAGTGGGTGTGTGGTAGTTTCTGTGTCTGTATATGAGAGTGGGTGTGTGGTAGTTTCTGTGTCTGTATATGAGAGTGGGTGTGTGGTAGTTTCTGTGTTTGTATATGAGAGTGGGTGTGTGGTAGTTTCTGTGTTTGTATATGACAGTGGGTGTGTGGTAGTTTATGTGTCTGTATATGAGAGTGGGTGTGTGGTAGTTTCTGTGTCTGTATATGAGAGTGGGTGTGTGGTTGTGTCTGTATATGAGAGTGGGTGTGTGGTAGTTTCTCTGTTTGTATATGAGAGTGGGTGTGTGGTAGTTTCTGTGTCTGTATGTGAGAGTGGGTGTGTGGTAGTTTCTGTGTCTGTATATGAGAGTGGGTGTGTGGTAGTTTCTGTGTTTGTATATGAGAGTGGGTGTGTGGTAGTTTCTGTGTCTGTATATGAGAGTGGGTGTGTGGTAGTTTCTGTGTCTGTATATGAGAGTGGGTGTGTGGTAGTTTCTCTGTTTGTATATGAGAGTGGGTGTGTGGTAGTTTCTGTGTCTGTATATGAGAGTGGGTGTGTGGTAGTTTCTGTGTTTGTATATGAGAGTGGGTGTGTGGTAGTTTCTGTGTCTGTATATGAGAGTGGGTGTGTGGTAGTTTCTCTGTTTGTATATGAGAGTGGGTGTGTGGTAGTTTCTGTGTTTGTATATGAGAGTGGGTGTGTGGTAGTTTCTTTGTCTGTATATGAGAGTGGGTGTGTGGTAGTTTCTGTGTCTGTATATGAGAGTGGGTGTGTGGTAGTTTCTGTGTTTGTATATGAGAGTGGGTGTGTGGTAGTTTCTGTGTCTGTATATGAGAGTGCGTGTGTGGTAGTTTCTGTGTTTGTATATGAGAGTGGGTGTGTGGTGGTGTCTGTATTTGTATATGAGAGTGGGTGTGTGGTAGTTTCTGTGTTTGTATATGAGAGTGGGTGTGTGGTAGTTTCTGTGTCTGTATATGAGAGTGGGTGTGTGGTAGTGTCTGTGTCAGTATATGAGAGTGCCTGTGTGGTAGTTTCTGTGTTTGTATATGAGAGTGGGTGTGTGGTAGTTTCTGTGTTTGTATATGAGAGTGGGTGTGTGGTAGTTTCTGTGTCTGTGTTTGTATATGAGAGCGGTTGTGTGGTAGTTTCTGTGTCTGTATATGAGAGTGGGTGTGTGGTAGTTTCTGTGTTTGTATATGAGAGTGGGTGTGTGGTAGTTTCTGTGTTTGTATATGAGAGTGTGTGTGTGGTAGTTTCTGTGTTTGTATATGAGAGTGGGTGTGTGGTAGTTTCTGTGTCTGTATATGAGAGTGGGTGTGTGGTAGTTTCTGTGTTTGTATATGAGAGTGGGTGTGTGGTAGTTTCTGTGTTTGTATATGAGAGTGGGTGTGTGGTAGTTTCTGTGTCTGTATATGAGAGTGGGTGTGTGGTAGTTTCTGTGTTTGTATATGAGAGTGGGTGTGTGGTAGTTTCTGTGTTTGTATATGAGAGTGGGTGTGTGGTAGTTTCTGTGTCTGTATATGAGAGTGGGTGTGTGGTAGTTTCTGTGTCTGTATATGAGAGTGGGTGTGTGGTAGTTTCTGTGTTTGTATATGAGAGTGGGTGTGTGGTAGTTTCTGTGTTTGTATATGAGAGTGGGTGTGTGGTAGTTTCTGTGTCTGTATATGAGAGTGGGTGTGTGGTAGTTTCTGTGTTTGTATATGAGAGTGTGTGTGTGGTAGTTTCTGTGTTTGTATATGAGAGTGGGTGTGTGGTAGTTTCTGTGTCTGTATATGAGAGTGGGTGTGTGGTAGTTTCTGTGTTTGTATATGAGAGTGGGTGTGTGGTAGTTTCTGTGTTTGTATATGAGAGTGGGTGTGTGGTAGTTTCTGTGTTTGTATATGAGAGTGGGTGTGTGGTAGTTTCTGTGTCTGTGTTTGTATATGAGAGCGGTTGTGTGGTAGTTTCTGTATCTGTATATGAGAGTGGGTGTGTGGTAGTTTCTGTGTCTGTATATGAGAGTGCGTGTGTGGTAGTTTCTGTGTTTGTATATGAGAGTGGGTGTGTGGTAGTTTCTGTGTTTGTATATGAGAGTGGGTGTGTGGTAGTTTCTGTGTTTGTATATGAGAGTGGGTGTGTGGTAGTTTCTTTGTCTGTATATGAGAGTGGGTGTGTGGTAGTTTCTGTGTCTGTATATGAGAGTGGGTGTGTGGTAGTTCCTGTGTTTGTATATGAGAGTGGGTGTGTGGTAGTTTCTGTGTTTGTATATGAGAGTGGGTGTGTGGTAGTTTCTGTGTCTGTATATGAGAGTGGGTGTGTGGTAGTTTATGTGTTTGTATATGAGAGTGGGTGTGTGGTAGTTTCTGTGTCTGTATATGAGAGTGGGTGTGTGGTAGTTTCTGTGTTTGTATATGAGAGTGGGTGTGTGGTAGTTTCTGTGTTTGTATATGAGAGTGGGTGTGTGGTAGTTTCTGTGTTTGTATATGAGAGTGGGTGTGTGGTAGTTTCTGTGTTTGTATATGAGAGTGGGTGTGTGGTAGTTTCTGTGTTTGTATATGAGAGTGGGTGTGTGGTAGTTTCTGTGTTTGTATATGAGAGTGGGTGTGTGGTAGTGTCTGTGCCTGTATATGAGAGTGGGTGTGTGGTAGTTTCTGTGTCTGTATATGAGAGTGGGTGTGTGGTAGTTTCTGTGCCTGTATATGAGAGTGGGTGTGTGGTAGTTTCTGTGTTTGTATATGAGAGTGGGTGTGTGGTAGTTTCTGTGTCTGTACATGAGAGTGGGTGTGTGGTAGTTTCTTTGTCTGTATATGAGAGTGGGTGTGTGGTAGTTTCTGTGTCTGTATATGAGAGTGGGTGTGTGGTAGTTTATGTGTTTGTATATGAGAGTGGGTGTGTGGTAGTTTCTGTGTTTGTATATGAGAGTGGGTGTGTGGTAGTTTCTGTGTTTGTATATGAGAGTGGGTGTGTGGTAGTTTCTGTGTGTATATGAGAGTGGGTGTGTGGTAGTTTCTGTGTTTGTACATGAGAGTGGGTGTGTGGTAGTTTCTGTGTTTGTACATGAGAGTGGGTGTGTGGTTGTGTCTGTATATGAGAGTGGGTGTGTGGTTGTGTCCGTGTTTGTATATGAGAGTGCGTGTGTGGTAGTTTCTGTGTCTGTATATGAGAGTGGGTGTGTGGTTGTGTCTGTATATGAGAGTGGGTGTGTGGTAGTTTCTGTGTTTGTATATGAGAGTGGGTGTGTGGTAGTTTCTGTGTCTGTATATGAGACTAGGTGTGTGGTAGTTTCTGTGTTTGTATATGAGAGTGGGTGTGTGGTAGTTCCTGTGTTTGTATATGAGAGTGGGTGTGTGGTAGTTTCTGTGTTTGTATATGAGAGTGGGTGTGTGGTTGTGTCTGTATATGAGAGTGGGTGTGTGGTAGTTTCTGTGTCTGTATATGAGAGTGGGTGTGTGGTAGTTTCTGTGTTTGTATATGAGAGTGGGTGTGTGGTAGTTTCTGTGTTTGTATATGAGAGTGGGTGTGTGGTAGTTCCTGTGTTTGTATATGAGAGTGGGTGTGTGGTAGTTTCTGTGTCTGTATATGAGAGTGGGTGTGTGGTAGTTTCTGTGTTTGTATATGAGAGTGGGTGTGTGGTGTCTGTATATGAGAGTGGGTGTGTGGTAGTTTCTGTGTCTGTATATGAGAGTGGGTGTGTGGTAGTTTCTGTGTTTGTATATGAGAGTGGGTGTGTGGTAGTGTCTGTATTTGTATATGAGAGTGGGTGTGTGGTAGTTTCTGTGTCTGTATATGAGAGTGGGTGTGTGGTAGTTTCTGTGTTTGTATATGAGAGTGGGTGTGTGGTAGTGTCTGTATTTGTATATGAGAGTGGGTGTGTGGTAGTTTCTGTGTTTGTATATGAGAGTGGGTGTGTGGTAGTTTCTGTGTCTGTATATGAGAGTGGGTGTGTGGTAGTTTCTGTGTCTGTATATGAGAGTGGGTGTGTGGTAGTTTCTGTGTTTGTATATGAGAGTGGGTGTGTGGTGTCTGTATATGAGAGTGGGTGTGTGGTAGTTTCTGTGTTTGTATATGAGAGTGGGTGTGTGGTAGTTTCTGTGTTTGTATATGAAAGTGGGTGTGTGGTAGTTCCTGTGTTTGTATATGAGAGTGGGTGTGTGGTGTTTGTATATGAGAGTGGGTGTGTGGTAGTTTCTGTGTCTGTATATGAGAGTGGGTGTGTGGTAGTTTCTGTGTCTGTATATGAGAGTGGGTGTGTGGTAGTTTCTGTGTCTGTATATGAGAGTGGGTGTGTGGTAGTTTCTGTGTTTGTATATGAGAGTGGGTGTGTGGTGTCTGTATATGAGAGTGGGTGTGTGGTAGTTTCTGTGTTTGTATATGAGAGTGGGTGTGTGGTAGTTTCTGTGTTTGTATATGAGAGTGGGTGTGTGGTGTCTGTATATGAGAGTGGGTGTGTGGTAGTTTCTGTGTCTGTATATGAGAGTGGGTGTGTGGTAGTTTCTGTGTCTGTATATGAGAGTGGGTGTGTGGTAGTTTCTGTGTCTGTATATGAGAGTGGGTGTGTGGTAGTTTCTGTGTTTGTATATGAGAGTGGGTGTGTGGTGTCTGTATATGAGAGTGGGTGTGTGGTAGTTTCTGTGTTTGTATATGAGAGTGGGTGTGTGGTAGTTTCTGTGTTTGTATATGAAAGTGGGTGTGTGGTAGTTCCTGTGTTTGTATATGAGAGTGGGTGTGTGGTAGTTTCTGTGTTTGTATATGAGAGTGGGTGTGTGGTGTCTGTATATGAGAGTGGGTGTGTGGTAGTTTCTGTGTTTGTATATGAGAGTGGGTGTGTGGTAGTTTCTGTGTCTGTATATGACAGTGGGTGTGTGGTAGTTTCTGTGTTTGTATATGAGAGTGGGTGTGTGGTGTTTGTATATGAGAGTGGGTGTGTGGTAGTTTCTGTGTCTGTATATGAGAGTGGGTGTGTGGTAGTTTCTCTGTTTGTATATGAGAGTGGGTGTGTGGTAGTTTCTGTGTCTGTATATGAGAGTGGGTGTGTGGTAGTTTCTGTGTCTGTATATGAGAGTGGGTGTGTGGTAGTTTCTGTGTTTGTATATGAGAGTGGGTGTGTGGTAGTTTCTGTGTTTGTATATGAGAGTGGGTGTGTGGTGTCTGTATATGAGAGTGGGTGTGTGGTAGTTTCTGTGTTTGTATATGAGAGTGGGTGTGTGGTAGTTTCTGTGTTTGTATATGAGAGTGGGTGTGTGGTAGTGTCTGTATTTGTATATGAGAGTGGGTGTGTGGTAGTTTCTGTGTCTGTATATGAGAGTGGGTGTGTGGTAGTTTCTGTGTTTGTATATGAGAGTGGGTGTGTGGTAGTGTCTGTATTTGTATATGAGAGTGGGTGTGTGGTAGTTTCTGTGTTTGTATATGAGAGTGGGTGTGTGGTAGTTTCTGTGTTTGTATATGAGAGTGGGTGTGTGGTGTTTGTATATGAGAGTGGGTGTGTGGTAGTTTCTGTGTTTGTATATGAGAGTGGGTGTGTGGTAGTTTCTGTGTCTGTATATGAGAGTGGGTGTGTGGTAGTTTCTGTGTTTGTATATGAGAGTGGGTGTGTGGTAGTTTCTGTGTTTGTATATGAGAGTGGGTGTGTGGTAGTTTCTGTGTCTGAATATGAGAGTGGGTGTGTGGTAGTTTCTGTGTTTGTATATGAGAGTGGGTGTGTGGTAGTTTCTGTGTTTGTATATGAGAGTGGTTGTGTGGTTGTGTCTGTATATGAGAGTGGGTGTGTGGTAGTTTCTGTGTTTGTATATGAGAGTGGTTGTGTGGTTGTGTCTGTATATGAGAGTGGGTGTGTGGTAGTTTCTGTGTTTGTATATGAGAGTGGGTGTGTGGTAGTTTCTGTGTTTGTATATGAGAGTGGGTGTGTGGTAGTTTCTGTGTCTGAATATGAGAGTGGGTGTGTGGTAGTTTCTGTGTTTGTATATGAGAGTGGTTGTGTGGTTGTGTCTGTATATGAGAGTGGGTGTGTGGTAGTTTCTGTGTCTGTATATGAGAGTGGGTGTGTGGTAGTTTCTGTGTCTGTATATGAGAGTGGGTGTGTGGTAGTTTCTGTGTTTGTATATGAGAGTGGGTGTGTGGTAGTTTCTGTGTTTGTATATGAGAGTGGGTGTGTGGTAGTTTCTGTGTTTGTATATGAGAGTGGGTGTGTGGTAGTTTCTGTGTCTGAATATGAGAGTGGGTGTGTGGTAGTTTCTGTGTTTGTATATGAGAGTGGGTGTGTGGTAGTTTCTGTGTTTGTATATGAGAGTGGGTGTGTGGTGTCTGTATATGAGAGTGGGTGTGTGGTAGTTTCTGTGTTTGTATATGAGAGTGGGTGTGTGGTAGTTTCTGTGTCTGTATATGAGAGTGGGTGTGTGGTAGTTTCTGTGTTTGTATATGAGAGTGGGTGTGTGGTAGTTTCTGTGTCTGTATATGAGAGTGGGTGTGTGGTAGTTTCTGTGTTTGTATATGAGAGTGGGTGTGTGGTAGTTTCTGTGTCTGTATATGAGAGTGGGTGTGTGGTGTCTGTATATGAGAGTGGGTGTGTGGTAGTTTCTGTGTTTGTATATGAGAGTGGGTGTGTGGTAGTTTCTGTGTCTGTATATGAGAGTGGGTGTGTGGTAGTTTCTGTGTTTGTATATGAGAGTGGGTGTGTGGTAGTTTCTGTGTTTGTATATGAGAGTGGGTGTGTGGTAGTTTCTGTGTCTGTATATGAGAGTGGGTGTGTGGTAGTTTCTGTGTTTGTATATGAGAGTGGGTGTGTGGTAGTTTCTGTGTCTGTATATGAGAGTGGGTGTGTGGTAGTTTCTGTATTTGTATATGAGAGTGGGTGTGTGGTAGTTTCTGTGTTTGTATATGAGAGTGGGTGTGTGGTAGTTTCTGTGTTTGTATATGAGAGTGGGTGTGTGGTTGTGTCTGTGTATGTATATGAGAGTGGGTGTGTGGTTGTGTCTATGTTTGTATATGAGAGTGGGTGTGTGGTAGTTTCTGTGTCTGTATATGAGAGTGGGTGTGTGGTAGTTTCTGTGTTTGTATATGAGAGTGGGTGTGTGGTAGTTTCTGTGTTTGTATATGAGAGTGGGTGTGTGGTAGTTTCTGTGTTTGTATATGAGAGTGGGTGTGTGGTTGTGTCTGTGTCTGTATATGAGAGTGGGTGTGTGGTAGTTTCTGTGTCTGTATATGAGAGTGGGTGTGTGGTAGTTTCTGTATTTGTATATGAGAGTGGGTGTGTGGTAGTTTCTGTGTCTGTATATGAGAGTGGGTGTGTGGTAGTTTCTGTGTTTGTATATGAGAGTGGGTGTGTGGTTGTGTCTGTGTCTGTATATGAGAGTGGGTGTGTGGTAGTTTCTGTGTTTGTATATGAGAGTGGGTGTGTGGTAGTTTCTGTGTTTGTATATGAGAGTGGGTGTGTGGTTGTGTCTGTGTCTGTATATGAGAGTGGGTGTGTGGTAGTTTCTGTGTCTGTATATGAGAGTGGGTGTGTGGTAGTTTCTGTATTTGTATATGAGAGTGGGTGTGTGGTAGTTTCTGTGTTTGTATATGAGAGTGGGTGTGTGGTAGTTTCTGTGTTTGTATATGAGAGTGGGTGTGTGGTTGTGTCTGTGTATGTATATGAGAGTGGGTGTGTGGTTGTGTCTATGTTTGTATATGAGAGTGGGTGTGTGGTAGTTTCTGTGTCTGTATATGAGAGTGGGTGTGTGGTAGTGTCTGTATTTGTATAGGAGAGTGGGTGTGTGGTAGTTTCTGTGTTTGTATATGAGAGTGGGTGTGTGGTAGTTTCTGTGTTTGTATATGAGAGTGGGTGTGTGGTTGTGTCTGTGTCTGTATATGAGAGTGGGTGTGTGGTAGTTTCTGTGTCTGTATATGAGAGTGGGTGTGTGGTAGTTTCTGTGTTTGTATATGAGAGTGGGTGTGTGGTAGTTTCTGTGTTTGTATATGAGAGTGGGTGTGTGGTAGTTCCTGTGTTTGTATATGAGAGTGGGTGTGTGGTAGTTTCTGTGTTTGTATATGAGAGTGGGTGTGTGGTAGTTTCTGTGTTTGTATATGAGAGTGGGTGTGTGGTAGTTCCTGTGTTTGTATATGAGAGTGGGTGTGTGGTAGTTTCTGTGTTTGTATATGAGAGTGGGTGTGTGGTGTCTGTATATGAGAGTGGGTGTGTGGTAGTTTCTGTGTTTGTATATGAGAGTGGGTGTGTGGTAGTTTCTGTGTTTGTACATGAGAGTGGGTGTGTGGTAGTTTCTGTGTTTGTATATGAGAGTGGGTGTGTGGTGTCTGTATATGAGAGTGGGTGTGTGGTAGTTTCTGTGCCTGTATATGAGAGTGGGTGTGTGGTAGTTTCTGTGTCTGTATATGAGAGTGGGTGTGTGGTAGTTTCTGTGTTTGTATATGAGAGTGGGTGTGTGGTAGTTTCTGTATCTGTATATGAGAGTGGGTGTGTGGTGTCTGTATATGAGAGTGGGTGTGTGGTAGTTTCTGTGTTTGTATATGAGAGTGGGTGTGTGGTAGTTTCTGCGTCTGTATATGAGAGTGGGTGTGTGGTAGTTTCTGTGTTTGTATATGAGAGTGGGTGTGTGGTAGTTTCTGTGTTTGTATATGAGAGTGGGTGTGTGGTAGTTTCTGTGTTTGTATATGAGAGTGGGTGTGTGGTAGTTTCTGTGTCTGTATATGAGAGTGGGTGTGTGGTAGTTTCTGTGTTTGTATATGAGAGTGGGTGTGTGGTAGTTTCTGTGTTTGTATATGAGAGTGGGTGTGTGGTAGTTTCTGTGTCTGTATATGAGAGTGGGTGTGTGGTAGTTTCTGTGTTTGTATATGAGAGTGGGTGTGTGGTAGTTTCTGTGTTTGTATATGAGAGTGGGTGTGTGGTAGTTTCTGTGTTTGTATATGAGAGTGGGTGTGTGGTAGTTTCTGCGTCTGTATATGAGAGTGGGTGTGTGGTAGTTTCTGTGTTTGTATATGAGAGTGGGTGTGTGGTAGTTTCTGTGTTTGTATATGAGAGTGGGTGTGTGGTAGTTTCTGTGTATGTATATGAGAGTGGGTGTGTGGTAGTTTCTGTGCCTGTATATGAGAGTGGGTGTGTGGTAGTTTATGTGTTTGTATATGAGAGTGGGTGTGTGGTAGTTTCTGTGTTTGTATATGAGAGTGGGTGTGTGGTAGTTTCTGTGCCTGTATATGAGAGTGGGTGTGTGGTAGTTTATGTGTTTGTATATGAGAGTGGGTGTGTGGTAGTTTATGTGTTTGTATATGAGAGTGGGTGTGTGGTAGTTTATGTGTTTGTATATGAGAGTGGGTGTGTGGTAGTTTCTGTGTTTGTATATGAGAGTGGGTGTGTGGTAGTTTCTGTGCCTGTATATGAGAGTGGGTGTGTGGTAGTTTATGTGTTTGTATATGAGAGTGGGTGTGTGGTAGTTTCTGTGTTTGTATATGAGAGTGGGTGTGTGGTAGTTTCTGTGTTTGTATATGAGAGTGGGTGTGTGGTAGTTTCTGTGTCTGTATATGAGAGTGGGTGTGTGGTAGTTTCTGTGTCTGTATATGAGAGTGGGTGTGTGGTAGTTTCTGTGTTTGTATATGAGAGTGGGTGTGTGGTAGTTTCTGTGTTTGTATATGAGAGTGGGTGTGTGGTAGTTTCTGTGTCTGTATATGAGAGTGGGTGTGTGGTAGTTTCTGTGTTTGTATATGAGAGTGGGTGTGTGGTAGTTTCTGTGTTTGTATATGAGAGTGCATGTGTGGTAGTTTCTGTGTTTGTATATGAGAGTGGGTGTGTGGTAGTTTCTGTGTTTGTATATGAGAGTGGGTGTGTGGTAGTTTCTTTGTCTGTATATGAGAGTGGGTGTGTGGTAGTTTCTGTGTTTGTATATGAGAGTGGGTGTGTGGTAGTTTCTGTGTCTGTATATGAGAGTGGGTGTGTGGTAGTTTCTGTGTCTGTATATGAGAGTGCGTGTGTGGTAGTTTCTGTGTTTGTATATGAGAGTGGGTGTGTGGTGGTGTCTGTATTTGTATATGAGAGTGGGTGTGTGGTAGTTTCTGTGTTTGTATATGAGAGTGGGTGTGTGGTAGTTTCTGTGTTTGTATATGAGAGTGGGTGTGTGGTTGTGTCTATGTTTGTATATGAGAGTGGGTGTGTGGTAGTTTCTGTGTCTGTATATGAGAGTGCGTGTGTGGTAGTTTCTGTGTTTGTATATGAGAGTGGGTGTGTGGTTGTGTCTATGTTTGTATATGAGAGTGGGTGTGTGGTAGTTTCTGTGTCTGTATATGAGAGTGGGTGTGTGGTAGTTTCTGTGCCTGTATATGAGAGTGGGTGTGTGGTAGTTTCTGTGTTTGTATATGAGAGTGGGTGTGTGGTAGTTTCTGTGTCTGTATATGAGAGTGGGTGTGTGGTAGTTTCTGTGTTTGTATATGAGAGTGGGTGTGTGGTAGTTTCTGTGTTTGTATATGAGAGTGCGTGTGTGGTAGTTTCTGTGTCTGTATATGAGAGTGGGTGTGTGGTAGTGTCTGTGTCTGTATATGAGAGTGGGTGTGTGGTAGTTTTTGTGTTTGTATATGAGAGTGGGTGTGTGGTAGTTCCTGTGTTTGTATATGAGAGTGGGTGTGTGGTAGTTTCTGTGTTTGTATATGAGAGTGGATGTGTGGTGTCTGTATATGAGAGTGGGTGTGTGGTAGTTTCTGTGTTTGTATATGAGAGTGGGTGTGTGGTAGTTTCTGTGTTTGTATATGAGAGTGGGTGTGTGGTAGTTTCTGTGTTTGTATATGAGAGTGGGTGTGTGGTAGTTTCTGTGTTTGTATATGAGAGTGGGTGTGTGGTGTCTGTATATGAGAGTGGGTGTGTGGTAGTTTCTGTGTTTGTATATGAGAGTGGGTGTGTGGTAGTTTCTGTGTCTGTATATGAGAGTGGGTGTGTGGTAGTTTCTGTGTCTGTATATGAGAGTGTGTGTGTGGTAGTGTCTGTGTCTGTATATGAGAGTGGGTGTGTGGTAGTTTCTGTGTCTGTATATGAGAGTGGGTGTGTGGTAGTTTCTGTGTCTGTATATGAGAGTGGGTGTGTGGTAGTTTCTGTGTTTGTATATGAGAGTGGGTGTGTGGTAGTTTCTGTGTTTGTACATGAGAGTGGGTGTGTGGTAGTTTCTGTGTTTGTATATGAGAGTGGGTGTGTGGTGTCTGTATATGAGAGTGGGTGTGTGGTAGTTTCTGTGCCTGTATATGAGAGTGGGTGTGTGGTAGTTTCTGTGTCTGTATATGAGAGTGGGTGTGTGGTAGTTTCTGTGTATGTATATGAGAGTGGGTGTGTGGTAGTTTCTGTGTCTGTATATGAGAGTGGGTGTGTGGTAGTTTCTGTGTTTGTATATGAGAGTGGGTGTGTGGTAGTTTCTGTGTTTGTATATGAGAGTGGGTGTGTGGTAGTGTCTGTATTTGTATATGAGAGTGGGTGTGTGGTAGTTTCTGTGTTTGTATATGAGAGTGGGTGTGTGGTGTCTGTATATGAGAGTGGGTGTGTGGTAGTTTCTGTGTTTGTATATGAGAGTGGGTGTGTGGTAGTGTCTGTATTTGTATATGAGAGTGGGTGTGTGGTAGTTTCTGTGTTTGTATATGAGAGTGGGTGTGTGGTGTCTGTATATGAGAGTGGGTGTGTGGTAGTTTCTGTGTTTGTATATGAGAGTGGGTGTGTGGTAGTGTCTGTGTTTGTATATGAGAGTGGGTGTGTGGTAGTTTCTGTGTTTGTATATGAGAGTGGGTGTGTGGTGTCTGTATATGAGAGTGGGTGTGTGGTGTCTGTATATGAGAGTGGGTGTGTGGTAGTTTCTGTGTCTGTATATGAGAGTGGGTGTGTGGTAGTTCCTGTGTTTGTATATGAGAGTGGGTGTGTGGTAGTTTCTGTGTTTGTATATGAGAGTGGGTGTGTGGTTGTGTCTGTGTTTGTATATGAGAGTGGGTGTGTGGTGTCTGTATATGAGAGTGGGTGTGTGGTAGTTTCTGTGTCTGTATATGAGAGTGGGTGTGTGGTAGTTTCTGTGTCTGTATATGAGAGTGGGTGTGTGGTAGTTTCTATGTTTGTATATGAGAGTGGGTGTGTGGTAGTTTCTGTGCCTGTATATGAGAGTGGGTGTGTGGTAGTTTCTGTGTTTGTATATGAGAGTGGGTGTGTGGTAGTTTCTGTGCCTGTATATGAGAGTGGGTGTGTGGTAGTTTCTGTGTTTGTATATGAGAGTGGGTGTGTGGTAGTTTCTGTGTTTGTATATGAGAGTGGGTGTGTGGTGTCTGTATATGAGAGTGGGTGTGTGGTAGTTTCTGTGTCTGTATATGAGAGTGGGTGTGTGGTAGTTCCTGTGTTTGTATATGAGAGTGGGTGTGTGGTAGTTTCTGTGCCTGTATATGAGAGTGGGTGTGTGGTAGTTTCTGTGTTTGTATATGAGAGTGGGTGTGTGGTAGTTTCTGTGTTTTTTATATGAGAGTGGGTGTGTGGTAGTTTCTGTGTTTGTATATGAGAGTGGGTGTGTGGTGTCTGTATATGAGAGTGGGTGTGTGGTAGTTTCTGTGTTTGTATATGAGAGTGGGTGTGTGGTAGTGTCTGTATTTGTATATGAGAGTGGGTGTGTGGTAGTTTCTGTGTTTGTATATGAGAGTGGGTGTGTGGTGTCTGTATATGAGAGTGGGTGTGTGGTAGTTTCTGTGTTTGTATATGAGAGTGGGTGTGTGGTGTCTGTATATGAGAGTGGGTGTGTGGTAGTTTCTGTGTTTTTTATATGAGAGTGGGTGTGTGGTAGTTTCTGTGTTTTTTATATGAGAGTGGGTGTGTGGTAGTTTCTGTGTTTGTATATGAGAGTGGGTGTGTGGTGTCTGTATATGAGAGTGGGTGTGTGGTAGTTTCTGTGTTTGTATATGAGAGTGGGTGTGTGGTAGTTTCTGTGTTTGTATATGAGAGTGGGTGTGTGGTGTCTGTATATGAGAGTGGGTGTGTGGTAGTTTCTGTATTTGTATATGAGAGTGGGTGTGTGGTAGTTTCTGTGTTTGTATATGAGAGTGGGTGTGTGGTGTCTGTATATGAGAGTGGGTGTGTGGTAGTTTCTGTGTTTGTATATGAGAGTGGGTGTGTGGTGTCTGTATATGAGAGTGGGTGTGTGGTAGTTTCTGTGTTTGTATATGAGAGTGGGTGTGTGGTGTCTGTATATGAGAGTGGGTGTGTGGTAGTTTCTGTGTCTGTATATGAGAGTGGGTGTGTGGTAGTTTCTGTGTCTGTATATGAGAGTGGGTGTGTGGTAGTTTCTGTGTTTGTATATGAGAGTGGGTGTGTGGTAGTGTCTGTGTTTGTATATGAGAGTGGGTGTGTGGTAGTTTCTGTGTTTGTATATGAGAGTGGGTGTGTGGTGTCTGTATATGAGAGTGGGTGTGTGGTAGTTTCTGTGTTTGTATATGAAAGTGGGTGTGTGGTAGTTCCTGTGTTTGTATATGAGAGTGGGTGTGTGGTAGTTTCTGTGTTTGTATATGAGAGTGGGTGTGTGGTGTCTGTATATGAGAGTGGGTGTGTGGTAGTTTCTGTGTTTGTATATGAGAGTGGGTGTGTGGTAGTTTCTGTGCCTGTATATGAGAGTGGGTGTGTGGTAGTTTCTGTGTTTGTATATGAGAGTGGGTGTGTGGTAGTTTCTGTGCCTGTATATGAGAGTGGGTGTGTGGTAGTTTCTGTGTTTGTATATGAGAGTGGGTGTGTGGTAGTTTCTGTGTTTGTATATGAGAGTGGGTGTGTGGTGTCTGTATATGAGAGTGGGTGTGTGGTAGTTTCTGTGTCTGTATATGAGAGTGGGTGTGTGGTAGTTTCTGTGTCTGTATATGAGAGTGGGTGTGTGGTAGTTTCTGTGTTTGTATATGAGAGTGGGTGTGTGGTAGTTTCTGTGTTTGTATATGAGAGTGGGTGTGTGGTAGTTTCTGTGTTTGTATATGAGAGTGGGTGTGTGGTAGTTTCTGTGTCTGTATATGAGAGTGGGTGTGTGGTAGTTTCTATGTTTGTATATGAGAGTGGGTGTGTGGTAGTTTCTGTGTTTGTATATGAGAGTGGGTGTGTGGTAGTTTCTGTGTCTGTATATGAGAGTGGGTGTGTGGTAGTTTCTGTGTCTGTATATGAGAGTGGGTGTGTGGTAGTTTCTGTGTCTGTATATGAGAGTGGGTGTGTGGTGTCTGTATATGAGAGTGGGTGTGTGGTAGTTTCTGTGTTTGTATATGAGAGTGGGTGTGTGGTGTCTGTATATGAGAGTGGGTGTGTGGTAGTTTCTGTGTTTGTATATGAGAGTGGGTGTGTGGTAGTGTCTGTATTTGTATATGAGAGTGGGTGTGTGGTAGTTTCTGTGTTTGTATATGAGAGTGGGTGTGTGGTGTCTGTATATGAGAGTGGGTGTGTGGTAGTTTCTGTGTTTGTATATGAGAGTGGGTGTGTGGTAGTGTCTGTGTTTGTATATGAGAGTGGGTGTGTGGTAGTTTCTGTGTTTGTATATGAGAGTGGGTGTGTGGTGTCTGTATATGAGAGTGGGTGTGTGGTAGTTTCTGTGTTTGTATATGAAAGTGGGTGTGTGGTAGTTCCTGTGTTTGTATATGAGAGTGGGTGTGTGGTAGTTTCTGTGTTTGTATATGAGAGTGGGTGTGTGGTGTCTGTATATGAGAGTGGGTGTGTGGTAGTTTCTGTGTTTGTATATGAGAGTGGGTGTCTGGTGTCTGTATATGAGAGTGGGTGTGTGGTAGTTTCTGTGTCTGTATATGAGAGTGGGTGTGTGGTAGTTTCTGTGTCTGTATATGAGAGTGGGTGTGTGGTAGTTTCTGTGTATGTATATGAGAGTGGGTGTGTGGTAGTTTCTGTGTCTGTATATGAGAGTGGGTGTGTGGTAGTTTCTGTGTTTGTATATGAGAGTGGGTGTGTGGTAGTTTCTGTGTCTGTATATGAGAGTGGGTGTGTGGTAGTTTCTGTGTTTGTATATGAGAGTGGGTGTGTGGTAGTTTCTGTGTCTGTACATGAGAGTGGGTGTGTGGTAGTTTCTGTGTTTGTATATGAGAGTGGGTGTGTGGTAGTTTCTGTGTTTGTATATGAGAGTGGGTGTGTGGTAGTTTCTGTGTCTGTATATGAGAGTGGGTGTGTGGTAGTTTATGTGTCTGTATGTGAGAGTGGGTGTGTGGTAGTTTCTGTGTCTGTATATGAGAGTGGGTGTGTGGTAGTTTCTGTGTTTGTATATGAGAGTGGGTGTGTGGTAGTTTCTGTGTCTGTATATGAGAGTGGGTGTGTGGTAGTTTCTGTGTCTGTATATGAGAATGGGTGTGTGGTAGTTTCTGTGTCTGTATATGAGAGTGGGTGTGTGGTAGTTTATGTGTCTGTATGTGAGAGTGGGTGTGTGGTAGTTTCTGTGTCTGTATATGAGAGTGGGTGTGTGGTAGTTTATGTGTCTGTATGTGAGAGTGGGTGTGTGGTAGTTTCTGTGTCTGTATATGAGAGTGCGTGTGTGGTAGTTTCTGTGTTTGTATATGAGAGTGGGTGTGTGGTAGTTTCTCTGTTTGTATATGAGAGTGCGTGTGTGGTAGTTTCTGTGTTTGTATATGAGAGTGGGTGTGTGGTAGTTTCTGTGTTTGTATATGAGAGTGGGTGTGTGGTAGTTTCTGTGTCTGTGTTTGTATATGAGAGCGGGTGTGTGGTAGTTTCTGTGTCTGTATATGAGAGTGGGTGTGTGGTAGTTTCTGTGTCTGTATATGAGAGTGGGTGTCTGGTGTCTGTATATGAGAGTGGGTGTGTGGTAGTTTCTGTGTTTGTATATGAGAGTGGGTGTCTGGTGTCTGTATATGAGAGTGGGTGTGTGGTAGTTTCTGTGTTTGTATATGAGAGTGGGTGTGTGGTAGTTTCTGTGTTTGTATATGAGAGTGGGTGTGTGGTAGTTTCTGTGTTTGTATATGAGAGTGGGTGTCTGGTGTCTGTATATGAGAGTGGGTGTGTGGTAGTTTCTGTGCCTGTATATGAGAGTGGGTGTGTGGTAGTTTCTGTGTTTGTATATGAGAGTGGGTGTGTGGTAGTGTCTGTGTCTGTATATGAGAGTGGGTGTGTGGTAGTTTCTGTGTCTGTATATGAGAGTGGGTGTGTGGTAGTTTCTGTGTTTGTATATGAGAGTGGGTGTGTGGTTGTGTCTGTATATGAGAGTGGGTGTGTGGTAGTTTCTGTGTCTGTATATGAGAGTGGGTGTGTGGTAGTTTCTGTGTTTGTTTATGAGAGTGGGTGTGTGGTAGTTTCTGTGTCTGTATATGAGAGTGGGTGTGTGGTAGTTTCTGTGTCTGTATATGAGAGTGGGTGTGTGGTAGTTTCTGTGTTTGTATATGAGAGCGGGTGTGTGGTAGTTTCTGTGCCTGTATATGAGAGTGGGTGTGTGGTAGTTTCTGTGTTTGTATATGAGAGTGGGTGTGTGGTGTCTGTATATGAGAGTGGGTGTGTGGTAGTTTCTGTGTCTGTATATGAGAGTGGGTGTGTGGTAGTTTCTGTGTTTGTATATGAGAGTGGGTGTGTGGTAGTTTCTGTGCCTGTATATGAGAGTGGGTGTGTGGTAGTTTCTGTGTCTGTATATGAGAGTGGGTGTGTGGTAGTTTCTGTGTTTGTATATGAGAGCGGGTGTGTGGTAGTTTCTGTGTCTGTATATGAGAGTGGGTGTGTGGTAGTTTCTGTGTTTGTATATGAGAGTGGGTGTCTGGTGTCTGTATATGAGAGTGGGTGTGTGGTAGTTTCTGTGTCTGTATATGAGAGTGGGTGTGTGGTAGTTTCTGTGTCTGTATATGAGAGTGGGTGTGTGGTAGTTTCTGTGTTTGTATATGAGAGTGGGTGTCTGGTGTCTGTATATGAGAGTGGGTGTGTGGTAGTTTCTGTGTCTGTATATGAGAGTGGGTGTGTGGTAGTTTCTGTGTCTGTATATGAGAGTGGGTGTGTGGTAGTTTCTGTGTCTGTATATGAGAGTGGGTGTGTGGTAGTTTCTGTGTCTGTATATGAGAGTGGGTGTGTGGTAGTTTCTGTGTTTGTATATGAGAGTGGGTGTGTGGTAGTTTCTGTGTTTGTATATGAGAGTGGGTGTGTGGTAGTTTCTGTGTCTGTATATGAGAGTGGGTGTGTGGTAGTTTCTGTGTTTGTATATGAGAGTGGGTGTGTGGTAGTTTCTGTGTCTGTATATGAGAGTGGGTGTGTGGTAGTTTCTGTGTTTGTATATGAGAGTGGGTGTGTGGTAGTTTCTGTGTTTGTATATGAGAGTGGGTGTGTGGTAGTTTCTGTGTTTGTATATGAGAGTGGGTGTCTGGTGTCTGTATATGAGAGTGGGTGTGTGGTAGTTTCTGTGTTTGTATATGAGAGTGGGTGTGTGGTAGTTTCTGTGCCTGTATATGAGAGTGGGTGTGTGGTAGTTTCTGTGTTTGTATATGAGAGTGGGTGTGTGGTAGTGTCTGTGTCTGTATATGAGAGTGGGTGTGTGGTAGTTTCTGTGTCTGTATATGAGAGTGGGTGTGTGGTAGTTTCTGTGTTTGTATATGAGAGTGGGTGTGTGGTTGTGTCTGTATATGAGAGTGGGTGTGTGGTAGTTTCTGTGTCTGTATATGAGAGTGGGTGTGTGGTAGTTTCTGTGTTTGTTTATGAGAGTGGGTGTGTGGTAGTTTCTGTGTCTGTATATGAGAGTGGGTGTGTGGTAGTTTCTGTGTCTGTATATGAGAGTGGGTGTGTGGTAGTTTCTGTGTCTGTATATGAGAGTGGGTGTGTGGTAGTTTCTGTGTTTGTTTATGAGAGTGGGTGTGTGGTAGTTTCTGTGTCTGTATATGAGAGTGGGTGTGTGGTAGTTTCTGTGTTTGTATATGAGAGTGGGTGTGTGGTAGTTTCTGTGTCTGTATATGAGAGTGGGTGTGTGGTAGTTTCTGTGTTTGTATATGAGAGTGGGTGTGTGGTAGTTTCTGTGTCTGTATATGAGAGTGGGTGTGTGGTAGTTTCTGTGTCTGTACATGAGAGTGGGTGTGTGGTAGTTTCTGTGTTTATATATGAGAGTGGGTGTGTGGTAGTTTCTGTGTCTGTATATGAGAGTGGGTGTGTGGTAGTTTCTCTGTTTGTATATGAGAGTGGGTGTGTGGTAGTTTCTGTGTTTGTATATGAGAGCAGGTGTGTGGTAGTTTCTGTGTCTGTATATGAGAGTGGGTGTGTGGTAGTTTCTGTGTTTGTATATGAGAGTGGGTGTCTGGTGTCTGTATATGAGAGTGGGTGTGTGGTAGTTTCTGTGTCTGTATATGAGAGTGGGTGTGTGGTAGTTTCTGTGTTTGTATATGAGAGTGGGTGTCTGGTGTCTGTATATGAGAGTGGGTGTGTGGTAGTTTCTGTGTTTGTATATGAGAGTGGGTGTGTGGTAGTTTCTGTGTATGTATATGAGAGTGGGTGTGTGGTAGTTTCTGTGTCTGTATATGAGAGTGGGTGTGTGGTAGTTTCTGTGTCTGTATATGAGAGTGGGTGTGTGGTAGTTTCTGTGTCTGTATATGAGAGTGGGTGTGTGGTAGTTTCTGTGTTTGTATATGAGAGTGGGTGTGTGGTAGTTTCTGTGTTTGTATATGAGAGTGGTTGTGTGGTTGTGTCTGTATATGAGAGTGGGTGTGTGGTAGTTTCTGTGTTTGTATATGAGAGTGGGTGTGTGGTAGTTTCTGTGTTTGTATATGAGAGTGGGTGTGTGGTAGTTTCTGTGTCTGTATATGAGAGTGGGTGTGTGGTAGTTTCTGTGTCTGTATATGAGAGTGGGTGTGTGGTAGTTTCTGTGTTTGTATATGAGAGTGGGTGTGTGGTAGTTTCTGTGTTTGTATATGAGAGTGGGTGTGTGGTAGTTTCTGTGTTTGTATATGAGAGTGGGTGTGTGGTAGTTTCTGTGTCTGTATATGAGAGTGGGTGTGTGGTAGTTTATGTGTTTGTATATGAGAGTGGGTGTGTGGTTGTGTCTGTGTTTGTATATGAGAGTGGGTGTGTGGTAGTTTCTGTGTCTGTATATGAGAGTGGGTGTGTGGTAGTTTATGTGTTTGTATATGAGAGTGGGTGTGTGGTAGTTTATGTGTTTGTATATGAGAGTGGGTGTGTGGTAGTTTCTGTGTTTGTATATGAGAGTGGGTGTGTGGTAGTTTCTGTGTCTGTATATGAGAGTGGGTGTGTGGTAGTTTCTGTGTTTGTATATGAGAGTGGGTGTGTGGTAGTTTCTGTGTTTGTATATGAGAGTGGGTGTGTGGTAGTTTCTGTGTCTGTATATGAGAGTGGGTGTGTGGTAGTTTCTGTGTTTGTATATGAGAGTGGGTGTCTGGTGTCTGTATATGAGAGTGGGTGTGTGGTAGTTTCTGTGTCTGTATATGAGAGTGGGTGTGTGGTAGTTTCTGTGTCTGTATATGAGAGTGGGTGTGTGGTAGTTTCTGTGTCTGTATATGAGAGTGGGTGTGTGGTAGTTTCTGTGTCTGTATATGAGAGTGGGTGTGTGGTAGTTTCTGTGTCTGTATATGAGAGTGGGTGTGTGGTAGTTTCTGTGTTTGTATATGACAGTGGGTGTGTGGTAGTTTATGTGTTTGTATATGAGAGTGGGTGTGTGGTAGTTTCTGTGTCTGTATATGACAGTGGGTGTGTGGTAGTTTATGTGTTTGTATATGAGAGTGCGTGTGTGGTAGTTTATGTGTTTGTATATGAGAGTGGGTGTGTGGTAGTTTCTGTGTCTGTATATGAGAGTGGGTGTGTGGTAGTTTCTGTGTCTGTATATGAGAGTGGGTGTGTGGTAGTTTCTGTGTTTGTATATGAGAGTGGGTGTGTGGTAGTTTCTGTGTCTGTATATGAGAGTGGGTGTGTGGTAGTTTCTGTGTCTGTATATGAGAGTGCGTGTGTGGTAGTTTCTGTGTTTGTATATGAGAGTGGGTGTGTGGTAGTTTCTGTGTCTGTATATGAGAGTGCGTGTGTGGTAGTTTCTGTGTTTGTATATGAGAGTGGGTGTGTGGTAGTTTCTGTGTCTGTGTTTGTATATGAGAGCGGTTGTGTGGTAGTTTCTGTGTCTGTATATGAGAGTGGGTGTGTGGTAGTTTCTGTGTCTGTATATGAGAGTGCGTGTGTGGTAGTTTCTGTGTTTGTATATGAGAGTGGGTGTGTGGTAGTTTCTGTGTCTGTATATGAGAGTGCGTGTGTGGTAGTTTCTGTGTTTGTATATGAGAGTGGGTGTGTGGTAGTTTCTGTGTCTGTGTTTGTATATGAGAGCGGTTGTGTGGTAGTTTCTGTGTCTGTATATGAGAGTGGGTGTGTGGTAGTTTCTGTGTCTGTATATGAGAGTGGGTGTGTGGTAGTTTCTGTGTCTGTATATGAGAGTGGGTGTGTGGTAGTTTCTGTGTCTGTATATGAGAGTGGGTGTGTGGTAGTTTCTGTGTTTGTATATGAGAGTGGGTGTGTGGTAGTTTCTGTGTTTGTATATGAGAGTGGGTGTGTGGTAGTTTCTGTGTCTGTATATGAGAGTGGGTGTGTGGTAGTTTCTGTGTCTGTATATGAGAGTGGGTGTGTGGTAGTTTCTGTGTCTGTATATGAGAGTGGGTGTGTGGTAGTTTCTGTGTCTGTATATGAGAGTGGGTGTGTGGTAGTTTCTGTGTTTGTATATGAGAGTGGGTGTGTGGTAGTTTCTGTGTTTGTATATGAGAGTGGGTGTGTGGTAGTTTCTGTGTTTGTATATGAGAATGGGTGTGTGGTAGTTTCTGTGTCTGTATATGAGAGTGGGTGTGTGGTAGTTTCTGTGTTTGTATATGAGAGTGGGTGTGTGGTAGTTTCTGTGTCTGTATATGAGAGTGGGTGTGTGGTAGTTTCTGTGTCTGTATATGAGAGTGGGTGTGTGGTAGTTTCTGTGTCTGTATATGAGAGTGGGTGTGTGGTAGTTTCTGTGTCTGTATATGAGAGTGGGTGTGTGGTAGTTTCTGTGTCTGTATATGAGAGTGGGTGTGTGGTAGTTTCTGTGTTTGTATATGAGAGTGGGTGTGTGGTAGTTTCTGTGTCTGTATATGAGAGTGGGTGTGTGGTAGTTTCTGTGTCTGTATATGAGAGTGGGTGTGTGGTAGTTTATGTGTCTGTATATGACAGTGGGTGTGTGGTAGTTTCTGTGTCTGTATATGAGAGTGGGTGTGTGGTAGTTTCTGTGTCTGTATATGAGAGTGGGTGTGTGGTAGTTTCTGTGTCTGTATATGAGAGTGGGTGTGTGGTAGTTTCTGTGTCTGTATATGAGAGCGGTTGTGTGGTAGTTTCTGTGTCTGTATATGAGAGTGGGTGTGTGGTAGTTTCTGTGTCTGTATATGAGAGTGGGTGTGTGGTAGTTTCTGTGTCTGTATATGAGAGTGGGTGTGTGGTAGTTTCTGTGTCTGTATATGAGAGTGGGTGTGTGGTAGTTTCTGTGTCTGTATATGAGAGTGGGTGTGTGGTAGTTTCTGTGTCTGTATATGAGAGTGGGAATGTGGTAGTTTCTGTGTCTGTATATGAGAGTGGGTGTGTGGTAGTTTCTGTGTTTGTATATGAGAGTGGGTGTGTGGTGTCTGTATATGAGAGTGGGTGTATGGTAGTTTCTGTGTTTGTATATGAGAGTGGGTGTGTGGTGTTTGTATATGAGAGTGGGTGTGTGGTAGTTTCTGTGTTTGTATATGAGAGTGGGTGTGTGGTAGTTTCTGTGCCTGTATATGAGAGTGGGTGTATGGTAGTTTCTGTGTTTGTATATGAGAGTGGGTGTGTGGTGTTTGTATATGAGAGTGGGTGTGTGGTAGTTTCTGTGTTTGTATATGAGAGTGGTTGTGTGGTTGTGTCTGTATATGAGAGTGGGTGTGTGGTAGTTTCTGTGTTTGTATATGAGAGCGGGTGTGTGGTAGTTTCTGTGTTTGTATATGAGAGTGGGTGTGTGGTGTTTGTATATGAGAGTGGGTGTGTGGTAGTTTCTGTGTTTGTATATGAGAGTGGGTGTGTGGTAGTTTCTGTGCCTGTATATGAGAGTGGGTGTATGGTAGTTTCTGTGTTTGTATATGAGAGTGGGTGTGTGGTGTTTGTATATGAGAGTGGGTGTGTGGTAGTTTCTGTGTTTGTATATGAGAGTGGGTGTGTGGTAGTTTCTGTGCCTGTATATGAGAGTGGGTGTATGGTAGTTTCTGTGTTTGTATATGAGAGTGGGTGTGTGGTGTTTGTATATGAGAGTGGGTGTGTGGTAGTTTCTGTGTTTGTATATGAGAGTGGTTGTGTGGTTGTGTCTGTATATGAGAGTGGGTGTGTGGTAGTTTCTGTGTTTGTATATGAGAGCGGGTGTGTGGTAGTTTCTGTGTCTGTATATGAGAGTGGGTGTGTGGTAGTTTCTGTGTCTGTATATGAGAGTGGATGTGTGGTGTCTGTATATGAGAGTGGGTGTGTGGTAGTTTCTGTGTTTGTATATGAGAGTGGGTGTGTGGTAGTTTCTGTGTCTGTATATGAGAGTGGGTGTGTGGTGTCTGTATATGAGAGTGGGTGTGTGGTAGTTTCTCTGTTTGTATATGAGAGTGGGTGTGTGGTGTCTGTATATGAGAGTGGGTGTGTGGTAGTTCCTGTGTTTGTATATGAGAGTGGGTGTGTGGTAGTTTCTGTGTCTGTATATGAGAGTGGGTGTGTGGTAGTTTCTGTGTTTGTATATGAGAGTGGGTGTGTGGTGTCTGTATATGAGAGTGGGTGTATGGTAGTTTCTGTGTTTGTATATGAGAGTGGGTGTGTGGTGTTTGTATATGAGAGTGGGTGTGTGGTAGTTTCTGTGTTTGTATATGAGAGTGGGTGTGTGGTAGTTTCTGTGCCTGTATATGAGAGTGGGTGTATGGTAGTTTCTGTGTTTGTATATGAGAGTGGGTGTGTGGTGTTTGTATATGAGAGTGGGTGTGTGGTAGTTTCTGTGTTTGTATATGAGAGTGGTTGTGTGGTTGTGTCTGTATATGAGAGTGGGTGTGTGGTAGTTTCTGTGTTTGTATATGAGAGCGGGTGTGTGGTAGTTTCTGTGTTTGTATATGAGAGTGGGTGTGTGGTGTTTGTATATGAGAGTGGGTGTGTGGTAGTTTCTGTGTTTGTATATGAGAGTGGGTGTGTGGTAGTTTCTGTGCCTGTATATGAGAGTGGGTGTATGGTAGTTTCTGTGTTTGTATATGAGAGTGGGTGTGTGGTGTTTGTATATGAGAGTGGGTGTGTGGTAGTTTCTGTGTTTGTATATGAGAGTGGGTGTGTGGTAGTTTCTGTGCCTGTATATGAGAGTGGGTGTATGGTAGTTTCTGTGTTTGTATATGAGAGTGGGTGTGTGGTGTTTGTATATGAGAGTGGGTGTGTGGTAGTTTCTGTGTTTGTATATGAGAGTGGTTGTGTGGTTGTGTCTGTATATGAGAGTGGGTGTGTGGTAGTTTCTGTGTTTGTATATGAGAGCGGGTGTGTGGTAGTTTCTGTGTCTGTATATGAGAGTGGGTGTGTGGTAGTTTCTGTGTCTGTATATGAGAGTGGATGTGTGGTGTCTGTATATGAGAGTGGGTGTGTGGTAGTTTCTGTGTTTGTATATGAGAGTGGGTGTGTGGTAGTTTCTGTGTCTGTATATGAGAGTGGGTGTGTGGTGTCTGTATATGAGAGTGGGTGTGTGGTAGTTTCTCTGTTTGTATATGAGAGTGGGTGTGTGGTGTCTGTATATGAGAGTGGGTGTGTGGTAGTTCCTGTGTTTGTATATGAGAGTGGGTGTGTGGTAGTGTCTGTATTTGTATATGAGAGTGGGTGTGTGGTAGTGTCTGTGTCTGTACATGAGAGTGGGTGTGTGGTAGTTTATGTGTTTGTATATGAGAGTGGGTGTGTGGTGTCTGTATATGAGAGTGGGTGTGTGGTGTCTGTATATGAGAGTGGGTGTGTGGTGGTTTCTGTGTCTGTATATGAGAGTGGGTGTGTGGTGTTTGTATATGAGAGTGGGTGTGTGGTAGTTTCTGTGTTTGTATATGAGAGTGGGTGTGTGGTGGTTTCTGTGTCTGTATATGAGAGTGGGTGTGTGGTAGTTTCTGTGTCTGTATATGAGAGTGGGTGTGTGGTAGTTTCTGTGTCTGTATATGAGAGTGGGTGTGTGGTAGTTTCTGTGTTTGTATATGAGAGTGGGGGTGTGGTAGTTTCTGTGTCTGTATATGAGAGTGGGTGTGTGGTAGTTTCTGTGTTTGTATATGAGAGTGGGTGTGTGGTAGTTTCTGTGCCTGTATATGAGACTAGGTGTGTGGTAGTTTCTGTGTTTGTATATGAGAGTGGGTGTGTGGTAGTTTCTGTGTTTGTATATGAGTGGGTGCGTGGTAGTTTCTGTGTTTTGTATATGAGAGTGGGTGTGTGGTGTCTGTATATGAGAGTGGGTGTGTGGTAATGAATGAGAGAGGAGGTGTGCCCAGGGCGGCTGGAGTTGGAGGACAGAAGTCGGCAGAGAGATACACAATAGTTGAAGTCACTACCCAAAATTCTCAAGTCTTCTTTTTAGAAGGAGAGCTTTGGGAGAGCAAGGAGCTGTGGACAGCCTACTACAGCAGAATCACCTGGGTAGGGAAGGAGGCGGAGACGAGGGAGCTCTGAATCCAGGCACAGGCCCAGACCACCCAAAACCGGTTACAGCGGCCCAGGGAGGTCCGAGAGACACAGCTCATGTAACAGGGCTCACAGCTCACGGGATAGAGGCAGTACTTACTGCACTGGTTCCTGGCTTCCATCACTCCAGCTACCCCTTCTCACACACACACACACACACAGTCACAAACACACATACACACACTCACACATACACACACACACACTCACTCACACAAACACACACTCACTCACACAAATACACACAGTCACCTCACATACATAGACATGGACACACACACACACTCCCACCCCACACTCACAGGCACACATACACTCCCCAAGACAAATGCACACACTTACACAGACACACACCACAATACACATGTTCATACACTCACTGTCTCTCTCTTTCTCTCCCACACACACTCACAGCCCTTCTCTTCTTCTTTCTCTCTGAGAGGGAGAGGGGGTAGAGGAGGAGTGGGGGGGGGAGAGAGAGAGAGAGAAAGAAAGAAACCAAATGGACAATGTGGAAGGAGCCTCACCCTGTGTGTGACCTGTGGTGTGAAAACAATTTCACTGGCTCTCCACTCAGCTTTAGATCACCTGCACAATAGCAATACCTACGTTGGGCTGCTGTTTATTGATTACAGCTGTGTTTAACACAATCAGTTCCAATCTGCACCCTTGGTTTCCCTGCTGGGAGACCACAGTCCGTGTGGATCAGAAATACCATCTACTCCTTGCTGACAACCATCACTGGTGCATGCTTAGTCACTGCTCTACTCTTTCTACAACCGTGACAGTGTGACTTGGCACAGCTCAAACGTCATCTAAATTTGCCGACGACATAGTTACTGATGGCAGAATTTCACAGACGGTGGCAAGGGGGCCGACAGGAGCGACACAGATCACCTAGTTGAGTGCTGTCACACTCAACGTCAGCGAAACCAGGTTATTGATTATGGACTCCTGGGAGGGGAAGTCGAGGGAACAACACCAGTCACTGCGGAAGCAGAAGTGGAAACGGTGAGCAGTTTCAAGTTCCTGGGAGTCGACACCTCTGAAAGTCTATCCTGGCCACAACGGGTTGGTGCCATCGCAAAGGAGGCACAACAGGGGCAACGGGGTTGAGGAGACTTGCCTCGCAGATTTCCGCAGATCACCGCGGCGAGCGTCCGGTGGGCCGCCGAACGGGATCGGAAGTGGCCGCAGGAAGTGGGAAACTCAGCCCGCTCCATCGTGGCCCCAGCCTCCCCAGCGTTGAGGGCAGCTTCAAAAGGCGATGCCTCAAAAAGGCCAGCATCCATTATTAAGGAGCCCCAGCATTCAAGACATGCCCTCTTCTCATTGTTACCATCAGGGAGGGGGTACCGGAGCCTGAAGACACACACTCAGCGATTCAGGAACAGCTTCTTCCCCTCTGCCATCAGGGAGGAGGTACAGGAGCCTGAAGACACACACTCAGCGATTCAGGAACAGCTTCTTCCCCTCTGCCATCAGGGAGGGGGTACAGGAGCCTGAAGACACACACTCAGCCATTCAGGAACAGCTTCTTCCCCTCCGCCATCGGGGAGGAGGTACAGGAGCCTGAAGACACACACTCAATGATTCCGGAACAGCTTCTTCCCCTCTGCCATCAGGGAGGAGGTACAGGAGCCTGAAGACACACACTCAATGATTCCGGAACAGCTTCCTGCCCTCCACCAACAGATTTGTGAATTAATAATAAATCCAAGAACATCACCTCTGGTTTTGCACTACCTATTTAATTTAATACTTATATATTTATTATGATTTATAGTTTTTACGTACTGTTGCCTCAAACGTAATAAATTTCATGACGTATGCCAGTGAATATTAAACCTGATTTACATTTTGATTCTAAAAAAGTGCCTTTACTCTCAAATCAAACACTCACTGCCTGACACACCTTGAAGCCAAACAATGAAGGTTCCAGTGTAAACACCGAGTGGGACAGGGTCTGTGGAATTGGCTGACACCGGGGGATTTGGCTGCTGAAGGTGACGGCAGGCAGACACAACAGCTGCAAAGCCTTTCCTCACATCTGATCCCTCCTCCCCAGGGCCCGTTCCCACAGACTCCCCTAGCACCCTTGGGTCCCAGGAGAGAGAGGGTGACGCTCGAAGGAAGTCCTTCCAGCTCAGTGTCTGCAGTTAGTTTCACCAGGTGGAGGAGGTTTCCTCCGTTTCCCCTCCTCTCTCCCCCCTCTACTCCTTCCTTTTTTCCTCCTCATCTTCCACCTCGCTCCCTTTCTTTCCACCCAACACCCTCTTCCTCTCCTTCATTCCACCTCCACCCTCTCCTCCCTATACCCTCTCCTCTTGTCCTATCCCCTTCCACTGCCCCACCCCCTCCAAACACCATTCCTTTTCTCCCCATCCTCTCTCTATCGTTTTTTGTCTTCTCTCCCATGCCCCCTCCCCTCCCTCCTCCATCTTCCACACTCTTCCTGGCGCACCATCCCCATCAATCCTCCCCTTCCCCACGCTCCTCTCCCATCCCCACCTCCACCCCCGACCCCCCTTCAACTTCTCCCATCACCCTCTCTCCTCTACCCCTTCCTCTCTCTCAATCCCCTCCTCTGCTCACCAATACCCTGTGCCCCACCCCCTCCATTCCCCTTACCTATCCCCACCCGCTCTCCTCCCCATTCCTTCTCTCATCCACCTTCTCCTCTTTCACCTACCAGTTCTCTTCCCACACCCTCCTCCTCTCTTCCCCATCTTTCCTCTTCCTCCTCCCTCCTCTCCTTACCCAATTCCCTCCTCCCTCCTTGCCATCCCCCTCGTCTCCATCTCCCCCACTCCCCGTCCCTCCAGTATCTGGAATATTGAGAGCAGTTTTGGGCCCTGCATTTAAGGAAGGACGTGTTCCCTTCCAAGGAGCATCGCAAGAACGATCCCAGACAAAAGGGTCCACGTATGAGGAAGGGCCTGTGCCTGCACTTGATGGAGCTCAGAAGGTGGGGCTGGGGGGAATCTGACTGGACAGGGTGGATGTGGAGAGGATGTTTCCATCGGTGGGAGACTAGGGTCTTGGATCTGAGGCCACAGCCTCAGAATAGAGTGGAGTCCCTTTAAGACCGTGATCATTTGCATCCACACGAGGCAGTGAGTGCTTCAAGAAGGCAGCATCCATCATTAAAGATCCCCATCATCATCTCGCACCTCCCGCTGGCCAGCAGTACAGAAGTCCGAAGTCCCACACCACCAGATTCAGGAACAGCTACTTCCCATCGACCATTCAGTTCCTGAACCAGCCGGCACAACCCAAGCTCAGCACAGTGACCACAACGGGACCACATTTTGCACTCAAGTGGACTTTGTTGGTTTTTTAAAAAAATTTAATTGTGCTCTCGTGCAAACAAAAAGTTTAACTTCTGTACGTCTTGTGGACGCCGCTTCTCTGATGCTATATGCCCAGGGTGCTGCGGAGAAGTCTTCCTACACAGTTTCGTTGTACTCGGGCAGATGAGAATAAACTCGACTTCCACTTTGACTTTGGTGAGGAGTCTGTGGAATTTGTTGCCGTGGAGACCAAGTCACTGAATGTACTTACGGCAGAGACTGATGGGTTCTTGGTCAGTGATGAGGTTAAGGGCTAGTGGGTGAAGGTGGGAGAATGGGGCTGAGGGAAAAACAGCAGCCACAATTGAATGGCGGGGGCTCAATGGGCCGATTGGCCTGATCCTTATGGTCTTCCTGTGAAAGGGTCCTGTTTCAGTCTGGGGTCTCTCTGGGACGTCAGTTCTGCTGGCCTCTTCCTTCTCCTTATTGTTCAGTTGGTGGGACGAGGCCTGAGTTCATTACCCACCCCACTGGAGTGAGGGGAGGGAGCACGTCAACAACCCAGACCAGGGCAGGTGGGGTAAGTACAGTGGATTTCCTGTCTTCAGGGAGTCGATCCTCATCACCAGGACATGCCCTCTTAACATTGCTACCACCAGGGAGGAGGTAGAGGAGCATGAAGACACACTCTCAATGTTTCAGGAATAGCTTCTTCCCCTCTGCCATCCGATTTCTGAACAGCACATGAACACATTATATTTTCCCTCTCTTTTTGTCCTACTTAATTTATATACTGTGTAAAAGTATACCCTAACCCTAATACGCACATAAACATATTCATTGATTTATTTATACTTAAACACTAATAAAAAAATTTCACGACATATGCCAGCGATATGAAACCTGATTCTGGCCCCGTTCTACAATGTCACCCTTTTCTTAGTCCCCCAGCCTTGGTGCAGCTGACAACTTCAGATTGTCCGCCATTCCTGTTCGGCACCACACACAGATCCTCCTCAGAAACCACATCACACCTCCCTCTCCCACGCCTCCACCTCCCCAGAAACTCCCTCTCTGACATTAGCAGGGGAGGAGGTCAGGGACTCACCGTGGCTTGTGGGGGGGGGGGGTGTGCAGAATCTCCTCCAGCTGAGATGGAGGGTGGGGCCGTTCAGCAGACAGTCAGGCTCTGCAGTGGGCTCTCCCTGTCTCTAGCCTGGACGTGCTTGTGTCCGACTCCCGGTCCTCCTCGACCCTCCGCAATGACTGGCTGATGGGTGGGGGGGGGCAGGGGTGGAAAAGGAGAAAGGTGAGCAACAGGGTTCCCCTATCCGGATTCCTCCCCCTCACCCACCCCACCCACCGAACCACAAACTCAGCCACCATGGACAGCACCTTGGCAAAGGCCTCCTGACAGATCCAAGCAAACGAGTGCAACTGGTGCCTTTTACCCCGGGTGATACCACAGGATCCAGGCAAGGTGATTGGTGGAAAGTTATGGGGAGATGTCACAGGTTAAGTTTTTCGGCAAGTGCTAGGGACAAATTACGAAAGGTGGTGTTAAGCTACACGTATTCGGGACATCTCTCTTAGATAGGTACATGGGTGAAAGAAAAATGGAGGGTTATGGGCTCGGTAGGAGAGAAGGGTTAGATTAGTCATGAAGTAGATCAAACGGCCAGCACAACATTAAGGCGGCGTGGTAGCAAAGTGGTTTCGGTAGCGGTGACCCGGGTTCAATTCCCACCACTGCCTGTGAGGAGTTTGTATGCTCTCTCCCCATGACCGCGTGGGTTTCCTCCGGGTGCTCCGGTTTCCTCCCACAGTCCAAAGACGTACCAGTTGGAAGGTTAACCAGCCATTAAAAACTGTCCTGCAGTTAGGCTAGGATTAAATCAAAGAGGGAGAAGGGTTGAATGCCAATCGATCAGTGGAGGGTGTACCGGAATGAATGTGTGTGCTGGTCCACCCACATCACAGACAAGAATTCCTCAGGAGCCTGAAAGATTTAGCACGTCTCCGCCGACCCTCACTAATCGTCACTAACGTACCATCGAGAGGATCCTATCTGGATGCGTCACAACGTGGGGCAGCAATCGCTCTGCCCGGGACCGCAAGAAACTGCGGAGAGCTTTGGACTCGGCTCAGCACATGACGGAAACCAGCCTCCCCCTTTCACATGCTCTGTCTGCACTTCTGGCTGCCTCGATAAAGCTGGTGTAATCCACGAGCCCCCCCCCTCCCCATCCCGCAAATTCTGTCTTCTCCCCCCTCCCGTTGGGCAGAAGATATGGAAACCTGAAACACATACCCCACTGACTATTCCACAGTTCCCTAGCAATCTCCCCTCACATGCTTCTTTTGCTCCTGCCACACAAAGGAATTTAAACCCTGCACTAAGGTTTTCACCCTCTACCTTCTTGGCATGTTAAGTACGCTTCATGACTGTACAAAATCACATTTCCTTTTCCGGTTTCTGCTGCGGACAGTGCTGCCAACATGGAGTTAATGATGATTTGCCAGCAGATTTCACAACTGGCTGATTTATACTGTTTTTATTGAAGAAATTACTCGGTGCACACGTGTTATCACCGGGCGGAAAACTGCACAGCACAAGATTTTTTGCGCACAGTGGGCATTACAAATTAGAGGGGACGTTGTTCCCTGGTGCAATGAGTTACACTCTTGGCTTCACAATCTACCCGTTATGTTCCTGCACCTTACTGTTTCCCTGCACTGCACCCTCCCCCTTACAGTTTATTCTGCATTTTGTTATTGTTTTATCTTGTTCCACCTCGATGCACCCTGTAATGACCTGACCTGGATGAATGGTATGCAAGACAAGCTTTTAAGTGTATCTCGGTACATGTGACAATAATAAATCAATACCAATACGCAGACTGACTCTCCTCGCCCTGTCCGACCCACTTCCCCCCACCACAAGAATTCCCAAGCAAGGACGTCCTGCTGAACTGGCGGGACCACCATCAGTTCCCGTCCTGAGTGGGGTGGGGCCCTCACACTGAGCTGGGCCAAGAAGGGCTGCACCCCACCCCTGCCTGTGCCCAGTATGCACACCCTCATGGGGGGGGGGGGGTTTCAGAATCCTACCTCAAGCAACAGTGCTGATCGGCGGGTGAAATGGCTGCTCCGAACTGTTCCTCCCCCCAAAACACGCCAACCCAACCCTAGGCTGCCCACAGTGAGGGGTAGAATCCAAAAGGAAGGGATTCAGTGGGTGGGGAGGAATGAAAATGGGATGAATGCTGGATTGCTGGAACTGTTCGGCACAAATTTGATGGGCCAAAGGGTCTGATTGTAAACGCTGCAGGATTCTGATAGAATCAATGGCTCGCTCTCTCTCTCTGTAACAAGAACCAATCTCCTTAGAGATCTACTCACAAATCTCCGCGCTGCTCATTAAACACACAAGCCTATGACTCAGAGAGGAGAGAGAAAATGAGTGAGTCATTTCTCTTGCGACAGAGTGGGGGGGGGGGGTCACCTAGACAGCATGTACTCCACCTGAGACCCATGTATTCCCAGACGATAACCCAGCTCCCTCACACCATCCCTGAGTGACCCCCCTCTCCCAGTACCCTGTGTCACTGACTGTATCCCCACTGACGTTAACCCAGCTCCCTCACACTGTCCCTCAGTGACCCCTCTCCCCCAGCACCCTGTGTCACTGACTGTATCCCCACTGACAATAACCCAGCTCCCTCACACCATCCCTCAGTGACCCCTCTCCCCCAGCACCCTGTGTCACTGACTGTATCCCCACTGACGACAACCCAGCTCCCTCACACCTTCCCTCAGTGACCCCTCTCCCCCAGCACCCTGTGTCACTGACTGTATCCCCACTGACATTAACCCAGCTCCCTCACACCGTCCCTCAGTAACCCCACTCCCCCAGCGCCCTGTGTCACTGACTGTATCCCCACTGACGTTAACCCAGCTCCCTCACACCATCCCTCAGTGACCCCTCTCCCCCAGCACCGTGTCACTGACTGTATCCCCACTGACGATAATCCAGCTCCCTCACACCGTCCCTCAGTGACCCCTCTCCCCAGCACCCTGTGTCACTGACTGTATCCCCACTGACAATAACCCAGCTCCCTCACACCATCCCTCAGTGACCCCTCTCCCCCAGCACCCTGTGTCACTGACTGTATCCCCACTGACGACAACCCAGCTCCCTCACACCTTCCCTCAGTGACCCCTCTCCCCCAGCACCCTGTGTCACTGACTGTATCCCCACTGACGATAACCCAGCTCCCTCACACCGTCCCTCAGTGACCCCTCTCCCCCAGCACCCTGTCACTGACTGTATCCCCACTGACGATAACCCAGCTCCCTCACACCGTCCCTCAGTGACCCCTCTCCCCCAGCACCCTGTGTCACTGACTGTATCCCCACTGACGATAACCCAGCTCCCTCACACCGTCCCTCAGCGACCCCTCTCCCCCAGCGCCCTGTGTCACTGACTGTATCCCCACTGACGATAACCCAGCTCCCTCACACCATCCCTGAGTGACCCCCCTCTCCCAGTACCCTGCGTCTCTGACTGTATCCCCACTGACGATAACCCAGCTCCCTCATACCATCCCTGAGTGACCCCCCCTCTCCCAGTACCCTGCGTCTCTGACTGTATCCCCACTGACATTAACCCAGCTCCCTCACACTGTCCCTCAGTGACCACTCTCCCCCAGCACCCCAGTCTCTGACTGTAGCCCCACTGACGATAACCCAGCTCCCTCACACCGTCCCTCAGTGACCCCTCTCCCCCAGCACCCTGTGTCACTGACTGTATCCTCACTGACATTAACCCAGCTCCCTCACACTGTCCCTCAGTGACCCCTCTCCCCCAGCACCCTGTGTCACTGACTGTATCCTCACTGACATTAACCCAGCTCCCTCACACTGTCCCTCAGTGACCACTCTCCCCCAGCGCCCTGTGTCACTGACTGTATCCCCACTGACGATAACCCAGCTCCCTCATACCATCCCTGAGTGACCCCCCCTCTCCCAGTACCCTGCGTCTCTGACTGTATCCCCACTGACGATAACCCAGCTCCCTCACACTGTCCCTCAGTGACCCCTCTCCCCCAGCACCGTGTCACTGACTGTATCCCCACTGACGTTAACCCAGCTCCCTCACACCATCCCTCAGTGACCCCTCTCCCCCAGCACCCTGTGTCACTGACTGTATCCCCACTGACAATAACCCAGCTCCCTCACACTGTCCCTCAGTGACCACTCTCCCCCAGCACCCCAGTCTCTGACTGTAGCCCCACTGACGATAACCCAGCTCCCTCACACCGTCCCTCAGTGACCCCTCTCCCCCAGCACCCTGTGTCACTGACTGTATCCCCACTGACATTAACCCAGCTCCCTCACACTGTCCCTCAGTGACCACTCTCCCCCAGCACCGTGTCACTGACTGTATCCCCACTGACAATAACCCAGCTCCCTCACACCGTCCCTCAGTGACCCCTCTCCCCCAGCGTCCTGTCACTGACTGTATCCCCACTGACGACAACCCAGCACCCTCACACTGTTCCTGTACCATTTGGTTGAGGTGAGGAAACCCTCTTGCCCCAATACCCTCGCTCCACAGGCAGGACTGGACCAAGAACCCCTCATTGGTCAGTGTTTCGAGACGAAGCAGCTTGGAACAGAATCTCACACGCATGATACACATACACACGAAGTATACGCAAACACGCGTGTGCACACACGACAAAGTGCAGGAGTGTATACACACACACACACACACACACACAATGGAGACATAATCACAGGAACGCTACACAAAGACAATACAAATAGACATTTCAGCACACACAGACACCAGAATGCATATAAGCATCTTACACACCCGCTCGCACCCCTCACACCCACCAGCCTCTCCCTCACACACAATCCCACAAGCACTACCCTCGACCACACGTGACCCTTTCACGCCTACACACACCCATGTACCAAGCAAGCCCATACACCGTGACACAGCCCCACTACTTACACACGGGCGCTATCGTCTCTCACTCAAGACACGCACCACCTCCACACACACACATTCTACAGAGAGCTGGTCACTCCAGACACGCGGGCCGAGCCACACAGACGTGGAAGGTGACACACCTCGCACACCAACGGATGGATATGGGTCCTTTCGCGCACACACACACACACACACACGCGCGTTTATACACACTCAGTTAAACACTCAGTTAAACACATTCGCAGTCCTTCAGCATACACACAGTCACGTAAACGCACAAAACACGGACACACACGCGCGCAAAATCGATTTAACACGGACACACACACGGGCACAGACCGAGCCCGGAGATAAACAAACGCAGAGACGAGGATCTGCAAAAAACAGGTGCAACGGGAGGCCGCTAGCCAGCGATCCCACACAAAGACTCGCTGACCTCGGCAGCCGCCCTGCCCTCTTCCCCCCACCGATCGAGGAGTGCCTACCCCCCCCTCCCCCTGCATTCGCTCCCCACCCCCGCCTCTCTCACCCTCTCACTGTCCCGTGTCGCTCTCCGGAGCTTCTGAAATCAACAACTCCCCCGCTCGGCGCCGTCAGCCGCTCGGAGAGGGGCGGGTCCTGGGGAGGGCAAACGGCGGAGGGAGCGTGCGGGTCCCAGGGAGGGGGAGGGGACGGACCTATAGGCTTTACAGTCAGGCTTCCCGCAGCTCTCTCACTTCCCCCTCACTCTTCCTCCACCTACTTTCACCCCCCGTCGTCTCCTCCTCCTCATCAGCCCACTTCCCCTCCTCTGGCCTTTCACCCTCTCCCCTTCCTCACAACCCCCCTCACCCTTCCCCCTGCCCATCGCAACCCCTCCCATCTAACTGTCTCCACCTCTACCTACCACCGCTTAATCTCTCCCGCCTCTCGCCCCCTCCCAGCCTTTTCCCCATCACTCTCCCCACACCCCCTCCCCTCCCCATCTCTCTCCCCCTCCCGTCTCACTTCTCCTTTCCCCTCCTTTCACCTTCCCTCCCCTCTCACCCCCTCCGTTCCCTTCTCAACCACTCACTTCCCTGTCCCCTCTCACCCCCTCCTTTCCCCTTCCCTCTCATCCCTCCCTTCCGTTTTCAACCCCTCCTACTACTCCCCTCACACTCACACTTTCCCTCTCTCCTCCTTCACCCCTCCCTTTCCTCTTCCCCTCTCACTCCCACCCTTCCCCTCCCCTCTCATATCCCTCTCTCTCCTTCCTCCTCTCCCTATCATCTCCTTCACGTTCCCTCTATCCCTCCCCTCTTCCTCCCTCCCTTCCCTCTCATCCTACCTCCCTTCTCTCCTCCCATCCTTCCTCACCTCTCTTGCCCCCACTCATTTCCCCTTTCTCCTCCACCTCTCGCCATCCCTTCCTCTCTTCCATCTCCCTATCTCCTCCCCTTCCTCTCTCCTCTCTTCTCTCCGCACCTCCATCCTCATTCCCCTCACCTCCCACCCATTCACCAACCTGCCTCCCTTTCTACCTCTCTTCTCTTCTGCTGTTCCACTCCACTCCTTCCTCCTCTTCCTCACCACCCATCCTCCTTCCTTCTCCCAACCTCTGCCTGCAACCCTCTCCCCCTCTCTTCCAATCTCTCTCCCACACTCCCCTCTCCCTCTTATCCCTTCCATCTTCTTTTCAATTCATTAACTCTACTCCCTTTCCACTGCATGCCCCATCCTCCTTTCCCTATTCCCTCATTCCCCTCCTCTCCCTCCATGCACTTTCCTGACCCCTCCATCTCCCCTCATCTTCCCCTTCCCTCTCCCCTCTTCCATCTCCCCTCCCCTCTCCTGTCCACAACCTCCCTTACCCTTCACCTCTCCCTTCCTCACCCCTCCCCACCTTTCTCCCCTTCACCCCCTCCCTCTGCAGCCCTTCTCAACCTCACTTTCCAATCTCTCCTCCCTACCCTTTCCCCTCCATCTATCCCCTCACTGCCCTACCTTCACCTCTCCTTCTCTCCTCCCCTGCCCTCTTCTCCATCTGCCTCTCATTGCCCCCCTTTATCCCTCCTTCTCTCTTTCTGTTTCTCCAACCTCTCTCATTATCTTCCTGATCATCCCACTGTCAGGAAGGTACATTAAACAGGGCTGGGTGAGAGAGGTATGGGAGGGATGTCCCCTCACTCACTCCCCTCCACCGTCCTCCTTCCTCAGTCCCCTCCCTCAGAGTTGTGCACCCCTTCTCTAATTTCTCCTCCCTCAATCTCTCACTTCCCTCAATTCCACATCTCCCTCAATTCTCCTCCTTCCTCACCTCCCCCTCCATCTCCCCACTGCTCCTCCTTACCTTGCACAGCCGTCCTCGAAATCCTCTCCGATTGGGTGTATCCGGGTTCCAGTTCCCTTCCTCTGCCCCACCATCCCCAACAAACCTCCCCCCACCGTTCCCAACCCTGAATGTTCACATCAGGACAGCGAACTCCAAGTCGACCAACTCCTCCGACCTCTTCCACAGTACCAGGAACAGGAACTTCGGTCTCAGGATGAGGACGACCTTCAGCGACATCCTCCCCCCTTTGCTCCCCTTCCCCACTCCGTCTGGGAGGGTGGGGGGAAAGAGCCAAGGGCCTCTTGATCTAGTGTTCCAACTCAGGAGGGGTTCCACAGAGGCAGAGATCTCTGATCTAGTGTTCAATTCAGGAGGGGTTCCAGATGGAGAGCAAACGAGAGAGAGAGAGACAGACACACAGAAACTGACAGACAGAGAGAGAGATGTTTAGGACAGGAAAAAACATTCCAAAAATCAATATGCTTTATGTTTCTGGGTCACAGACGAGCCTAGGGCACTCTAAGTATCCAATTGCCATTGACAGGATGGTGGGTAAAGATAAGGGCAGTGGGTGTAACTTCCACGGGCCAAGATAGGTTGTCCTGTCCATGCTGCACCGGCTGCCGCCACTGGGCTATAAACGTGCAGGAGCAGTGTGTGGTTAAGTGCCTTGCTCAAGGACACACACACACATGCTGCCTCGGCTGAGGCTCGAACTAGCGACCTTCAGATCGCCAGCCCAAAGCCTTAACCACTTGGCCACGCGAAGTGGTAGACGGAACAATAACCATCATATGGTGAGGCCAACCAGGAATGTAGGGTCCTAAGGAATATTGAGAATTAGAGGGACCTTGAAGTACAAGGCTAGAACATACACTATGAATGGTGGAATCCCAGGGAGAATTGAGAAGCAGGGACTTTGGTTTACAGGGACCGTAAGACATAGGTGCAGAATTAAACCATTCAGGCCAATGAATCAGCTCCACCATTCCATCATGGCTGATTTATCATTCTCTCAACCCCATTCTTCTACCTTCTCCCCATAATATTTGTTGTCCTTACTAATCAAGAACCTATCAAACATACTTGGCCTCCACAGCGTCATTGGGAAAGAATTCCACAGATTCACCACCTTCTAGTTAAAGAAATTCCTCTTTATCTCTGTCCTAAAGAGACATCCTTACATTTTGAGGCTGTGCCCTCTGGTCCTAGACTGTGAATGGTGTGATCCCAGAGAGTCTTGTGGAACACCTTGCTCTACAAAGGTGCAATGTACACCATGACTGTCAGGTCCCTGGGAGTATTGAGGAAGAGAGGGGCTTTGGTGTACAAGGACAGGATGTACACCAAGAATGGTGGTGCCTCAGGGAGTGTTGAGGTGTACAAGGATATGACTTGCACCATGAATGTCAGGCACCTAGGAATACTGAGGAACAGAGGGACCTTGGTGTATAAGGACTGGACGTATACTGTGAATGGTGGGGTCCCAGGGAGTATCGAGGAACAGAGACACACTGTAAGCACACACAAACACACACACACACACTCCATCTTTCTCCTCAACACACACACACACACACACACACACACACACACACACACACACACACACACACACACACACACACACACACACACACACACACACACACACACACACACACACACACACACACACACACTTGAGATGTGACCACACCACTCTTCAAGAAGGGAGGGAGGCAAAGGGAAGGAAATTATAGGCAATTGCATTGCTTCCTCAGCACCGCCTACCCATCTACCTATCTTCATAATCATCTGCAAACTTTACCACAAAGCCATCAATTCCATGATCCAAATCATCGATAAACAATGTGAAAAGTAGCGGTCCCAACACTGACCCCTGAGGAACACCACTAGTCACTGGCAGCCAGCCAGGAAAGGCCCCCTTCATTCCCACTAGCTGCTCCTGCCTATCAAGTCATTCCTCTATCCATGCCAGTATCTTTCCTGTAATGCCATAGGATTTTATCTTATTAAGCAGCCTCATGTGAGGCACCTTATCAAATGCCTTCTGAAAATCCAAGGAAATGACAGCCACTACCTCTCCTTTGTCCACCCTGCTTGTTACTTCCTCGAAGAACTATCAGATTTGTCAGGCAAGGCCTTTACAGAAACCATGCTGATAAAATGATTTTGACTCATTGTCTCATTAATCTCCAAGTACCCCAAAATCTCATGCTTAAACTTCAACACTTTCCCAACCACTGAGGTTAGGCTAACTGACCTATAATTTCCTTTCTTTTGCCTTCCTCCCATCTTAAGAGTGGAGTGACATCTGCAACCTTCTAGTCCTCTGGAACCATGCCAGAATCAAGTGATTCTTGAAGGTCATGACTAATGCATCCATTATATCTTTAGCAACCTCTCTCAGGACTCTGGGATGTCATCCATCTAGCCCAGGTGACTTATCCACCTTAAGACCTTTGAGTTTTCTTAACACATTTTCCTTTGCAATAGCAATGGCACTCACTCCTGCTCTCTGACGCTCACGGACCTCTGGCACACCGTTAGTGTCTTCCTCAGTGAAGACTGATGCAAAGTACCCATTAAGATAATCTGCCGTTTCTTTCTCCCCCATTACTGCCTCACCAGCATCATTTCCCAGTGGTCCAATATCAACTCTCACCTCCCTTTTACTCTTTATATAACTGAAAAACTTTTAGTATCTTGCCTTATATTGTCAGCTAGTCTGCCTTCGTCTTTAATTTTTTTGCCTTCTTATAGGTTTTTTAGTTGTCTTTTGTTGGATTTTAAAAGCTTCCCAATCATCCAACTTCCCACTCACTTTTGCTACCTTATATGTCCTTTTCTTGGCTTTTATGCAGACTTATCTTCCCTCGTCAGCTACGGGTGCCTACCCCTGCCATTTGAGAACTCCTTCTGTGGGACATATCTACCCTGCACCTTATGAACTATTCCCAGAAATTTCAGCCATCTCTGTTCTGCTGTTATCCCTGCCAGTATCCCCCTCCAATCCACAGGCAAACTCCTATCCTATGCAAACACCCAATCTAAGATAGACTTTCCCCAAGTAGGCTCAAGCACAAACTGCTCTAAAAAGCCACCTCATAGGCATTCAACAAATCCCCTCTCTTGCGACACAACACCAACCTGATTTCCCCACTCCCCTTGCCTATTGCAGTCCCCTATTACAACTGTGACATTACTTTTAGTACATGCCTTTTCCTTTGTAATTTCAACCCCACATCTTGGCTACTATTTGGAGGCCTATATATGAGTCCCATAATGTTTTTTTAACCCTTGTAGATTCAAACCCTCAAAGATTCAACATTCTCTGACCCTATGTCACCTCTTTCTAAAGATGCAATTCCATCTCTTACCAACAGAGCCACACCATCACTTATGCCCTCCTGCCTGTCCTTTTATACAAAGGACACCCTTTGATGTTAAGCTATCAACTACGGCCTTCTTTCAGCCATAACTTAGTGATGTCCATAACATCATACCGACAAATCACGAATCGTACCATGAGTTTGTCCTCCCTATTTCGAATGCTGTGTGCATTTAAATACAGCACCTTCAGTCCTGCATTCCTTGCCCTTTTGAATTTTACCTCTGTGGTACAATTTAAATCTTTGTTGCCTGCATTTGTTCCCGATCATTGGCTTGTCCTTCCTTACATTTGTGTTATTCCCATCATCTACTTGTGAACCAGCTGACTCATCCTCAGCTCTATCGTACTGGTTCCCATCTCCCCGCCATATTAGCTTAAACCACTCCCAACCACTCTAGCAAACCTGCCCGCAAGAATTAAGGTCATCCTTGGATTCAAGTGCAATCCGTCCCTTTTGTAAAGGTGCCACCCGCCCCAGAAGAGGCTCCAATAATCCCTGCCCCTGCTCCAATTCTTCAGCCGCACTTTTATCTGCCACCTCATCCTAGTCCTGTCCTTGCTGTCACGTGGCACAGGCAGTAATCCCGATCAGGTCCTGGTTCTCAGCTTCCTTCACAACTCCCTTCGTTCTAATTTCAGGACCTCCGCCCTTTCTCTACCTATGTCTTTGGAACCAATATGCACCACGACTTCTGGCTGCTCACCCTCCCTTTTCAAGATATTGTGGACACATTCAGAAACATCGTGGACTCTAACAGCTGGGGGGGGGGGCAAAGTGCCATTCATTTTTATTTTTTGTGTCCACAGAATCGCCTATCTGTCCTCCTGTCTACACAGTCCCCTATTGTTGATGCCACCCTCTTCAGTTCCCTACCCTTCTTGGCCACAGGGCCAGACTCTGCGCCGCTGTTGCTCCCCCCAGGTAGGTCATTCTCCCAACGGGGTTGTCATCGGAGGGAGTGCAGAGGAGGCTCATGAGGATGATTCCGGGAATCACATGAGGAGCGTTTGGCAGCTTTGGGCCTGTACTCACTGGAATTTAGAAGAATGTGGGGGGGGTGGGGGTGTGGGATCTCAGTGAAACCACCGAATGTTGAAAGGACTAGATAGGGTGGATGTGGAGAGAATGTTTCCTAGGGTGGGGGGTACAGGTGCCCAGAACTAGAGGGTACAGCCTCAAAATTGAGGGGTGACCCTTTAGAGTAGAGATAAGGAGGATTTTTTTAGGCAGGGAGTAGTGAATCTGTGGAAGGCTCTGCCACAGTCTGCGGTGGACACCAAGTCCATGGGTGTATTTAAGACAGAAGTTGATCGGTCAGGGCATCAAAGAAAGCAGATGTGTGGGGTCGAGCGGGAGCATCGATGGGCTGAATGATTATTCCCTGTTGATGGCTGTGTCCATGGGGTTTGTCTCAGTACCATTCTGTTTCTTTTCAAAGGTCTGGGTTAATGAGTTAACAAGTTAATGATTTTAATTGGTATTGATTGGGCAGTGGACATTAACTGGAGTGGACAAGTCAGCAGCAGACTCAGTCACTGTGAAGGACACAGATGGTCAGTGCCTGGGTCAGGGTCCATCAACCCCCCTCCCCCCACCAAGACTAGGAGGGGGCCAGGCTGACAGGTGACTGATTAAAGCCACTCGGGCTGCCATCTCCCCGCTAGTCCACTACAACACTTTGCAATCCTAACCACTGATCACTGCACCCCACCTCCCCCGGCACTATTTAAATGTGGGGAGGGATTCCTCCCTCTACACCCACCTCCTCTGACAGCGACCAAGAGGGGGGAGGAAAGCAAAGGGGAAAGGGTGTAAGGGATGAAAGCTGGTGTGGGGGGGGTGCAGTCAGTGAGGAGGAAAAGTAAAGTGAGGGAGTGAAGGAGAGTGGGAAGGTGGTAGGAGGAGGAGAGGGGGTGGGCCAGAGCTGGCGAGGGAAGTAATGAAGAAACACGGGTGTTATAGTGAGGGGGAAGTGTAAAGATAGACAGTGAGTTGGAGGGACATGAACAGTGGGGGCTGAGAGAACGGGAGAAACAAAGCAAGGGAAAATGAGAGAGGAAGAGAGAGGGGAGAGGGAGAAAGGGAAGAGAAAGAAAGTGTCAGGACAGAGAGAGAGAGACAGAGGGAGAGATTATGAAGATATATTTGGGGACAGATATGGCTCTAAGGAGGGACACAGAGGACTGGAGTCAGAAGTTTGACCTTCTGCTGTCGTTGAGAGAGAGAGAGAGTGAAAGTGTCAGGACAGAGAGCGATGTGTATGTAATAGAGAGGGAGGGAGGAGAGAGAGAAGGGGAGGGGGTAGATTATATTTGGGGACGGGGATGGTTCCGGCGGAGGGAGACAGAAGTGTGACCTTCCTCTGCTGTCAGTGGTAAACAGCTCGGGTGGATTTATCGATGCTTCGAGCCGTGGGAACGTCAGCGCTTCGTCCCTGCTGACCGGGGAATCAATCAGTCTGCAGACACGGGTCAGCCAACCCCCAGCCCCCGCTCCCTTCCACCAGCCGGGGAGGGAGAGAGTTAACCCCTGTTCAGCTGTAGACGTCTCCCTCCCCAAGACCGCCCCGCATCCCACTTTCCGCTCCTCTCGGGAGTCAATACACACCCGAGGGCGTTGGAAGGGAACGGCGGTGAGAGAGAAGAGGGTCGTTGGTTCGCAAGTGTGTGTGTGTGTGTGTGTGTGTGGGGAGGGGGAACGTGTGGGTCTTAAGGAGATCGTGTCTGGGGCACTGCGAATGCGTGGTGGGGAAAGGGAGGGGAGGGGTGTTGCATAAGGGGCTGTCATGAGACGATGGAGGCGCGGTGAGGGAGGGAGAGGGGATACAGAAGGAAACGAAAGAGGGAATGGGGATGCGGAGAGAGGGAGTGGGGGACAGAAGAGACGAAGGAGAACGGGAATGGGCAAGCTAGAGAAAGAATGGGAGAGAGTGAGGGAAGAGGAGAGAAGCAGGGGGTGAAGAAGGGAGAAAAGGGGAGTGAGGGTGACGGAGTGGGAGGGGAGGAGCAGAGAGAGAAGGAAGGAAAGGGAGGGGAGAGATGAAATGCGGAGGGGATGGAGGGAGTGAGTGAGGGAGGGTTAGCTAGAAGGAAGAAAAGAGGTCAGAGGCACAGGAAGGAGCGGTGTAAGGAGAGAGGGGTGGGAGAGAGGGAGAGGCAAGACGTGAGTACGACCGAGTGTGGTGTAGGGAGCAAGAGATGGGGGGAGGTGAGAGAGAGGGGAGACAGAGGGAGGAAGAAAACAGCAATGGGAGAGGAGGAGGGAATAAGGAGGAAGGAGAGGCCGAGGGAGTGGACGAAGAGGGAGGAGGGAGTGGGCTGGGACTAGTTGCGAGGATGATGAGGGTGTTACTAGAGGGAGACATCTCCGACACTGAGGGTGAAGTGGGGGAGGTATAGAGTTGAAACCCTAATCCCTTCCGACTGGGAAGAGGCACACCCTCCCTCTCTAAATCTTGCCCCTCCCCGTGAGCGGGAGAGGGTTAAAGGCCAGGGCTCAAGAGGAGGGAGGTGGGGACCCGCAAGGACGACGGGCGGAACGCCAGGAAACCACGTGAGACCTCGGGAGCGAACAACAACCCCTCTCAGTCCGCGCCAAAGAACAGCAGCTCGGCGCGGAAACAAGGGACTGCGGGAGGGCGGAGCGGAGATCACCACAGAGTCGAGCAGAGGGCAGGATGGAGGGAGAGGATGGAGGGTCACCAGGAGACACATCCCCGCACGCTCATCTCTGACACTCCCCTCACTGTGGCATAGACTCAACTCCACACCCATCACTGGAACAGTGACACACTCCTCACCCGTCACTATGAGCACTCGTACACCCTCACTGTGACACTGACACACTCAACACCCCCCCACTGTAACACTGACGCACCCCACTCCTCGCTGTAACAGACTCAACCCCACACTCCTCACCGTGACACTGACACACCCCTCACCGTGACACTGACACACCCCTCACCGTGACACTGACACACTCAACACCCCCCCCACTGTAACACTGACGCACCCCACTCCTCGCTGTAATAGACTCAACCCCACACTCCTCACCGTGACACTGACACACCCCTCACCGTGACACTGACACACTCAACACCCCCCCCCCCACTGTAACACTGACGCACCCCACTCCTCGCTGTAATAGACTCAACCCCACACTCCTCACCGTGACACTGACACACCCCTCACCGTGACACTGACACACCCCTCACCGTGACACTGACACACTCAACACCCCCCCCACTGTAACACTGACGCACCCCACTCCTCGCTGTAATAGACTCAACCCCACACTCCTCACCGTGACACTGACACACCCCTCACCGTGACACTGACACACTCAACACCCCCCCCCACTGTAACACTGACGCACCCCACTCCTCGCTGTAATAGACTCAACCCCACACTCCTCACCGTGACACTGACACACCCCTCACCGTGACACTGACACACTCAACACCCCCCCCACTGTAACACTGACGCACCCCACTCCTCGCTGTAATAGACTCAACCCCACACTCCTCACCGTGACACTGACACACCCCTCACCGTGACACTGACACACTCAACACCCCCCCCACTGTAACACTGACGCACCCCACTCCTCGCTGTAACAGACTCAACCCCACACTCCTCACCGTGACACTGACACACCCCTCACCGTGACACTGACACACTCAACACCCCCCCACTGTAACACTGACGCACCCCACTCCTCGCTGTAATAGACTCAACCCCACACTCCTCACCGTGACACTGACACACCCCCTCACCGTGACACTGACACACTCAACACCCCCCCCACTGTAACACTGACGCACCCCACTCCTCGCTGTAATAGACTCAACCCCACACTCCTCACCGTGACACTGACACACCCCTCACCGTGACACTGACACACTCAACACCCCCCCCACTGTAACACTGACGCACCCCACTCCTCGCTGTAACAGACTCAACCCCACACTCCTCACCGTGACACTGACACACCCCTCACCGTGACACTGACACACTCAACACCCCCCCACTGTAACACTGACGCACCCCACTCCTCGCTGTAACAGACTCAACCCCACACCCCTCACCGTGACACTGACACACCCCGCAACACGGCACTCGGAATACTGTGTGTACCTGTAATTCTGGCTGCCCGGCTGAAGGGAGGCTATGATTAAACTGAAAGGATGCATCAAAAATTCACAGTCAAAGTTGACGGTATGGCTGGATCGGACAGGCTGGGGAGTTTTTTTTTCCCGGAAATGGAGGCCGAGGGGGTGACCGAATAGAATACGTCTTGAGATAAGGTCAACTTCTTTTCTAAAGTCACTCTACAACTACAGGGCACGGGTTAAGGTGCGAGAGGAAGGGGTTTATCACACAGCGAGTAGTGGGATAACTACCAGAGGAAATGGTAGAAGCGGGTAGAATTATAATATTAAAAATATGGACAGCAAAGATTTGAAGGATTATTGGCCAAACACGGGCAAACGGGACGAGCTTGGCGTAGACCCCAGCCGGTGGGAGGTCCGCTCCACGAGGAAAGCAATGCTGCGCCTGGTGGTGGGAGGACCGCGCCGCCACCTGGTCGGAGGTCGAAACGGCAGGCCGTGAACCGACGCCATTTGCAGCGCAACCGCAAGATTCACAGGTAGGGGAACCACAGCGTCGGCAGTCCAGCTTCTCCTCCCAGAGGCGTGGTTCACCAACCACTCACCCCAACCCATGTTACAGGGTCAACGTCGCCTGCACCTGATCTGAATGCAACAGGACATTGGAAGTGGAGCCTTGGGAGGACTCGGCAGGTCGGGTGGTGAAATGGAATTGGTATATTATTGTCACCAAGTACAGCGAAAAGGTTGTCATGTATACTGTTCATACACGTCTGATACACAGTGAATTGAGGTTATATATGTGTAAATTAAAGTGTCACAGTTGCAGAGAAATTGCAGTGCAGGCAGACAGCAAGATGCAAGGGGCATCATGAGGTAGATTGTGGGGTTAAGAGTCCAGATGATCGTATATGGAGACTATAATAGTCATATGACTGTCCTTGAGCCCGGTGGCACGTGCTTTTGTATCTCATGCCCATTGGCAGAAGGGGGAGGAGAGAATATCCGGGGTGAGTGGGGTCTGTGATATTGCTGGCTGTGTTACTGAGAGAAAGCTGGTTTTCGACACGTACTGAGCTGTATCCACAACTCTCTGCATTCTCTTGCGGTCACAGGCAGAGCAGTTGTCCTATCAAGCCGTGGCGCACCGCACACAGAAAGCTTTCTGTGGTGCATGGATAAAATACTGGCTTGGGTCGACGGGGCACGTCAAATTTATTTAAGCGACACACACAAAATGCTGGTGGAACGCAGTAGGCCAGGCAGCATCTATAGGGAGAAGCGCTGTCGACGTTTCGGGCTGAGACCCTTCGTCAGGACTAACTGAAAGGGAAGATAGTAAGAGATTTGAAAGTAGGAGGGGGAGGGAAAATGCGAATGATAGGAGATGACCGGAGGGGATGGGGTGAAGCTAAGAGCTGGAAAGGTGATTGGCAAAAGGGATACAGAGCTAGGGAAGGGAAAGGATCATGGGACGGGAGGCCTAGGGAGAAAGAAAGGGGGAGGGGAGCACCAGAGGGAGATGGAGAACAGGCAGAGTGATGGGCAGAGAGAGAAAGGAAAAAAAGGGGGGAACTAAATATGAGGGATGGGGTAAGTAGGGGAGGAGGGGCATTAACGGAAGTTAGAGAAGTCAATGTTCATGCCATCAGGTTGTTCCTTAGGAAGTAGAGGCCCTGGTGACCATTCTCAGCCGTGGTGTTAACATAGTTGGACCAGGACAGGGGGAGTTCATGTCTATGGACTCAGCTCTCTTCAACCTCCGCTCCACTGAGGTCAATGACAAGCTCTTTTGTTCTGTTGACATTGAGGGCAAGGATGTTGTCATGTGACTAAGCTCTCCGCCCTGGCACTTACCCTTCTAAGCGGAACAAGTGCTACACCTGCCCCTACGCCTCCTCCCTCACTACCATTCAGGGCCCCAAACAGTCCTTCCAGGTGAGGCAACACTTCACCTGTGAGCCTGTCGGGGTCATCTACTGTATTTGGTGCTCCTAGTGTGGCCTTCTGCATATCGGTGAGATCAAACGTAGATTGGGAGACTGCTTTGCTAAGCACCTATGCTCCATTCACCAGAAAAAGTGGGATCTCCCAGTGGCCACCCATTTTAATACCACTTCTCATTCCAATGTGTCCATCCATGGCTTCCCCTTCCCTACCTTCCAACTCTGACTCCTCGCCTTTTTCTCTCCAGTCCTGATGAAGGGTCTCGGCCTAAAACGTCGACTGTTTACACTTTTCCGTAAATACTGCCTGGCCTGCTGAGTTCCTCCAGCAAGTTTGTGATTTGACTGAGCTCTCTGTCTCCTTCCTGTAGTCCGACACTTCATTACTACGGTGGTGTCACCTACAAGCTTGTAGACAGAGTTCGAGCACAATCTGGTTCACAGGTATGCGTGTAGAGGGAGCAGAGTACAAGGCTGAGGGCACAGCCTTCGTGGGGCACTAGTGTTACAAGTAATCGTTCCAGTTTGTTATCATTCAGCCATGTATACCACCAAATGGTCCTTAGGATCAGGGAGCACACACAGCACATTTAACTCATGCACAAAACAAAACAAAATTACCAAGTAACTTAACAAATAATGATGTGTAATTCAGTCACAAGTTAAAAAGTAAACAATGTAACGCTACTGGTGCTTCATACACAATGAGACTACCTTCACTCAGGTCTCACAGCCCAGAGGAAAAAGCTGTTTCCTATTCTAACACTTCTTGTCTTAATGCTACTGTACTTCCTGGTGGTAGGGGGGTCAAAGAGATTTTCTTGTATGGATGGGAGGGATCATTGGCAATGCTAAGGGCCCTGCATAGGCTGGGCTACTCTGATGGATGGGAGACCGGATGATCCTCTCAGCGGTCCTCACTATCCTTTGTAGGGACTTGCGGTCAGATGCCTTACAATTCCCATACTGGATGCTGATTCAGCAGGTCAGGGCACCCTCGATGGTGCTCCTCCAAAAAGCAGGGAAAGAGCTTGGGCTCACCTCAATTTGCTGAGCAAGTTGTGGAGCTGCTGCTGTGCTCTCTGGACCAAAGAGGTGGTGTTGAGGGACCAGGTGAGACCATTCACTATGTGCACTCCTAGAAACTTGGTGCTTGCTCCTCACTCTCACCACGGCTGGGCTGTGTATGTGCAGTAAGGAGCGGTCAGTCTGCACCTTCAGAAAGTCCACCATCACCTCTTAGGTCTCATCCACGGTGAGATTCAAGTTGCTGTGCTCCACCATGGTGGCAGAGGTGTCGCTCCCTGCCCTTACTGATTGTCGGTCCAGTTGCAGAGGAAAGTGTTGGCTCCCAGGTCTCAGAGTTAGGTGATCAATTTACTTTGGCACGACAAAGTGATGGGATGTCTCATCTGCTGATGCTTGGACTCCCCCTCCCCCCGTGGGGGTGGAAGAACCATGGAGAAAGGCACTATAAGCAGTCCTGTGTAATGAGGATCCAGATACGGGAGCAGCAGCTCCACCCCTGGTGGGAGGATCACACTGCATGGCCCCTACAGCACTATTGCCTTGTGGGAGGACTCCAGCCATGCTTCTGACTGTTGGAAGGACCCGATCGCAGTGCTGCTGCCCACTTGAAGGCACACACTGCAAGTGCAGCAAAGGTGTCGCGCCCCCCCCCCACCCCTAGGGTGGGAGGTGCACTCTGAAAGTGTACTAACAGCACCCCCTCAGGTCTACCATGCAAATAACGTGCCGCCTGCTGGTGAGAGGAACATAATGCACATATCGACACTTACAGGTACGGGACTGCCACCACCATCGAGCACACTGTCACAGGAAAGCAGCATCCATGATCAAAGACTTTCACCATCCAGCCTATGTTCTCCTCAGGACACATACCACCAGAATCAGGAAGTTATTACCCATTAGGCTCTTGAACTCAAGGGCATTAGTTCTCTCGCCCCAGCACTGAGCTGTTCTCACAACTGATGCACTTGCTTTCAATAACTCTTCATCTCATGTTCTTGATATTTATTATTGTATTTTCATATTTGCAATTTGTTATCTTTACCACATTGATCATTAATCCTGTTGGGAGCAATTTAAGTTTCATTTCTTAAACTTCCTTAAGTTTTCTTTCATTTAAGTTTCTTATATTTCAAATGCCTGCAAGAAAATGAATCTCAGGTTGTATATGGTGACATAATGTACTTAGACAATAAATTTACTTTTGAACTTTGTTGACAAGGTTGGTTGGGGGCATCTCCAGCAAGTTGGAGGCCAGGTCAGCAGTTGGTAAGTGTGAACCATGAAGATGCAGATAAAAACACCAGTTTTCACATGCTTTGCTGGAAATTCATGTAGGTTGGACCTGCGTTCACTGGGATTTAGAGAACAAGAGGTGATCTTATTGAAAGGTATGAGAACCTGCTGGGAGACAGACCATCCAATTAGAACAGTTTTTTTTCCTTGTTGGGGGGGGGGGGGGGTCTTGAGAATTCTCTTCCCCAGAAGAGATTAAATCACCCCAGATACGAGTTGAGGGAGGTGATGGGTTGGAGAAAGGAAGTGTGTATGATTACTGTGTTTAGAAGATGTTGGGATGGGAGGGGTTTCCATCTTAGCATAAAGAAGGTTGGGAGCCCCTGGTTTAAAGGGATAAGGGCCACACATAGGCAAATGGGACTTACTCAAGAATGCAGCTTGACCAGCCTAGACGAGTTGGGTCGAAGGACCAGATTCTGTGCTGTTGGATTTAAGGGAAGTGATTGCAAGGGACCTTTGTTTTTAAAAACATAGTTAAGGACTACCCTTTAGAAGGAATGTTTAAAATGCAGTGCAGTAAGGTGTAGAGGATCAAATGTACCCAAAGTGCAGTGAAATTTGATACCTCATTGCCTACAAAGGATGTGGAGAGAGAAGCCATCACATTTCAAGTGTAGGAACCTGTGAGGCCCTGGATCAAGAGCTGGGCTGTGTAAATGCCCTAAATGAGTTCCTTTACACATAGCATGGACAATGGGATGTATGGCTCAAGTGAAGATCATACAAGATCAAAGGAACAGACATGTCTTAGAACAGACATGGAGGAGATTTTTTAGCCAGAGGGCAGTGAATCTGTGTAATTCATTGTCACAGACCACTGTGGAAGCCAAGTCATTTGGGATATTTAAAGCAGAGGTTGATAGGTTTCTGATTAGTAAAGCAAACTTTACAGAGGGAGGGCAGGAGAATGGGGCTAAGGGGGAAAATAAATCAGCCATGGAGCACACTCAATGGGCCAAATGGCCAATTCTACTATCTCTTATGAACTCTGAGCATGAGAAAGTGAGAGGGAGAGACACAGAGACAGGCCAGGCAACTTTTGGTTTTCTTAATATTCTTCAAATGTTTAATTAACCCAACAGTACTGATACAGTATGAAAGTCTAGAAAACATACAGACTGCGTTCTACTGCTGGTCTAATGAAGGCCAGCACGCCTTAACACAGAACCCATTCCCCACCACCTCCCTGCTCTTTAAAAACGGGCACAGTCTCTGTTTAAAAAAAACTCCTAACTGGCAAAGCTTTTGGCTCTCTTGGCTGCAGGGAAGGATCAGGGGGTGGGGGGGGGGGGGGGGGGGCGGAAGAGAGAGACTGGAAAGAGCAGAGTGAATGGTTGTGAAGGGAGGGAAATATCCTGCAGCTTCACTCAGTGAAAATGACGCACAGGGATCCCGTTGCCCAGCCAGAACACCAGGGCCCATGGCAGCTGCTCATCACCCAGGAATGCATGTCACTGTTCCTCAGCTGCTGGGGGTCACAAGGTTGGGGGGCAGGAAATAGTGGCCCACCTGTGCGACCACGGTGGGTCTTATGAACGATAAGACACATAGGTAATCTCCCCCCCACCCCAAAAAAAAAACTGGAGTCCTTCAGGTGGAGGTTTCAGATCAATGCTGGACATGGGGGCTGGAATCACTCCCCTTTCCCGCACTGGGGAGTAGGATAAAAGGATGAGGAGGAGGAGGGAGATGTGGGGGGGGGGGGGGTCTGAGGAAGATGAATGGGGTGAAGAAGAGGACAAGGAGGATGCTGGAGGATGAGAAGGTGAGGGGGGAAAAGGGGAAGTGTGTGCAGGGAGGGACAGCAGAAGACAGTGAGCTCCACTCAGAGCCGCTATGCTGAGGGGTCTTGGGGGTTCACTGACTACCTGAGGGGATGATCCGTGATCCCTGGATAAGCCCCTCTCCCAAGGCCCCCCACTGCAGTACCCAGCCTCGGAGTGATCACAGGCTGGGAGTCTAGGACCTCAGGAGGGTCACCCCACCACCCACAGCAAGAACCCTCTGCTCTGTCCCACAGGTCTCCAGCCTGCTTTCCAGTACCAGAAACACAACTGGGGTGCCCTGCACAATGGAGAAGGTAAGATTAGTCCCTGAACCCATTACCATCACTGATACAAGGTTCTGCACACTTTTAACCGAGTCAGGTTCCTCTCTCCTCACCTTCCCCCCCCCCCCACCCCACCCCAGCCATCCCAAACCCATTTGAAACAAGCACCACTGTTGAACAAGGGAGCAAACAAACAGAATACATAAAAACAAGAGCGAGGGGGTGGGGAGAATGCTGGGACTCTGCAAGGGCGTGGGATGCTCCCAAGCAGACAAGAACCAACCAGCTCCCATGGACGGAAGAGACAGAGAGGGAGGGGTGGGGGGAAGCAATTCATGGGTTGGGCCGTGAGAGCCTGCCCTGCCCCGTTTTTGTTCCTCGTTAAGATGCTACGTTTAAATTCACAATAAAAATCAGCTTGGAAACGGCTGTCGTCTCAGCAACAGAAAGCTTTATAGAAAAGAAAACAAGAACCCAACAAGGAGAACGAGGGTTTCGGAAGGTTGGGAGGGAGGAAGGAAGGAAGGAGAGAAAGGGAAGGGGGTTGTCTTCTTTTTTTCAATTTTACGCAGGCGTTGGTCACAGCAAGTGGCCTAGTGGTCGTCCTGGCCGTTGGCATCATCCCCGCCATCCTCCTCGCCCTCCTCTCGTTCCTTCCTGCCCTTGCCGTCCTCCAGCTAGAAGTGAAGGGGGAGAAAGAGAGGGAAGTCATTTACTGAGGCTCTAGAACTGGAACCCTGGCAGACAACGCTTCTCACATCCTGGTGGATGCTCAGCTTTAAACTCCATAATCCCCGCTCCCCAACCCAATACACTATAGTCCAAGTCCGATAAACCAACTCAGGTTGGCTGCCTGCTGGATTCCCTCATAGCTGCCCTGGATCCTCATCACTCTCCTACCCATTTCCACTCACATATGTGGCAACCACACCTGTATTTGAACAACAGGCTAACTGCTGACCCAGCTCCAGGATGTACTCCCTGCTCTCATACCCAGGACCCAAGTGAGAGAGGAGCTGACCTGCCCTTTCAACAACTCCATCCACAGGTCCTGCTCCCCCACCCAGCCTTATCCTCCGTCTCGTTCACAGTCCTCTATGTGGATGGTCCATCCCCTTCCTGCCACACCAAGGCATTGCCTGCCAATTCTCTCCACTCATTGCCACGGAGCCTTACAAAAATGAAAAAGACCCTTTGGCCCACCTAGGGTCTTTGGCTGACCATGAAACCCATCTAAACTGGACCCACCTGGCCCCTTCTATCCATGAAACTAACATGTTTTAAATATAGCACCCTATCCTTTGACTCTACACTTTCTACTACCTCTGCAAAGCAGCCAAGATCTCAATCCATTGCAGACATTCTCTCTTCTCCCTCCCCCCACCAAGCAGGAAATAGAAATGCTCAGAAGTGTGTATCACCACCCTTATTTCCTGGACCACAGGGAGATCTGATAAAGGTATACAAAATGGTTAGGCCTTTTCTCCCCTCACGTTGGGTGAGACAAGGTCATAGATTTTGGGGTGAAAGGTGAAACACGTAAGAGGACTCCAAGGCGAACTGTTTCACTCAGAGGGTGATGCAGGTGTGAAAAAGGCTGCCAGTGGAAGTATAGATGTGGGTTCATCGTAACATTTCAGAGAAGTTTGGATAGGTACATGGGTGAGAGGTATAGAGGGTCACGTCAGCTGCAGATAGATGGGACTAGGCAGACCAGGTCAGCACAGAAGGCCTGTTTCTATACTGTGGTGCTCTCAGACTAGTAGGAAAAGCACTGACCTCTGGGGCAGAACACCAGGGTGAGACGAGTATTTAATCCAGCCACTTTCCTCAATAGGAACAGGCTGGTAAGGATCTGCTTACCCAGTGGGCTGGAGGACATTGCAGAGCAGACACCACCCCCACCCCTCTCAACCCAAACCCTTCTCCCAGCCCCTCCTTCACCAGTACCTGCTCCTCCTCTTCATCCTCCAGATCGCCCTCCTCGCCAGTGCCCTCGCTCTCCGTCTTCTTCGACTCGCTGCTGCCCTTGGCTCCACTCCCCTCCTCCATCTTCTCACTCTTGGCTTCTGTCAGGTTTGGTGAGGGAGGAATACGATGGTAGAGTGAAATTTAGACAGTAGGGGGGAAAAAGAGAGGGCTTCCAGACCAGCAAAACACATGGGGTGCGCAGGCCCCAATACCTTGCAGAATGCCACATAGGGTGTGCAGAAAAAAGAAACCATCGTCTCTCCTTCAACACGCCTGCCTCCACTGCTCCCCCAGAGCACTCCACTCCCTCTTTGCTCAGTCATCTGTGGGTCAGGAGCATCATCTCCTTTCAACCTCACTGGGAGTTTGTCAACCCGTTTGCACTTACATCCTCCCCTCTCACAATCTGGAAGACAGCCACAACCCCAGCTGACAGGGAGACGACACAGATGACGACGGTCCAGATCCTCAAGGATGGAGATGGGGGAGACCTACCTTTCTGAAAATGGAAACCCACCCGAATTCGCATGAGACTGTGGGAGAGGGAATGAGAAACTGTGGAGTGAGCATTGAGCCAGACTCCCAAGGACATAGTCGTGGTAGTGTAGCAATTAGCATGGTACTATCAAAGCTCAGGGCATTCTGCAGTACTGAGTTCATTTCCAGAGTCTCTGTACATCCTCCCTGTGGAATGCATGGGTTTTCTCAGTCCTTTGCTTTCCTCCCACAGTTCAAAGACATACAGTGTAGGCTAAATGATCATAGTAAATTGTCCCATGATTAGGTCAGCCTTAATTGGATTTGTCAGGGGTTGCTGGGGCGGCATGGATTAAAGGGCCGAGAAGTCCTACTCCGTGCTGTATTGCTAAATAAATAAAATAGATAGTCGACCCCGACCTCCAGGGTGGGGTGCGTGGTTCATTTTGGCCCTGTCTGCACACTTCCTGTGACCCTGTGCTTTTCATAAATATGACCAGATTCAGATACTTGGCCTGTCAATCCTCCTCAGCCATTCAATAAGATCACGGCTGATCTGGCTGCGGTCTCAGCTCCACCTTAATTCCCCTTTTCCCCATCACCCTCATCTCCCCCAGCTGTGTCCCTTACTTCCAGTCTCACCGACCAGTGCAAATAACTCTCCTGACTATCATAAATTATGTATGTTTCTATGCAAACCCCCTTATATTCTTCTAAATTCCAACCTGGAGTAGGGAGTTGAGTTTCGTGTGGGTCAGATCAATAAGCTGTTTGCAATTAGCCCACAGTGTGTGGGTGAAAATCTAGGAGGAATTGTTGGGAATGTCGGGTGGGGGTTGAATTAAATAGTATCAAGGTAGGACTGGTGTGAATGGCTGGCATGGATAAAATAGGTCGAAAAGCCTGCTCCCTCACAAAATGACTCTAACCTTGTCAGACAGACAGATCCTGCACTGAAACAGTCCTTTTAGCCTATCCAATCCATACTGGCCAGCAACCAGCCTTACACCAATCCTGTTACACTGCTACCCCCCACCCCCCGCTTCCACATTCCCACTGACACCCTCAGATTCTTACCTACACCAAGACACTGTAGAGAATAATTAACCCACCAATCTATTTGTCCCTGGGTCATGGGAGGGAACTGGAGACCCTGGGGAAAATACAGGGTGTCTCAGAGTGTGCGCAAACTCCAAAGTCAGACAAATAGTGGTGGAACCCTGGTCTCTAGCAGTAGGAGGCTGTGGGACACCATCGATTGCTATCGATGCAATGCTCCTCAGACAGGATGAAGAGATCAATACTCCCCAATGCCATTCGGCTTTACAATTGAACCGCCAGGAGTAAGATATGTTAAAGTGCCGGGGTTAGGACTCAATGTATTTAAGTAAACTACTTAAGAACTTTTTAAAAGCTATTATTAATGCTTTTTGAGAGGGTGATTTTAGATGCATATCATATTTTTACTGAGTTAAGTATTGTATGTAATTAGTTTTGCTACAATAAGTGTATGGGACATTGGAAAAAATGTTGAATTTCCCCATGGGGATGAATAAAGTATCTATCTATCTATATTGCCCCCAAGTCTTGCCTGTGGGAAAGGCAAGTGTGGAGGCAGATCACCCAAACTTCACAGTGAGGCAGTGGGATGGAATTACAGTCTCCTGTTAGGCCTGTGTGTGTGGCTGTAGTCACGAATAGCGGGAATGGAGAGAAGAGGCTAACCTGACTGGCTTGACTGCTCCTTCTCTATCTTCTCCAGGCTGTCAAGCAACGAGTCCACCTTGCTTTTGATCAGCGTCAGTTCCTTTTTGATGGTGGCCAGGTCATTGGCTTTCACTTGTCGGCGGCGCGGGGTGCGGGCAAAAGGGCGAAGACACAACACTGTGAGTACATGGGTGGGGTAGACACAAACACCCCCACCCATCTCCACCCCTCGACACACTCCACCCACCCCCACCTCGACCCCTCGACACACTCCACCCACCCATGGACCGTGAATAGTGTGAGATGAGACGGTGCGGGGAGAACCTCAGCCCATGTCTGACCCTGTGTCTGGGAATGTGAGACAAGATGGCGTGGAGGGAACTTCACCCTGTGTGTGACCTGTACCTGGGAGTGTGAGACAAGATGGTGTGGAGTGAACCTCACCCTGTGTGTGACCTGTACCTGGGAGTGTGAGACGAGATGGTGTGGAGTGAACCTCACCCTGTGTGTGACCTGTACCTGGGAGTGTGTGACGAGATGGTGTGGAGTGAACCTCACCCTGTGTGTGACCTGTACCTGGGAGTGTGAGACGAGATGGTGTGGAGTGAACCTCACCCTGTGTGTGACCTGTACCTGGGAGTGTGTGACGAGATGGTGTGGAGTGAACCTCACCCTGTGTGTGACCTGTACCTGGGAGTGTGTGATGGGATGATGCAGAGTGAGTCCCACCTTGTGTCTGACCGTGGAGCAGCACTGGTCGAGGGTCAAGGACGCACACGATGACAGAACCTCTGACGCCAGTACCTGGTTTCCCCGACGATGCAGACTTCTGACCGGATTTGCTGTTGAAGCTCCCCTTGCCTCTCCTTGGAACGGGGACTGTGACCCGTGGGCGCTTGGCAATGGTCACAGGCCTGGGCAATGGGGGAGGCACCCTGCTGGGATAGGGGTACATCCTACAGCGTATGAGGGGAACAACAGTTAGAAATGGTCACATCTCCAATCCTCTCCCAACACAATGATGCACTCTCAAAAAGGCAAGCTAGCAGCTCTACTTCGTTCAGTTTGAGATCTGATACGTACTTTCAGCAAATCCCCACAGATGTACCGTGGAGAGCATTCTGACTGGTTGCATCACTGGATCGAGAGAGACTGCAGTGGGTTGTAGACACAGCTAGCAATCAAGAACACAATCCTCCCCACCCATTAAGGACACCTCCCAAGACGGTGCTTCGAGAAGATAGCATCAGTCATTAAAGACCCTCATCCAGGACATGCCCTCGTCTCATTACTACCAGTGGGGAGGAATTACAGGAGTCTTGAGAAGTCCAACACAGCATTTCAGGAACAGCTTCTTCCCCTCCGTCATCAAAATTCTGAACTCATGAACATTACCTCACCATTCTTTTTTTATTGTCACCTATAGTTATGTTGTGTACTGATAATAAACCTGCCAGCCCTCCTCACCCTAGTACCAGACTTTTATTTGTGACGGGCTGTGGAAGACTGTCTCCCACAGAACAATACCGTCATCCCAGTAATCTTCAAACTCCACAGGGCTTCGAACCTAGGACTCTGTTGCTGTGAGGTACACAGGAGGCAATTCAAGGGTTTTACTGGAAGAAAAGACTGGAGCTTTAAAGAACAAGAGGGAGGCCAACACTCTTGAAGGGACCACGAAGGAGGAATCATCATTTTCCAAGAAGGGCTGGGAAGTTGAGCCTGTACTCAATGAGAGTTTACAGGAATTAGAGGTCATCTTATTTAAAGGTGCCATATTCTCCAAGGATGGTTTGATGGGGCAGATATTGAGAGGGTGCTTCCCCGGTAAGGGGCGAGGAAAATCCTAGAACCGTAGGGCAATAGCATCGGATGAGATGCCATCTGATTAAGATGGAGACTGAGGAATTTCTGTGGCAGGAATGGGGAATCTTTCCTCTTGAGAGCTAGGGAGGTTAAGTTACCAGGACTGAAGGATGGGAAGGTGGGAGTCAGATGGGGATAGAGGAATCACAGTGCACTACAGCACAAAAGAATCACCCTATATACCTGTCATAACTTTTTAAACCTAAGATCTCCCCTCATTTTCCTTCACTTCAGGGAATAAACCCCTAACCTATAACTTTCTGTAGAAGTCAGATCAAGTCCCAGAAACATCCATGTATTTTCTCTCATTCTTTTAAGTTCTAATATTTTTCCTGAATGTCAGTGAGCAGAACTGCACACAATACTCTAAATTTGGCCTCACTAATGACTCAGTTTCAAAATAACATGAGGGACAGGAGGAGATTAAAACGAATTACTGGATATATTCAAGGTCGGGACAGAAGGGCTGCTGGACTGGGAGTAACTCCCAGTCCAGTCAGGGAACTCAACCTCTAAACATACAGTTCATATCAGTGGAGAGGAGGTAGTGTTGCTTGCATTCACCCACACTCCCCCCCACCATCATTGCTTCCCATGGCCATCCCGCTGAATCCAATGGCTTTGCTGGAGGTGAGGAATGGTGAACCCCTCCTCGTGACAGTACAGGCAAATATTTCACAGGAGAGGGAGGCAGGGTGGTTTTAGGCAACTCTTACCGGGTTAGCGATGGGATCTCGTATGCTTCCGACTGTCTGGTTGGGGGTGCACTGAGGTTGGCAGGTATCGGAAAGGAAGAGAGAAAATAAAGGATTACTTCCACATCCCACACAGTCAGCAAGCTCAGAATATACTCCACTCTCATCACAAACCAATCCTTAACCCCAGTATCCCTCCAAGTCCTCATCTTGAGACCACGCCTCCACCTATAGCTCTCCCATCCCTTTCGCTGGCTCTGGGCTACTTCTCCCTTGCCCTGAGGGTCTCATCCTTCTTCCCTAGCACTGTCTCGTGAACCTATCCTGAGTCACTGCTCTCTCCACCCTTCAACCTGAGATCACCACATGCCTGGGGTCACTGTTGTCCCTCAGTGCTCTCCGTCCCCTGACATTTGGACCTGGGGTCAACCCTCTCCTAAGACTACTGTTTCTTGACCTGTCTTTCCTTGGGATTGAGTGGGAAAATGAATCAGCCATGATCGAATAGTGGAGCAGACCCAATGGACTGAATGCCCCAATTCTGCTCCTGTGTATTATAATCTGACCCTTAAACATGGGGGGGTTATGGGAAGGGTTGTCACCATCCTGCTCCCCACTCCCTCACATTGGGACCACTGTTCACCACCCTCATACACCCCCACATCCAAGCCCTTGCGCCATGATGCTGCCCCACTCCCCACCATGCTTGTAGGAGGAAAACCGGGGCAAACTATGGGACTGGGTTGTCAGGGCTGGGGTTTCGTGGTGTAAGGCCAGTGGATCACACCGTGTGGGGAGGTTTCCTTACCTGTCATAGAAGTCGGTCCTGTAGTAGTCATAGTCCAGGTCAGAGGTGGACCTGTGAAGATAGAGAGAGGGGCATTACCAGCGAGGACAGAGAGGTGTCTGAGACAAGGGGGCAGGATTAGGGACCGACCAGGTGATAGTGGAGGAGGAGGAAAGGGCGGCGAAGGTTCCAATACAGAACCCACTCTCTGAAGGGTAAGTGGAGGCCCTCACTACACAGAAGTATCCTGACAAACACCCAAAGGCTATGAACCAAGTGCCAGTCAACAGGGATACATGTGGATGGGGACCCGTAGTGATACTGAAGGACCTGCCTCTGCATTGTATATAGGAGTGGCTACTCCCTGTATATCACCACACCGACAGGCTCTTGGAGAAAAGCACAATGACAGAGGGGCGCAGTGAGATGGAGCAGGGATGCTTTGAAGCAGGGTGAAGAGACCACCAAATCTCCCCCCCCCCACCCCCCACACACACTCACAGAAGGGGTTCCTCTGCTCAGGAGCAGGGAGCTTCCCACCCTCCCCTCACCAATCGTTGTTGGGATCTGGGTGAAGGCAGGAGAGGGTGGGGCAGAAGATGCAGTCCAAGCAAACTCACCCATACATGTCAGAAGCAGATCTCTTCTGGCCACTCTTGGGTCTGTTGGGTTTGGGCTCCCCAGCCAGGTTGATGTCTGTAACATAAAGCAGGCACAGAGAATCAGCTAGAGTCATGGCCTGGTTTCAAGTTTAATTTTCATTCAATCATACTTGAATATAGCCACATGAAATCACATTGCTCCAGGGCCAAGGTGCAAAAACACACACAGTACATAGCACAAAATAGCACATTGTTATGATTTCAGAAAAACAGTCACAAAGAAAATATAACCCAAGTCCCTGAGTTGTCCTGGTCCAACTTGAAATGCACTGACCATGAAATCCCATCTGCCGATATCCCTCCAAACCTCTCCCCTTTGTATAATTACCTCGGCAGTTTTCAGATCTGCCTGTGTTAACAATTTCTGACAGCTCATTCCTAGCATGAAGCTGCTCTTGATGTCTCTCACCTCTGATCTTGAACCTATGACCTCTCACTTTTAGCACCCCCTTCTCTGGAAAAAGACTAGATTATGCATCTTGTTTAGGTTGAAGGTTGAGGTCACCCCTCAATTTCTTTCGTACCAGGGAATGAAGCTAGTGTCTACCCAACCTTTCCTTTGAGGGGTGGAACATGCAAAACACGCAGCGGTAAGCTTATCTGATCAACAAACCTGATAACACCCCAAGACCAGAGCCCTAATTCTATTGTGGAGGTGCTGGGCACTGAAGTCAATGTTAGTTGCGAGTGTAAAGTGAATACAAAATGAAAGCCTTTCTCTTCTTCAGCCTTCTGTCTTTCCAACCATCACCACCCATATCCTCTTGCCTTTCCCCTCTTACGTAGACCCCACCTATCACCTGCAAATTCATGCTCCTCTGCCATTAGATTTCAGAACAGTCCATGGACCCTTTCTTCCACTATTTATATCTCATTTTAAAATTGCTAAGTTACAATGTCTTGCACTGTACTGCTCCCACAAAACAACAAATTTCATGATGTCAGTGATTTCCCTACTCTTCCTGTTCTGGTTTCTACCCCCCTTCCTTTCCTATAATGATGAGGGCCTCAGCCCAAAATGTGAACTCAGCAGTTATTACACATGCCTGACTGCCTCTTGGGATGGTGCTAGTGAATTTGCTGCATTATTTCGGAGAGGATTTGAGAAAGGTATAGACCCAGGTGGGGTAAAAACCATGTGAACAGCCCCTCAAAACCTGCTCCAGACACTCACTATTATCTGTCCCAATTACCCTGATCATTCAAACATTCTGAACTCCTCTTTAAGGACCCTTGATAGCCATGCCTCCACACCTCTCCCCCCTTCACTGGTCCGGTTCTCTCCGCCATCCCAGAAACATGCATGGGTTAATCAGCCACTGTGAATTGTCCCCAGTGAAGGGGAAGAAAAAGGAAGGTGAGAGCCTAAGGGAGAAAGGGAGTAGAGAGAAGGTGAAGGCAAGATGAAGAGGACGGGGGGAAGATGAAAGAGACACAGAATGGGAGAGAGTGAGGAGACGACAATAGGAGAGTGGGTGAGTGAGCAAGAATGCAATGAAGAGAATGTGTGATCAATGGAGATGTGGTTTCAGGGATGTGCTCACACCCCCTCCCACAAATCTTATCTTCTACCCTCCCTAAAGGTAAACATGGACCTTTGCAGATTGTGAATCTCGTACTCAGCACCTTGCAGGGTCCTAACATAAAGGGGGGCAGGGTTCAGGTGTTCCAACCCCATGAAGCCCACCCCTTCTCACCCCACCCCCCCCAACACGCCCCTGGTACCCAGCTCACCCAGTGGCTGCCCTGCGATAATCCTGCCATCTTCAGCTGCCACAGCCGTTCGAGCAGTCCTCTCGTTAGCATACTGGACAAAGGCATAGCCCTTGTGTACTGAACAGCCCACAATCTTGCCGTACTTGGCAAAGAGGGCCTCCACGTCCGTCTTCTTCACCACAGCGGTGTTAAGGTTACCGATGAAGACCCGGGAGTTCAGAGAGCGCGGGTCGTTCTTGTTGGTCACATTGCTGGCCATCAGTTTGGTAGCCATGAGGCTCTCGTAGCTCTGGTTGGGTAGGCAGTTGGCATTTCCATTTCGAGTAAGGGAGGGAGAGAGAGAAGGAAAAAAACCAAGGGCAGCACATTAGCTCCTCTGTCTCTGGCCCCTTGCCCTTTCTTCACCTTAACCATTTTGATTACTGGCAAGGCCCCCCCCTGCCTTTAGCCTCTCAACCACACCTACCTCCTGGTTCAACGTTTACCGCTGTCAGACCGCATCCCCGTTGAACCACAGGTACACGTCTCTTCCTCCCTCCTCCACCCCCCACACTGCCAAGTGCCAACATTAACACATCATGCCGCAGTTGTGGCCTCACCAACCAGCAGTGGCAGTGTGGGGTTGTCGCAGCAGGGTCATACTGCTGGCTGGTCTCATGTGACGAAGGCGTCCAAGTCTACAGATCTCACTGATCCAAGATGTAGCCCGGACCACCTTTCCACATGCAAGATCTGCTTCGGAACACCTCAGTCCACTGCAGGAGTGCTGAGCCCATTTTGGATGCTGAGGAGGAAAAGGCCACCACCAGCCCCCTAGGGGTCTGGCATACAGAGAATGTCGTAGGAATCATTTAGTCTAGGGTCATCAGGCTGTGTTGGAGCAGGAGGAAGAAGCCATGCGCGTTTCTCTCCCAGCAACACTGCCCATGGGCGCAGGCCCTGCACTCCAGAGCACCCCCAGGACCGCACAAAGGTGGGACATCCTGCTGGAGGTGGAACAGGTGGACAGCGGTGTAGGAGTAGAGGAATGGCACCTCAGCTTTAGCAATGAACACTGTCCAAACAGCAACCATCACTACAAAACAGCTACGAGGCAGGCTTCCAGGAAACTTTTACACAAGAGATCAGGAAGTCCAGGCAACCGTGCAAGATACAGACGACTTTTCTTAAACCAGGGTGTCAATGAAGTACAAAAGCAAGCCCTTTGAGCCTGCTCCACATTTCAAAAGGACGAAGGCTCAACTTATAGTTTAGCCCCATTTTTCATTCCGACTGCTACACCAGATGCATGTCACTCTCAAACTTAAAATTAATTCAGTGACCAGGTGCAGCAACCACCCCGCCACTGGGGAGAGAATTCCAGAGAATCACATCGCCTCTGGGCAAAGGGTATCTCCCCCTATTTTCATCCTGAATGGCCAAACTCTTTTTTCCTAAGACTCTTCCCTGGATGCCCCAGCTAGTGCAAGCATTAAAGCTCCAATGCCAACGAGGCCTTTTCTTATTTTTCAGAGCTATCCATCCATTCAAGACCTTACTGAAATGTGGAACAGCTCTCAAAGTGGTTTGATGCCATAGGAGCACAGAATTTACAGGTCATCCTGCTCAAGTGGGGCCTTTGCTATTTAAACCTCCTCTCCGTCCCCCCAGCTGATGAACACCATCCTTCCTGCTCCCTTTACAGCATTCCGAGTCCACACTGCAACTTCTGAAGACACACAAGGTGGCAGGCACTGGAACCTGGAGCAAAGAACAAATTGCTGGAGGAAACTCAGCTGTCCGGGCAGCATCCACTCAGGGAAATGGATGCTTCTAATCAGGACTCTTTCTCTGGACTGTCCATTACCCCCATCCGACCCTCTGAGCTCCCTCAACAGCTCATTGTTTTTGCTTCAGTTTCCAAATTCTCTAAGCTCTTCAGGAATCATTGAAGGAAAAGGCTTGGGATGGGGAAAACAAGTAATTGGGTCGTGTCTGTGGAGGAAGGGAGATAGAGGCAATGTTTCAGGTCTGTGACTGCCCCACACTGGAGAGCCAGGCATAGGTGAAGAGTTGACAGCCTGAAAGGTCGTCTCCATTTTGCTCCTGGCTGAATGTCTGCAACTTTCTCCGTGCTTCAGACCTGTGGAACTTTGCTTTGTGATCGACAGCAGAAATGAAAGTGGGGGTGAAGGGGCAGTGAAACGGGGTCTTACAAATTAGGAAAAGAGTACACAGGGTAATTCAGGCATCATCGTTCCTCGCTACACTGGATTAGCTGGAAGGGATGGGAAGGGGTAACCCCACCCTGTTCACTCGGTGACATCTCTCTGCCCCGGCTGACAATCCTTGCAAAGATTAGAAATGGTGAGCTGATGTTACCCCCCCTCCCCTTCACCACCATTCATGATCATGTCCCTCAGTTTCCCATTCTACCCCACTACCCTCACTTTCTCTAACATCCAGAAATGTATCAAATCTCTGGAATTAATTCCTCTGGTTCACCACCTCAGGAAAAACATATTTCTCAACAGCCCCCCCCCCCCCCAACCGTCAGACCCAGACCGCAGTTGAGGCAAGAAGCTTCCTTGTATCCACTTTGCTGAGCCTTGGTAAGAATCTTTTCTCAAGTTTCAATCATATCCATTCTCATTGTAAGTCTGCTCATTCTCTCCCCCACTGCAAACCCAGCAGCACCCCGAGACAATCACTTCCCCCAAGGTCTGCATTTGGGCAAAGGAACTGCACACACACTGTTCCAGGTGAGGTCTGAACAGGGCCACGTCTCAGTAGTGAGATTTTCCAATGCTGTACTCAAACCCTCACTTAAGAGGAACCAACACACCATTTACGTTCTTAATCACTTGCTACACCTTCAGACATGGAAAATACACCTTTGAACACTGATGTTACCTGATCTCACGTTGAATAAACACACCCCTTCTGCACAAGCCTCATTTTCTCCCCCCATATCCCATCTGACATGTCCATGTCCACACACCCCTTTACAATCTTCTCCCTACTCACAATCCCACCCAGTCAGGACACTTGGGAGTTTGGATTCCTCCAAGACTCATCACGGCTGGGACTCAGGCCTGTCACTAACAGTACAACCTGTCAACTCCAAGTAAACATACACTGCTCTTTGCCTCCTGTCCAGTAACTAATTCTTAACCTACACAACCTCAAATGACCATATCAAAAACCTGGATACAGGTCCTCCCCCAGGTTACAAAAGTACAACTGGACACAGGTCCTCCTCTAGGGTTACAAACACATAACTGGATACAGTCCCCCCCCTGCCCCCCCCCCCCCGAAGTTACAAATGCACAACTGAACACAGGTCCTCCCCCAGGTTACAAACACACAACTAGACGCAAGTCCTTCCCCCAGTTACAAACACATAACTAGATACAGGTCTTCCCCCCCCCCCAATGTTACAAATATATAACTGGATACAGGTCCATCACCACTTTACAAACACACAACTGGATACGGGTCCTCCCCCAGGTTACAAATATATAACTGGATACAGTCCTCCCCCAGGTTACAAACGCACAACTGGACACAGGTCCTCCCCCAGGTTACAAGTTGTTCTGGAGCTTGTACAAGTGTTTGGGTGTACAGTGGGATACATTTGAGGGTTGTAGCATCTTCTGCCAGCTGGGTGTTCTTTGCAGCTGGATTCCTGACTTGCAAACAGTTTAGGTTATGAAGAGATCTCAGGAATGGAATTTGTCTCTGAGGAAGGCCTGTACACCATTCCAGTCCCCACCCCCACAGCTTCTCGTCACAACCCAGAATGCTCCAGCACTTCAGTCAAACATGATTTTCTCTTCATGGATCAATGGCTCCTTATTCCCAGTGTCAGTACAGAAAGAGATAGAGAGATGCACAGAAATTGTCCTTTCAGCCCACCAAGACCACCCTCAGCCACCCATTTACACCACATCAACATTAAATTTTATTTTTTTAATCTTCCCAACATTCCCGTCAACCTTCCCCCCTCCCCCATGCTGGAACACAATTAACCCCCTGACCTGCACACAGTTAGGATGTGGGAGGAAACCAAGCACAATCGCAGGGTGAACGTGCAAATTCTGCACAGAAAGAGCGACTGAGGGCAGGACTGGACACAGGTCTTTGCCACTGGTAGGCAGCAATTCTATGATTCAATACTTAGCAAAACACCAGTCAAAGCAGATGGAGCCACAGAGACTGGAATATGGATAGAAATGAACTGCTAGAGGATCACAGTGGCCCAGACAGCATCTGTGGAGGGAAATGTACCCTTTGCCTTGAGGGTAGAGGGGAGATAACCTCCTATCCACCCTTTCAGAGCACTTACCCAGGAACCAGTAGAATAGGGTTCCCTTTAACACCGATTCCTCAACAGCTCTTTCTTGCATCAGCCACACACCCTTCAATTCCCTCCCCAGGCTATGTGTCTCCTTGCATACCCTGGGAATGATTGGGAGAAGAGCAATATACAGACTGTGCACCATTAGAATGGCAGTGTCTCTGCTCAAATTTGAACTCTGGAGTCTAACCCAGCTGAGGATCAAAGTCAGTCTGCAGATGGATAGTGTCCCCATCCAACCCCACCTGTGCACCTCATCACTGCAAATCACAAACTGCACAGAAACAGTCCCTTCCGCCTGACTCGTCCTTACCAACTGCAGTATCAGTCTACACCAATCCCATATGCCTGCATATCCTTCTAAGCTTTTCCCATCCAAAAGCCTTTTAAACATAGTATTGTACACTTCCTCCAGCAGTTCATTCCAAATAACCAGACCACGTGGAAGAACGCAACTGTAATTGTACCCACATCCTCTGGCAATTCATTCCAGATAGCCAGTTCCTGTGGGAGAACTTACCACTCAGGTCTCCTTTGAATTTTCCATCCTCATGTATACAACCTGTGCCCTCTGGCTCTAGACGTCTGTACCGCAGGAAGAAAGGAAACACACACACAAAATGCTGGAGGAACTCAGCAGGCCAGGCAGCATCTATGGAAAAGAGTAATCAGTTGACGTTTTGGGCCGAGATATTCATAAAGAGATTTCCAAAGATGCTGCCTGGCCTGCTGAGTTCCTCCAGCATTGTGTGTTGCTTTGGATTTCCAGCAGATTTTCTCCGGTTTGTGGCCCTCAAGATGAAAATCTACTCATCTCATCTATGATTCTCATGATTTTATGAACCTCTATTAGGCCATCCCTCAGCCTCTTGCATTCTGTCAATCTTCCTGTGTAACTACAGCCCTGCATTCCAGGCAATCCCTGTGGGGTGGCAGCCCAAATTACAGGCAGAACTCCAAATGTGCTGGAACTGGAAAGAGATTCTAAGCCTGGGCAAGCCCGTACAGCAACACACTCTGTAAGCAGGTGGCTTACTGTACTGATCACAGCCAGTACAGTTGCTTTTCCAGAGTGCCGGTATGACCTTGGTTTGATCCAAACATGCGGAATCCGCATGCTCTCCCTGTGACAGGTCTCCTGGGTGCTCAGGTTTCCTCTCACAGCACAAAGGTGGGTAGGTTAGAGCCATTGAGAGATACAGCAATGGAAACAGGTCCTTTTCCCAGGCATGTGCAATGAACATCACTTACACTAAACCAAACAGGTGCAAGGAGAATGTGTCTGCATGTGTGTCCAGGGGCTGGGGGAGAGGAGTTAGTGAGCATAAGAGAACAGGATATGGGGTAACAAAAGCAGAGGGAGGGTGGGAGAAAGAATGCGACTACTCTGAGTCAGCATTAATTCAACTGGCTGAATGGCCTCCCTCTATCCTAAGGAAGAGATTTGTTAAACCTTTCAGTCACTGGGTTACGCCTGAAGCCCAGTCACGGTTAAAAAATTAGTAGCCAACACATACACGCAGCAAGATCTTTTGCAAAGGGAATGAGTCTTTGCCAGGAATACCAGCCACGTGATCTGCAGCTTGGACCTTGGACATTCAATGTAATGGGCTATCACCATCACCTTTTCAACATGCAAGATGTCTCCAACCCTGCCTCATCTATCCACAGCTAACATTTTTCTATAGTTCTTCACCCTCAGGACCAGAGGTACTAAACCTGCATGTTTACCCTAACACTGGATGTTAATCTTAGAAACAAACGGATTTCCCCGGGTGCTGCAGCTTCTTTCCACATAAACACATGAAGGGTCAGTATGTTAATAATTAGTGTTTGAATTGTGATCCGTATGGACAAGGAATAGAATTGTGACTCTGCGCTGAAGGGCCTATGCTGCATGATCCTCTGTTCCTGGGTAATTCTAAGGGCACTTCAGGCTCCCTCTCAGTGTTCACCTCTCTCTCTCTCTCTCTCAAGGAAACTACTTCACACTCAGTTCTATAATGAATCTTGCTAAGAAACTTTTTCAAACTTTTTAAGGTGGTGGTGATCAGAAATGGTCAGTCAAGTGTTTAGAGCCACTGCCTCACAGCTCTGGCAATCCAAGTTCAATTCTGCTAAGTTCACCACTGCAATGGCCAGTGTGGAGTTCCAACACCCTTCCTGACACTTTGTAGGCTTCCCACCCCACGGACCAACTGGCCCACCATATCTGTGAGACACCAGACTGTTGTGAATTGCCTCCAGCATGTGGGCGAGGGGTAGAATCTGGGAGGAGTTGTTGAGTGTACAAAATGGGAATAATGTGTGGTTGATGGTCAGCATGGACTCGATGGGCTGAAGGGTCTTCCATGTTGTACCACAAGGGAAACCCAAGTTGTCTTTCCAGTAGCAGCAAGTGAGAACTCCTTTTGGGGGAAGCAACACCCCTGACAGTTAAGTTTGGCCTCAGCACTCCTTGGGAAAATTGGGCCACAGGCTGAGTGCCGGATTGAGTAGTGACAAGGGAACAGGCCCATCAGCAAGAACTCGTTTGCCCCACTCCCATTCCCATCAACTCCCCAGACTGTCCACACACAAAGGGAGAAGGGTGTGCAAGCTCCACATACTAGCAAGAGGTCAAGATTGCACCAGGGTCTCTGGAGATGTGAAGCTGTGCTCGATCACTGTTGCCCATTAATTTGAAGCCTGAAACAGAACTGCAGCCACAGTAGCTAAGGAGGTCCTGAAATGCACTCAGAATCATAGGTGTTACTGCACACTTGGGTGAGATAAAGAATAATAGACACCCTAGAGAGCTGCATGCTGGGATCTAGTTTCCCATGGTGTGCAGGTTTGACAGTAGGCAGAAGGAAACTGGATTAATGTATGATGAAGGAAACCTTCACCTCGAGGCCCTGAGGTGAAAGTTCCACTGTGGGGTGGAAACTGGAAGGGTTGCTCTGGTAGCAAGTTGGCACAGACACAAAGGAGCTGACCTCCCTCCCAACTGTGCCAAAAGTGTCCACCCCCCCCCCCCCCACAGCTTTCCATTTAACACAGGCCCTCGGAGACATCCCCAGGTTGTGTAGTCAAATACAGCTGACGCTTGCGCACGTCATCAGAAAAGGATAATGAAGGACTGGGCTCAACTCATGAGCCTGGGGTTGTGGCTCAGTATCGCAATAAGCTCATGGCGCAAGGCAACTATGGTCACTGAGCAAGCCAAGAGCTACCATTGGGCAAAAGCTCCTACTGGCTGGGGAGAGGGGCAGCTCCTCAGCGACATTAGCACGAATGGTGGCAACCCTGGGCTGCTGGGAGCTGGCAAAATGCAAGCTCTTTTTTGATTGTGCAGGATAGGGAAGGGGTTGTTTTTCCAATGGCAGGTGCTCTGCTGGAGCTTTTAAGTAACAGACAGGAAGTACAGCCCCTACCACAGGTCACAGCTGCCAGTGCCACAGGAGTTCTGCAGCTCCAACCTGTCCCACAGGTCATATGGTCCCGTTCACCATCCGCTAGGACCCGCTGCTTTGCAGACCATAGGGTTCATTCCATTTCATAAGTTTCTATTAGATTCTCTCTCATTCTGTGATGGAATTCAGAAGAATGAGAGGGGATCTTAGTGAAACAAAATTATGACAAAGATAGATATAGAGGCAGGGAAGTTTTTCCCACTGGTGGGAGAGTCTGGAACGAGCCTCAAGATTCAGGGAGACAGATTTAGGATAGAGGTAAGGAGAAATTGCTTTTCTTGTAGAGTAGCGAATGTGTGGAATTCTCTGCCCAGGGAGGCAGCAGAAGCTACCTCATTAATTCTAAAAACAGTTAAGATAGATGTCTACAAAGAGGAATTAGGGTCATAGGGAAAATGCAGATAAGTGGACCCGAGTTCACGGCCAGACCAGCCATGATCTTGTTGCATAGCACAGCAGACTCGACAGGCCAGATGGCCGACAAATGCTAATTCTTACATCTTTTTGTTCTCCCCCACCAACAGCGGGAAACGATGTACTGCCCAATGCACCTCCCTCAAATACATCAAGTACACTAGCTGATTTTGGGGGAGGGGAGGCTTGAGGCACACACCTCTCCAAAGGCAATATAAACATGTTCACAACATGTGAAAGCAGGCCACCTGGCCCCTCAAACCTGCACTATCATTCAGGACAATCATGGCTGATCCATGCTGACTTCAACTCCTCTTATGTACCAGTTCCACACTGCCCGCAGTCTTTCATCTGTTTATCTATCATCTTCTTAAATATATCTGACGATCTGGCCTCCTCCACCCTTTCCACCACCCTCTGAAAAGTGTTTATTACTTTGAAATGTCCACCTCTCATCTTGCATCTTTGTTCCCTTGTTCGGGCATATAACCTCAACACCACTGTCGCCTCAAGTAAGGTCACCTCAGTCTTCTAAACTCCAAATACAGATCCAGCCTCTCTTGGCAGGACAACCTTTCATCCCAGGAATTAACTTGGAAAGAACTCAGCAAGCCAGGCAGCATCTACAGAAAAGGGTAAACAGTCCTGGTGAAGGGTCTCAGCCTGAAACGTTGACTGTTTACTCTTTTCCACAGATGCTGCCTGGCCAGCATTTTGTGTGCTGCTCTGATTTCCAGTATCTTCTGATTTTCTCATGTTGGTGAATCTGTCATCTGCACAAGGTACAGCTTTAACATGCCCTTCCTACAGCAGTTATTTCCTGCAAAACACACCATCCTCTCCATCTCTTTCCCATCACTGTAGGCTCACATGTCAAGTATAAGTGTATTTGATACAGAGGAAATTCAAGTGTGGCTGTACATGAGGGATAAGGCTTTGCAATGGGCTATTTAATATTTTGTCCTCCCTGCATCTCAATCTGCAAAGAGGATCGCATGGATCCCTACAGCCAAGCAAAGGGTGGGCAACCGGTCATGTGTAGGCAATGCTCAGGCAAGTTCTTCCACTTCCACATAAGCTCTACCCTCCCCCCCAACAAAACTCACATCAGCTGGACAGAATTAGGACGAGAGGAGGGGCATTAGGAAAGGTAGGAATATGTAACAGAGAGGTGTAGCAGTATTTAAAGGGGTCATAGTGGGAGCCTCTCTATTATATTTGTTTTATACCTCAACTATGTCAATCATATAATAAACAAATGGGAGATCAGAAGTGCAGAAACTGATAAGATGATGAGGTGGAGGAGGAAGGGAACAGAATAAATGCAACATTGGAACTAAATCAAAGGTGTAAGTCAAGGATGCCAATGGTAAGGTGCCGTAAGTGGTGAGGGTGTGAGGTTGAGGAGTCAAGAGGATTGATAACAGAATGCCTTGCTTACTTGGAACTAGAACAGCGAAGAGCAGGAAATGGAGAGGGCCTTGTGTCAGCAACAGTTCTTTGGACGAATCACCCCTCATGGATGTTGCCTAGCCAGTAACTGAGCCAGTGTGATACCTGCAGTCTCTTCACCGACCCTCTCAGCCTCTGACTACCCCTCTCTTGCTTCCTTTGATAACCTTTGAATTGAGGACAGGAAGATTTTCCTCCAATTCAGTTCCTTGTTAAGATCACCACCGATTTGACTAACCTCAGCTCCGATTTGCCCCTAGAGAATACACCTCCCTCTGCTTGAAGACTTTCAAAGACCCTGCTCCTCCCTGCCCACTGAGGAAGCATGTTCCCAAGACCCACTACTACTGTGTTTGTGTGTGTGTGTGGGGGGGGGGGGGGGGGGGGGGGGGGGGGAAGAGAGAGAGAGAGAGCTTCCACTAGTTTCCTGCAATGTTTAAATAGAGATCCATTCTCCTGCAGATGGAAACATCCTCTCCACATCCATCCTGTTGAGACATCATCTACACATAATGTGAAGGACTCTGGGCAAGTGAACTGCAAGAGCTTGCCACGCACAAAGCTTGATCAAATCCATATGCAGGTGGGCAAATCATCCTTCCACCTAGACAGTCTGCCATCAAGCAGCAATAGCTGTTCTCCTTGTTATAGGGAGAGCAACAAGGATAGAGTGGACTTCTAGAGGGCACAGCCTCAGAATACAAGGACATCCCTTTAAAACAGAGATGAGGAGGAATTTAACCAGAGGGTGGTGAATCTCTGCAATTCACTGACACAGAAGACTGTGGAGGTCAAGTCATTGGGTATAATTAAAAAAGTTCACAGGTACTGGATTAGTAAGGGATTCAAGTGTTATGTGAAGACAGAATGGGCATGAAGGGAAAGAATGAATGAGCCATCTTCAAACATAACAACCTTGTGGGCTGTTATGGGCCTAAATCTGCTACATCTTAAGGCCTTATTAACACATATCTTGTGCTGATAAATGGCATGAGTGTATCGACAGGTACTTGATGGACAGCATGCACTTGGTATGAAGGGGTTGTCTTCCCTGCAGAGGTTATTAGGGGAGTTGGGATTTATTGTTTATGGCAATTTCAACCCATAGTAGCTGGTAGTTCTCTATTCCCTCTCCACTACCACCTCACTACCCCGTCAAAACATCCTCCTCCTCCATTTAGTCTTTCTTGGACCCTGTCTCCTCTCCAAAGTCTGGGGCACATGACGGCCTTCTGTCAGATTGAAACCCTCGCACTTGCTGCATCCCCTCTCCCTGACCTGTGACACCCAGCTGGCAAATCCATTATACACAAGTCACCTCACTCACCTCCCATGAACATGGAAAAAGGGATGGCACTAGCCTCAGGGTATGGGGATGGGGGATGTCTCCTCATCTCAACTGCACCCAAAGACCTAAATGTTTAGACTTGCTTGTGTGTTTCAAGAACAAACCATCTTCTGAGGGAATATCTACAGAGCAAAACAGCCAACAGCAATAGGCTGATACCTCTCCCCCCCCCCCCCCCCCCCCCCCCGGGATCTGATGAAGTGTTGCAGTTAGCCACCATCCTTCCCACAAATCCAGCTGCTCTGTCAGGAGGCAAACAACCTATGTTTTACAGGCGCTCTCCCAGCTGATCAAATTCCTTCTGTGTTGCCCATGGCTCAATGATTCTGTGCCCCTCTCTCATCCCACAAGGACTTGGGAAATTGTAAGCACATCCCACCCTAGCCTGAGGCCAGAAAGTTGAAACTGACACTCCTGACACAGATATCTTGTCAACAGGCCTTTAAAAGCTCTCTTCAAAAAGGTGATGGGCTGGTGGGGCTCTCCCGTACCTTAGCCAATTCTCACCCTTCCCCTCATTCAGAGGCGAGAACCTGAACATGGTTATTACTCAATGCTGCGTGTGAAAGCACATCAGCCTAGCTCTCCCTAGTTTCCTACCACCCCTTTGGCTCCTCCCCAAACCTACCCTGGAGTCCTGTCTCAATTCATTTCCTATTGTAAAGGATTGGGTTCATATCCAGGCCAGGAACTTTCCACATGCTTTACCCCATTCATTATTAGAGAAAATCTCTGGCTCGCTTGTGTTTACTGGCTCCGAAGCAGATCAATCATTAGTGGATTTGGAAATATCTGAGGATAAACATCCTTCCCTAAAAGCCTGCAGTTTCATCTAAACCACCTTTTACTTTAAGAATCACATTGGTTTAAATGTACCTCAGCTGCAATCCTGTGATATAATTTTTTTGGTTCCTGATCAAACGTTCAAAAGTTCTGGCTTCATCCTTGCCATTTGCCACTATATCACATTTCCTAAATGGGCAATCATTGAAGCAAAGGCAAGACACAGAGACAGTGCTCCATTGGCCAGCCCTGTAAGCCACAATAACTGACAGGAGGAAGGTATCATTGAGTGGTGGTGGTGGTGATGTTGGAGGGTGGGTGAGGCAGCCACTGAGTTTGATAGCCCTGTGACTCAACTCTCAGTTTTAAACCGATCCTAAATCAGATTCCAAACACATCTCCCCATCTATGCGTTGAAGTATTTCTTCACTTTGACCCTCAGTAAGTTTATTTCAATTGCTTTCTTTAAAAAGGCTGCCATTCTCCATCCCTCCCCAATAGTTCTTCACACCCCACCAATGAACTCAAATCAGATCACCCCACGATACTCTGGCCCAGGAAAGTTGATTAATGCTGGTGTATTGATCACTGATTCCATTTACCTCACCAAATGAGGACATCTCAGATGAGTCCAGAGGCATCATTAAAGCACACAGACAGGACTGTAGAAATTGTTCCCTTTTTGTTGTGATTCAGCCACAATTGCCAAGTCTGTATATGAATGTGGTAGTGCTCCTGAAGCCACTATGAAGCCAATGGCCAAGGAAGTGGAAGCCCAAGACAACTGCATACTGTGATTCTTTTGATTGACCTTTAGGTCTTTAAACCCTCTCCATTATCTCCTGACCTCAACCTAGAGGAGGAAACCTCTGACCCAGCACTGTACACTTGGGAGTGAATCACCACACAAGTTTAGGGTGCCACCATTCCCTCAACTGAACCTCATCAAACCTTTTCTCCCAAGGAAACCCCAGCATGGACAGGCTCATTCATGGCTACAACCCCATGGAAGTGCTGCCAATGACCAAGTCAGGTTGATGTATCTAACGATGAATGCTCCATTTTGGTTGAAAGGCCCTAAACAGCTGGATATTGAGTGAGCTCAGGGTGGGGGGGGGGGGAGAAGAATTACTTGATCCAGATTTCCATTTCCAGCTTTTTTTTTGCTTCAAAGTAGTTCGCTCCCCTCACATTGCAACCGGAATTGTCACTTTATCCACACAGAAACGACAAGTCTGGTTAGCAATGGGAACTAGACAAGGCCATTGCTCCTGGGTGCATGGGAGTGGGAAGGTGGAATATACCTCCCAACAATAAAGGTTACTGCTTTTGAAGTTGCTGCTTAACTAAAACTTACTTGGCTTGCACAACCCTTCAGGCTTCATCTTAGACATTTTACGGAGCAAGGATCACGACCAACCCGGCTGCTGTGTGAAGCTCACGAAGAGCAAAAGGTGGCACTCCCCCCCAGCCTTGGCTTTTGGGTGCATATGATAGAGGATTGTGTCTCGGGAGGGGGTGGGTTGTATGAATACAGTATGGGTGCTTAAGGGGGTAGAGTGCGGCAAGAAACACTCAAGCGATTTGTGCATTTGCAATTAAAACAGCAATTGGAAGCAGCTTTATTTTCCCCAAACAAATGTGATCTGCTAATAAGTGCACGATGCGACCATTTGGATTTTCTTGGAGGCAGAGAAGGAAGGGGGATGAAGGGAAGGAGAGGGAGGGAAGGAAAAAAAAACTCCACCGTCTGCTCAACTATGCCACCAGAGACCAACATTTTTTTTAAAAAGTTAAAGACGAAGGCACTTAAAAAATCTACCAGCCTGCTACTGAAAAAACCCTCTAAAAAGCCACTACTCAACTGCAAAAATTAAACGGAGGGGAGGAGAGTTGTACAAAAATATAAATATATACTCTCTATATGAATAACATCAATATAAAATGGACAAAAACTTTAAAAATTGCATTGTAACACTTCAAAATTGAACAGTTCGATTCAAGCTCGGAGAAAAAGGAGGAAAGGAGGAGCAAGAGTTTTCTCGATACAAAATTTGTCAAAGAGATCACCTCTGGAAAAAATATTAACAGTTTGAACAGCAGTATAAAAAAGGGGAAAACGCTTGGAAAAAAGAGAGAGAAGTTAAAAACATTATTTGAAAAACAATTCCTCAGTTGTTAAATTAAAAAATACTTTAAACTAAATATACCAGTTATGTACGTGTGCTTTTAGAAAATCTACTCGCGCACACTGCTAAAACTACAGATATTTGTTAAAAAGGAGTATACAGCTTTTTTTAAAAAAGGAAAAATATTTTGCATCTCTTAAAACACTTCAGCTTTAAAAAAAAGTTTTGTGAGAAAAAATGTTGGTGCTTACTTCTGCATTCATGTTGATCTTATAGAGAGGCCCAACCAACTGGTTTTTAGGGAAAAAGTGTCCACAAAACTGCGAATATAAAAAAACATTAAAAGTACAAAAGTTCAACAGAAGCAATTCGAGGAAAAGAAATCATTCTCACTTTTATTAAAGTTCCCGGTCTGAAAAGTGCCACCTTTGCAACACTGGGCCGGGATGGGGCAGGACAGATGCCCACTGTGACATTACTCCACTGCCATCTTGAATGGTCTGGCAGCCCTGCCAGTGAAAAAGGCAGGTTGAGCACTGGCAGCAAGCAGCAGCCACACCTCACCATGGCTCAGAAGCCATGGAACACAAGCAATTATTTTTTCTAAAACAAAAATAAACAAATTAATATCAAATTAACTAAAGAAAATCGGAGAAGTCAGCCATGGTAGAATTTGCCCTCAAACCGTTGTGCCTTTCAGTGATCAACATCTTGATGGCAGCAAAGTGTGCCAACTTCTGCTTTTTCCCTTAGAAAAGAAGCACAAGACATCTTTGATTTTGCAGCTTTTCAAAATACTGCTTCATGCATCTTTGCTAAAAATGCCAATTTGCATTTTATTTTTAAATTTCAAGACGCAGAAGTAAACACCAAGTGTACTTGATGTCTTCCCTCCAAAAATTATGAAACCTATATAATAAATATTTTCAAAGCACAAAACATTAACAATGTTCTCAAAACAGGAAATATGGAGAAACAGCCTTGAAGATTTTTTAAAAAAATGTAATTATTTAGATGAAGTATCCAATTTATCAAAATAGATTCCTGATTGTTAACAATCTTTTAAACATTTTTTCAATTAGTTTTAGAGTGCTCCAGAGAAATGGGATTTTACTAAAAGTGGAAAACAAAGGTTGAGGTACAAAATATGAAACTTTCCTTTTTTCAAAATGCTGAATCACATCCATTTCTACATCCTCGTGAGACATTTCCTGCCAAATGCACTTGTGGCAAGTACAAAATAGTGCAGAAACACCTTTAAAAGCACTTAATGTTCTGCCTTGTAATCGAACTTATGCTTAAAAAGGCAGCTGAGCTGTGATACGGAAAAATCCGAAGTGCAAAGCAGTTTAGCATATAAACATTTTTTTAAAAAATGATTCCTATTATGAAAAATTAGGTTTCCTAAAAAGCTCGTTTCCAATGTGTAAAATGCTATTAAGATAAAAACCCTCTCAATCTTAAAAACATCTTGAACTATTTCCACTCTCCCCACTCCTAAAAAAGGGGAAACTACCAGTTTTTGGTAAGTACAAAACAAAGGGAGCTTTCCATATATTTTTTTTAAATCTTTAAAAAGTGCTAATTGTACATCCCTTTAAAAACCTGTCCCTAGCCAGAAACTTGAGGGTAAATTTTTCATGACCCCATCTGTAATCATAAATATATATAAATGTTTAAATTTGTTGTCTATTTGTATCGCTAAACTGAGTAGTGAGTTTGATTTAATTGGGATTAGTGCATATTGCAAAATTACATTAGTTTACAGTTAAAAACTTCATAATTAGTATTAAATTCAAAGGCAAGCGGTACAAGTAAATTTGACTGATGTATTCTAATTCCAAATAATAGCCCTACAATAATCAAAATCAAACTTTTTAAATAGAGCCATGATCTTTTAATGACAATTTTTGAAATAACACTTTAGTACATCAAACCAAAATGCATTATTTAATAATGTTCCAAAATGAAACGTTTTAGCACTATTTTGGTTTATATTATAAATAGATCATTTAATTTGATGGCTGTAGAATTTCTAACTGCTTTAACTCAATGCTTTAAACAATTCTAATTTTTAAACACTAAGATGAATATATTTTAATTATAATCAGAATTTAACAAGGAATTGGAAAAGTATCCCAGTGTAGTATATGGTGACATATGTACTTTGGTAATAAATTTACTGGCTTTTACAATTGGTAATAATCTACACAACGCAATTAACAGATAGTAGTTTTAACCAAATGTGAAAGTTTCAGAATTATAAAGCAGAATATAAAACTGTTCTCATCTAACCACAATGATTTTATATTTCCAAAATGAACTGGAAAGAATTTAGATTTAATAAGGATTAAAACTGAAGCAGACATCACATTATTAGCATTTGGATTACAGGATGACTTTAACTAGAAAAAGAACAAGTCAATTCCACATGGAGTTTACACTAAAGCAGAATTTATAATTGTACCATATTCAAAATATTAAGTAAAACTGCATTTTGAGCAGTGAATACTGAGCCAACAAGGCTCTCATTATTTATTGCTAATTATTTATATTTGCATTTGCACTTTCTGTTGTTCACTGATACTGTTCTATAGATTTGTTGAGTATGCCTGCAGGAAAAAGAATCTCAGGGTTGTATGTGGTGACATGCACGTACTCTGATATTAAATTTTACTTTGCATTTAATTTCCGCATAAACATATCTTCATGGATTTTTGAACGTGGGCAAATGTTTAGTTAAAAATTATACAACAGAGAGGATAGACTTGTCAGAGCCATTTGTATTTGATTTTGTTTTTTATATATATTTCGCTGAAGCCATATTAGTTGAAACTTGACTATGATGTCTTTCTGTGGACAGTTATGTGAAGATTTTGCAATACACTCACTAGTTGTAATGGCTGCACCCTCAACAGCACACATATAAATCAATACCTGTGCAGGTTGCAGCAACCGAGTTTATATTTTATGCAGGTTTATATAACTTTAACAGAGAATCTGGCAGATTTTTGAATTGTTTTTGAGATTTAGGCAAGCATTCTAGATTTTACTTAGAAGAAAGGTATCGGTACTCCAATTTTTAGAAGTCCCCACCAGCTGATATAGTTTTATAGATCCACAAATGAGGCGAAGATTAGGTGACGCTCCTTCAGAAGTTATTCTTTCCTCAAGTTTACATATTCATTGCGTAATATTCATGTACATGCGTACAGATTTGCATTGGTGGCTGCAACAATAAATTAGAGCTATGATGATTTAGCAAAGTTCCGTTCTATTCCTAGGAGTATAGGCAGGGGAAATTATGTGGATTTATCCACACGTAGAGTCTTCAGCCTCAATCACATCCTCTAGACGAGGATAGATCATTGAAATGTTATTCACACCTAATATAGTCCAATTTATATAGAGCAATTTTCATTTGATTAACCTCTACGTCTAGGCTTTTAAGGCAAGGCTCCTACACCCAAATATTAGTTACCAACATTTACAGATTCCTCCCTACTTAAATCTGTTTAGACAATGCTACAAGCTACAATAAATTACCTTTTCCCCTGGATTATCGACTTCTTATTCCAAGGCATTAATATAATATAGGAACATTATGCAACATAATAATTCAGATTCAATTTATCGCTGTTTAGTTAAAGTGGCCAGGCCCAAAGACTCTACTCTATCCCAGAGCATTTAAATGAGTGCCTAACAACTATAGTTTTGTTACTATTCCTAGGCATTAAGACAAAGCTACAGCACCAAAATGTTAACCTTATCCAGGATTGTACCAATATTTATATAGGTGGTTGCAGTGCTTATAAACATTATACAGGCATTTATACAAGTCCCTAGCAAATGGCAGTAATTTAGAAACATTTAGACAGCAATTTCAGTGGCCCTTTGCAATAAATGTATTTACTGAAAATTAGATATTTACCCACATTTATAAAGACCCCCTAGCAAAAGCTTTATATTTGTAATAGTATTCACATATTTATTATATTACTATATGTTAAAGTTAGTTACCCACATTTTACAGATGTGCTGTTATTTATGTAGATTTACCCCCGTTTATAATGGCATTTAGGGTGAATGTGTAACAACAGAAAGTTAGTTATCTTATTTATTTAGATTTATCCACGTTTATAAATTTGTCCTCCATTTATATAAACATTTAGGCCTAATATATAGCAACATTTATTGATGTATCCACATTTATATAGATTTATCGACATTTAGAGAGATTCCTACCACCTTTCCCCAGAGACGTTAACACTAAGACGGATCCCCACCCCAACACACGCCACCCACTCCCCTTCTCCCTCCACAAAACCTCCCCACCCCACACAACCACCACCCCAACACCCCCCCCAAAAAAAGACCACCTGACTTCCCCGCCTTCCTGTTGTTTTAAGACTGTTGGTACTCACCGAGGAGAGGACAAAACCCCCGAGAGACAGAGAGGAGGGACGGGGGGTTTGGTGAGGAGGGAATGAGGGAGGGAGGGAAGGGGATTTTGAGGAGGAGGTGGAAGTGGGAGAAGAGAGGGGCGGCTTGAGACTCGCTCTTTGCCGGATGGGGAGATGTTGGGGAGGATGGATGGAGGGCAGCTGTCCTTATTTATGATCTGAAAGGTGCCTTTTTACTGAAGGGGAAGGTGGAGGGAGATGGATCAAGGGATGGGAGCGCCTACAGACACACACGGCGCACACACACACACGGAGCGGGAGAGAGGTCGCACGCAAACTCCAGGCCTTCTTTTTTTCCCCCCCTCCCAGCGAAAAAACAACGCACGGCGGCGGAAAGTAAATAATTAAAAAGCCAAATAAAAACTAAAAATATTTTAAATAAGGTGCGGGAGAGGGAGGAGAGAAAAAGAGAGACAGAGGAGGGAAAGTTCCCCACAACAACCAACAAAATGGCGGCCGCCGACCGAGAGGGAGAAAGAGCGAGACAGGCGGCAGCGCCAAAGAGGATGAGGCGGAGCCAAATGGACGACCTAACCTAATTTTCCCAATACCTCACCGCCCATTGGCCACGGTCCGCCAGCACCTCGCACCCCATTAGCTGCGGGCCACAACCATCAACAGGGTTTAGGATTAGACCCGCCTCCTTCCGTGCATCTTAATTTGACGGTTTTTCCTCCCCGTCACTCAGCCCAATCCGCATTTCGTCACAATCACCCGCCCTCCCCGGATAATCTGCGACCGATTGGTCATTTTGTGAGGGCGATTCCGCAATCCGCAGTGTTGATTGGATAACTGGACTGTCGGTCAAGATTCAGTTTGTCGCTTTATTTTTTAAAAACTGTTCAATCAATTTGTTTTTTTTTCGTCTTTGTTGTACCTCTGGGTATGTTCCTAATGAGAATTAATAAAAAGAAACAAGTATATTTATCGCCTTTGAGGTGTTGGCAGCCTAAGGCTTCGTCCTAATACAACAGAACGAAGAAGAAAATCCTGATTGCAATTGGTTGCAGCTTGTGTCAATCTCAGTGCGTAATGACGAGAACATAGAAAACCTCCAGCCTCAAGACTGTACTTAAGGGGCGGGAAATCAACAGTATTTCCATTTCTGATTGGTTGAAGGCACTGCTAATCAAGTTGAAGAGCACAGGGCAAGACCTGGAAGGCAAGTCCTAAAGTCCATTGCCTTCCCTGTAGACTCACTCCATGTTGAAATTGAGTTGGCTGCCTTCATCTTCCATAACCACATTCATCTCAGTTGGTGCATTAAAACACTGTAGACCTAGTCAGTGGTCAGAGAGAAAATTACTCTCCCTGTAGGGCAAAATAAACAGATTTTTGACTGGGTGGATTTGGGGATGATATCGGAATCTATCCTCGTGTAGTTTGTTGATTTGTGGCAACAGTAAGGTGCAACATTTAAGAATTACTATGATTTTAAAAATAAAACTCTGCAAAAAAATTAATAATGAGGTAGTTACAAACAAGAGAAAATCTGCGGGTGCTGGATGTCCGCACAACACACACACACACAAAGGGCTGGAGGAACTCGGCATCTAAGGAAAACAGTACAGTCAATGTACAGGACTGCCGAAGGGTTCCGGCCCTAAACGTCGACTGTAGTTTTTCTCCAACAGCCTGGCCTGCTGAGTTCCTCCAACATTCTGTGTGTGTTGAATGAGGTAGTCACGTTTGTGATCGGCTAGTCAGAAAAACAGTTGTTTTTTAAAGTGTTGAGTGTGGGTCTTCAGTCCCTGAGTCTCCTCCCTAAGGGTAGTAACAGAAGGGGTATGTCCCACTTGTCCACGAAAATCTCTGCTGATCCTGTCAGCTGACATTTGACCTAGGTTTCTCTAAACCTTTCCTGACTGTGAACCTATCCAAATGTCTTTTCAACTTTGTTATTGTAGCTGCTTTAACCACAGCCTCTGGCAGTTTGTTCCATACACCTGCCACCATCTGTGTGGGAATAACTTGTCCTTCTGGACCCTGTTAATTTTTTTCCCCCTGGAACCTTAAACCTGTTCCATCTAGTTTTATATCAGAATCAGAATCAGAATCAGACTTTAATCGCCAAGTACCTATGCACATACAAGGAATTTACTTCCGGCAGAAAGTGGGTGGTTACAGTCCTTTTTTTGTATTGAATTGACTTTATTTCTTACATCCTTCACATACATGAGGAGTAAAAATCTTTTCCGTCTAAATGTGCAATTTACAGTAAATAGTATGTACAACAGGCCAGTCAATATAGCACAGAAATACAATTAATCAGTCTGTTGGCCTGGTGGAAGAAGCTGTCCTCCAGCTTGTTGGTCCTGGCTTTAATGCTGCGGTGCCATTTCCCAGATGGTAGCAGCTGGAACAGTTTGTGGTCGGGGTGACTAGGGTCCCCAGTGTTCCTGTAAATGTCCCGAACAGTGGGAAGCTCACATCTACAGAAGCGCTCGGCTGTCCGCACCACCCTCTGCAGAGACCTCTCTCCAGGACAAGTAGCCCTGGGGTTACCCCCTTGTCGTGTTTTGCTCGAAGGAAAACAATCCCAAGCTTATCCGATTTCTTAAATCTCAAGCCCTCCAGTGCAGACAACATTGCTGAGAACACTGTCTGCACCCTTCCATGAAGGAGTCCCAACACCCAGATCTGGCATTGATCTCATTGCTACCATCAGGGAGCAGGTAGAGGAGAAGCCTGAAGACCCACACTCAAGGATTCAGGATCAGCTTCTTCCTCCACTGCTATCCAATTTCTGACAGACATTGAACCCATGAACCCTACCTCACTACTTTTTATTTTCCTCTTTTTGCACTAGTTAATTTAACTTTTTATTATATAGTATATATATGGTCAATTACTTCAGGAGTTGTGTGTGTGTGGGGTACAGTACACACACTCCTGTCCACATCAGTCTGTCCCGGTCCAAACACTGGGACATGGCTAAGAAAGCTCGCCATCACCTCTACTTTCTTCAGAGGTTAAGGGAATTAGGCGTGTAGACAATCGCTGCGCCGTAGAAAGCATCCTATCTGGGTGCAGCACGGCTTGGAACGGCGACTGCTCTGCCCGCGACCACAAGAAACTGCAGAGAGTTGTGGACGCAGCTCAGCACGTCACGGAAACCAGCCTCCTCTCCAGGGCCTAAACTTCTCGCCGCCTCGGTAAAGCAGCGAGCATAATCACAGAACCCACACACATTCTCTCCACCGGGCAGAAAACACAAAAGCCACCAGGACCCTAAGACATAGGGGCAGAATTAGGCCATTCAGCCACCATGATCTCTGGCTGTTTGCCTCTCCCTTTGGCTGCTGTTCAAGTGGCACCGTGGAACACACACAGGATGCTGGAATCTTCCAATGAGAGGCGGCACCTCACCTGCAGGCCCGTTGGGTAAAGTTATCACATCTGGTGCAGCTTCCTCTACACCTGTGAGACTTGATGCAGGCTGGGAGTCTGCTTTGTCAGGCACCCTCAGCCTGTTCTCCTCAACAGCCAGGATCCCCCAGTGGCCACCCACTTCCGCTTCCCGATACCACACAGGTATGTCTGTTGATGGCCCCCTCTGCTGCAGTCCTGAGGCCACAGGCAGGTCGGAGGAGCAACACCTCATCTTCCATCAGCCAGGTCTCCAAGAAGATGGCATGAACATGGATTTCTCTCTCTGCCAGTAACCCCTCCACTCTGTCCCCCCTCTTTTATGTTTTCCCCATTTCTGGTTGTCCTCTCGCTCCATCTTCTCCTCCCCTGCCCTCAGGACCTGCCCATCCCCTCCCATCTCCTTTCCTCTATTCCTCGGTTCACTGTCCTCTCCTATCAGATTCCTTCCACCTTCAACCCTTTACCTCGTCCACCAATCAGAATCAGGTTTATTATCACCGGCATGTGATGTGAAATTTGTTAACTCAGCAGCAGCAGTTCAATGCAATACATAATCTGGCAGAGAGAAAAAATAATAATAATAAATAAAATAAAACAATAATAAATAAACAAGTAAATTAATTACGTATATTGAATAGATTTTTTAAAATGTGCAAAAACAGAAGTACTATACATTAAAAAAAGTGAGATGGTGTCCAAGGGTTCAATGTCCATTGAGGAATCGGATGGCAGAGGGGAAGAAGCTGTTCCTGAATTGGTGAGTGTGTGTCTTCAGGCTCCTGTACCTCCTCCCTGATAGATAGATAGATAGATAGATAGATAGATAGATACTTTATTCATCCCCATGGGGAAATTCAACATTTTTTCCAATGTCCCATACACTTGTTGTAGCAAAAACTCATTACATACAATACTTAACTCAGTAATAATATGATATGCATCTAAATCACTAACTCAAAAAGCATTAATAATAGCTTTAAAAAAAAAGTTCTTAAGTCCTGGCAGTTGAATTGTAAAGCCTAATGGCAGAGGGGAAGAAGCTGTTCCTGAATCAGTGAGTGTGTGTCTTCAGGCTCCTGTACCTCCTCCCTGATGGCAGAGGGGAAGAAGCTGTTCCTGAATCGCTGAGTGTGTGTCTTCAGGCTCCTGTACCTCCTCCCTGATGGCGGAGGGGAAGAAGCTGTTCCTGAATCGCTGAGTGTGTGTGCCTTCAGGTATCTACCTGATGGTAACAGTGAGAAAAGGGCATGCCCTGGGTGCTGGAGGCCCTCAATAATGGACGCTGCCTTTCTGAGACACCACTCCCTGAGATACCCTGGGTACTTTGTAGCCTAATGCCCAAGATGGAGCTGACTAGATTTACAACCTTCTGCAGCTTCTTTCGGTCCTGTGCAGTAGCCCCTCCACACCAGACAGTGATGCAGCCTGTCAGAATGCTCTCCACGGTACAACTATAGAAGCTTTTGAGTGTATCTGTTGACATGCCAAATCTCTTCAAGCTCCTAATAAAATATAGCCGCTGTCTTGCCTTCTTTATGACTTCATCAATATGTTGGGAGCAGGTTAGATCCTCAGAGATCTTGACTCCCAGGAACTTGAAGCTGCTCACTGTCTCCACTTCGTATCCCTCTATGAGGGTTGGTATGTGTTCCTTTGTCTTACCCTTCCTGAAGTCCACAATCAGCTCTTTCGTGCTACTGATGTTGAGTGCCAGGTTGTTGCCACGGCACCACTCCACTAGTTGGCTCCCAGGTTCATAAGTCAACTCCCCCACCCACCCACCTTCCCCCTCACCTGGTCCCACCTATCGCCTGCTGGTTTGTACCCCTTCCTCTCCCCCAAAACTCCTTATTCTGGTTTCTGCCCCCTACCTTCCCAGTCCCGCTAAGGGCCTCAGCCCAAAATGTCGAATGTTTATTCCCTCCTTAGTTGCTGCCCAGCCCGCTGAATTCTTCCAGCGTCTTGTAAGTGTCTCTCAAGATCTTGAACATCCCCAGAATCTCTCATGCCACTGGAGCAACATCTACAGGCACAGAGAGTTGAGTTAATACGTAAATGTGGGGAAGTGGTGATCACCAATCTAAGGGATTCTTGTAAAAAAAACTCACCTGACTGACGATGTGCTCTTGTGGGAAACCTTGACCTCCATCGGAGCCCCCTGCGAGGGTGACACTTCAACCTCCTGTTCAGTCCAGAAAGCAGTTAGGAACATCAGCGCCCTGTGTAGTTGCGATTATAACTATGGACATCCTTGACCCTGCCTTAACTGCTCTGCAAGACCAGTCTCATCACCCTCTCCTACTCTGATCTCAATCTCCTACATTCCCATGAATATACCCAACGACTTGGCGCCTGCAGCTCGCTAGGGAAGAGAATTCCCGAGATTCAACGTCCCTCCCCTCAGAGATAATTTCTTCCCAGCTCTGTCTTATCTCTGTTAAGTTCTCCTGCTCTGTTTCCCTGGCAGTTCAGGTCATTTGGTACTTTACCAACAACTCTAGCAGATGTACGATGGAGAGCAATCTCACTGAACCATGGAACCATAGAACATTACAGCACAGAAACAGGCCTTTCGGCCCTTCTTGGCTGTGCCAAACCATTTTTCTACCTAGTCCCACTGACCTGCACCTGGCCCATATCCCTCCATACACCTCTCATCCATGTACCTGTCCAAGTTTTTCTTAAATGTTAAAAGTGAGCCTGCATTCACCACTTCATCTGGCAGCTCATTCCACACTCCCACCACTCTGTGTGAAGAAGCCCCCCCCTAATGTTCCCTTTAAACTTTTCCCCCTTCACCCTCAACCCATGTCCTCTGGTTTTTTTTCTCCCCTAGCCTCAGTGGAAAAAGCCTGCTTGCATTCACTCTATCTATACCCATCATAATTTTATACACCTCTGTCAAATGTCTTCCCTCATTCTTCTACGCTCCAGGGAATAAAGTCCTAACCTATTCAACCTTTCTCTGTAACTCAGTTTCTCAAGTCCCGGCAACATCCTTGTAAACCTTCTCTGCACTCTTTCAACCTTATTAATATCCTTCCTGTGATTCGGTGACCAAAACTGCACACAGTTGCCTGGTTGCATCATTGCCTGATATGGCAGCTCCAACGCGCAGGATGGCAAGAGGCAGAAGGTTGTACACCTCGCCAAGCCTCCTCACCACTGAGAATATGTTCAAGAGGCGGCTCCTCAAGAAGGAGTGTGTGACGGGACGGTGTGGAGGGAGCCTCACCCTGTGTCTGACCCTGTCCCTGGGAGTGTGTGACGGGACGGTGTGGAGGGAGCCTCACCCTGTGTCTGACCCTGTCCCTGGGAGTGTGTGACGGGACGGTGTGGAGGGAGCCTCACCCTGTGTCTGACCCTGTCCTTGGGAGTGTGTGACGGGACGGTGTGGAGGGAGCCTCACCCTGTGTCTGACCCTGTCCCTGGGAGTGTGTGACGGGACGGTGTGGTGGGAGCCTCACCCTGTGTCTGACCCTGTCCCCGGGAGTGTGTGACGGGACGGTGTGGAGGGAGCTTCACCCTGTGTCTGACCCTGTCCCCGGGAGTGTGTGACGGGACTGTGTGGAGGGAGCCTCACCCTGTGTCTGACCCTGTCCCTGGGAGTGTGTGACGGGACGGTGTGGAGGGAGCCTCACCCTGTGTCTGACCCTGTCCCCGGGAGTGTGTGACGGGACGGTGTGGAGGGAGCCTCACCCTGTGTCTGACCCTGTCCCCGGGAGTGTGTGACGGGACGGTGTGGAGGGAGCCTCACCCTGTGTCTGACCCTGTCCCTGGGAGTGTGTGACGGGACGGTGTGCAGGGAGCCTCACCCTGTGTCTGACCCTGTCCCTGGGAGTGTGTGACGGGACGGTGTGCAGGGAGCCTCACCCTGTGTCTGACCCTGTCCCTGGGAGTGTGTGACGGGATGGTGTGGAGGGAGCCTCACCCTGTGTCTGACCCTGTCCTGGGAGTGTGTGACGGGACGGTGTGGAGGGAGCCTCACCCTGTGTCTGACCCTGTCCCTGGGAGTGTGTGACGGGACGGTGTGGAGGGAGCCTCACCCTGTGTCTGACCCTGTCCCTGGGAGTGTGTGACGGGACGGTGTGGTGGGAGCCTCACCCTGTGTCTGACCCTGTCCCCGGGAGTGTGTGACGGGACGGTGTGGAGGGAGCTTCACCCTGTGTCTGACCCTGTCCCCGGGAGTGTGTGACGGGACTGTGTGGAGGGAGCCTCACCCTGTGTCTGACCCTGTCCCTGGGAGTGTGTGACGGGACGGTGTGGAGGGAGCCTCACCCTGTGTCTGACCCTGTCCCCGGGAGTGTGTGACGGGACGGTGTGGAGGGAGCCTCACCCTGTGTCTGACCCTGTCCCCGGGAGTGTGTGACGGGACGGTGTGGAGGGAGCCTCACCCTGTGTCTGACCCTGTCCCTGGGAGTGTGTGACGGGACGGTGTGGAGGGAGCCTCACCCTGTGTCTGACCCTGTCCCTGGGAGTGTGTGACGGGACGGTGTGCAGGGAGCCTCACCCTGTGTCTGACCCTGTCCCTGGGAGTGTGTGACGGGATGGTGTGGAGGGAGCCTCACCCTGTGTCTGACCCTGTCCTGGGAGTGTGTGACAGGACGGTGTGCAGGGAGCCTCACCCAACACTAAAGACCCTCACCACCTGGGACATGACCTCTTCTCTTTATTACTCTGAGGGGGGAGATACAGGAGCCTGAAGACCCCCACTCAGCATTTTGGGATCTGCTTCTTCCCCTCTGCCATCGGATTTGTGAATCCCATGGACACTGCCCCACACAACGTTTTGGGACCAAGTACTCCGTTGACAGTACCACACTATCCTGCTTTTTTTGCGCATCTGTTTTGCAATTTAGAGTTTCTTTTATGCCTTCCACTGTACTGCTGGTGAAAAGCAACAAATTTCACCCATTTTACACCCTCTGAATGCACCCCCCTCTCTGTACCAATTCCAACCGCACCATCAAACTCACTGACGTGGGCGCGCTACTGTGGTCTGGCGGACTGACCTCTACTGAGGCCAGACGGCAACTCCTCTTACTTACGCCTGAGAAAGGACCCCCACTCAGGTGCATCAGATCCTTGTCTCCTGCACCTCCCCAACCTCACCGTCTCTAGAGGTCTTCCATCAGGTGCCATAGTTCATTAACCGGCATTGCTTCTGTGACCCTTGGGTTCGGCTAGCGGCTTAATCTAGACCCGGCCAAATGAGAAATCTTGTTTGTGTGGATGCTGCCTGATGTGTTCCCGTTACAAATCAGTTCCACGAAATAACAAACAGTACACAATACGCAATTAAACGATTTAGCTTCATAATTCTTAATTTGACTGTAAGTTAGTAAAGAAACAGAAAATGAAAAGGGCCCATTCTCATGAAACAGTTTAATGCGCGACGTCGGAGCTCACGGTTTTCCCGTCTGTTCGATTTTCCCCCAGGGTGTCGACTCCCGACCCCATTCCAAGCCCACTCCGTCCTGCAGACGACGAGTTCCCGCTCTGGCATCTTCTCTCTCCATCTTCTGCCGAACAGAGAACCGCGAAACCTTCGCTCGGGCACACAAGAAAGGAAAACATCTCCCCTCATCGGCCTATTGATCGTTACAGAATGTCTCTCTGGTGCTTCGCACTCCCTCCCCTTTTCCCAACCATTATTCCCCTCCCCCCACCCTCAGCCCAGAGCAGAGACCCACATCAGAATCAGGTTTATCATCACTCACATATATCATGAAATGTATTTTTTGCAGCAGTAGTATGGTGCAATACCTAAAATTACTGCAGTACTGGGCAAAAGTCCAAGGCACCCTAGCTTCTCCTGCTCGTACACATCCTCCCTCACCCCCATTCAGGGCTCCAGGCGAGGCAGCACTTCTCCCCTGAGTCTGCCAGCGTCATCTACCGGCGCTCCCCATTCAGCTTCCTCTGTGTCGGTGAGGCCCGTCCTAAGGAAGGCTGCTTTCTGAGCACCTTTACTCTGCCTGCAAACAGGCAGGAATTCCTGGTGGCCACCACTTCAGCTCCACTCCCCATTCTCATTCTCACATGGCCTCCTCTACTGCCATGATGAAGCCACTATCAGGTTGGAGGTGCAACACCCCGTATTCCTGTTGGGTTTGAACGTCGATGTCTCTAACTTCTAACAATCTCTTTCTTCTCCCCTTTCTGGCTCCCCTGCCATCCCTTCTCTTCTCACCTGCCCATCACCTCCCTCCAGTGGTCCACTATCATCCCCTTTCGATTTCGTCTTCTTCAACCCCTTACCTCTTCCACCTGTCACCTCCAAGCTTCTCAATTCATGCCCCTTCCCCCCCAACCAACCATCTTCCCTCTCAGTCGCCTCACCTATCACCTTCCAGCTTGAACACTCCCCACCCCACCCACCACCTTATTCTCGCTTCTCCTCCCTTCCTGATGAATGGATTCAGCCCAAAGTGCAAACACAAGGAAATCTGCAGATGCTGGAAATTCAAACAACAACACACACAAAATGCTGGTGGAACACAGCAGGCTAGGCAGCATCTATAGGGAGAAGCACTGTCGACGTTTCGGGCCGAGACCCTTCGTCAGGACTAACTGAAATAAAAGATACTAAGAGATTTGAAAGTAGGAGGGGGAGGGGGAAATCTGAAATGATAGGAGATGACCGGAGGGGGTGGGATGAAGCTGAGAGCTGGAAAGCTGATTGGCAAAAGTGATACAGAGCTGGAGAAGGGAAAGGATCATGGGACGGGAGGCCTCAGGAGAAAGAAAGGAGGGGAGGGGAGCACCAGAGGGAGATGGAGAACAGGCAAACAACTAAATATGTCAGGGAGGGGGTAAGAAGGGGAGGAGGGGCATTAACGGAAGTTAGAGAAGTCAATGTTCATGCCATCAGATTGGAGGCTACCCAGCTGGTATATAAGGTGTTGTTCCTCCAACCTGAGTTTGGATTCATTTTGACAATAGAGGAGGCCATGGATAGACATATCAGAATGGGAATGGGACGTGGAATTAAATTGTGTGGCCACTGGGAGATCCTGCTTTTTCTGGCGGACCGAGCGTAGGTGTTCAGCGAAACGGTCTCCCAGTCTGCGTCGGGTCTCACCAATATATAAAAGGCCACACCGGGAGCACCAGATGCAGTATACCACGCCAGCCGACTCACAGGTGAAGTGTCGCCTCACCTGGAAGGACTGTCTGGGGCCCTGAATGGTGGTGAGGGAGGAAGTGTAAGGGCAGGTGTAGCACTTGTTCCGTTTACAAGGGTAAGTGCCAGGAGGGAGATCGGTGGGAAGGGATCAGCCCAAAGAGTTGTGTTTGGCCGAGTGCCGGCTCCCCAAGACAACCCTCCACAATTTCAGTGCATGGATCTGCGACTGGAAAGTCTTGGAGTGTCCTCTCCAGGGCGCAGGCCTGGGGCAAGGTTGCATGGAAGGCCGGCTGTTGCCCAAGCAGTGAGTCTCCCCTCTCCAGGACACCGATGTTGTCCACGGGAAGGGCAAGGGCCGATACAGCTTGGCACCGGTGTCGTCGCAGGAGTTGTCAGAACGAGGTTGAAGACAACGTCGGACTGCCTTAGGGACTCCAGCTCCGGATTTGTCCTCAGGGTTTACTCCCGAAGCCTTTCCCATGAGTGGGTATGGTCACAAGGCAGTGGAGGTTTGAAATCAGACTCTTCCCTCTCTGAGATGGACTGCCTTCCCAGGCTGACGAGCTCCATCTACCCGAAGCACTGGTTTTAAGGCACCGGGACCCGCCTTCGCCCCTTCTCCTGTCAGTAGGAACAGTTCCGCCGGGCTTAGAGGCTAAGCCACACGAGAAAGCAGGGAGTTGGACTTGGTTGTCAGAGGCTATTTGAGGCGCATGTGGTGACGAGCACTTTTAGGTAGTGGGAGCTTTACATATATTTATAGATATGTATCTGTGTGTGTATACATATATATACATGTCAGACTCTCACAACCTCCTTATCTCACCTCTCACTTTTTTCACAGGTGCGCACGCACACACACACACTCACACACACACTCACACACACACACACAGTCACACTCACACACGCACACACACACACTCACACACACACTCACACACACTCACACACACACTCACACACACGCACACAGTCACACACACACACACACACTCACACACACGCACACAGTCACACACACACACACACTCACACACACGCACACACACACACACTCACACACACACACACAGTCACACACACACTCACACACACACACACAGTCACACACACACACACAGTCACACACACACACACACACTCACACACACGCACACACACACACACTCACACACACACACACAGTCACACACACACTCACACACACACACACACACACACACACACACTCACACACACGCACACAGTCACACACACACACACACACACTCACACACACGCACACACACACACACTCACACACACACACACAGTCACACACACACTCACACACACACACACAGTCACACACACACACAGTCACACACACACACACACACTCACACACACACACACAGTCACACACACACTCACACACACACACACAGTCACACACACACACACAGTCACACACACACACACACACACTCACACACACACTCATCCACACGCACACGCACATGCACACATACACACACACATACATACACACACACTCACACACACACACGCACACACTCACACACACTCACACTCACACACACTCACACACACACTCACACTCACACTCACGCACACGCGCGCACACACACACACACACACACTCACACGCACACTCAGGCACACGCACATGCACACACACACTCACACACACACGCACACACTCACACACACACACTCACACTCACACTCACTCACACTCACACACACGCACACACACACGCACACGCGCACACACACACACGCACACACGCACT